>NC_090727.1:99038990-99041490 GCF_036898095.1 Palaemon carinicauda | reverse complement strand
TATTCTATTAACAACAAATAAGTAAAATTATTTTACCGACATGTGCATTATGTACAGTCATAAACAGAGAAAATATGCTCAACAATGCAATGACTGGATTAACATTAGTCTACACTGTCTAGAATCCAAAAAAATCACTTTTTTTGGTTTTTGAGCAAAAGACTATCCAAAACAGGAGGACCCGTATCGAAATATTTCTCAGATAATTATTCAGAAACTTTCATTTTGATCTATTTCTCTTTTTTTATTCAATTACGACAAAGTAAAAATATTCAGCTTCTAAATATCATCAAAATCCGCACACTAGCAGGAAAACCTCTTGAACATATCAAAAATAGCATTGCTAAATGAGTGAAATATGGTTCAAAGCACATATAATTAATACACTTAGATTCAAGTATTTACAAATAACGAATTCTTATATGTAGGAAGTTACAGAAAATTTATTGTTGGGATCAATTGAAAACACCCTTTCGATATATTTCTATTAGCATGTTGTAGAAATTTAAAGATATTTGGTTAAACTTTTCAAAGATAGTTTGATGAACATTCCTGGTAAATGCAAATTAACCCATAAAGAGATCGGTGTACTGTCGCACTGAAAACAAAAACAAATAGGTAAGGATATACAAAGAATTTTACTTAATAGAGATTATGACCAAAACAACCAACAATAATAATAATATCGAAAATGGCCTAATATTTCCATAAATGGGAAATCCTATCAACAATAAAGTTATTAAGTATGACAATCATTATGGTTCATGAGTCGACAGGAAATGGACGGTTCTGCAAGTTTTTGTCTAATATTTTCTCTCTCATTTCCTATGTTTAGAAAGAATCAGGCTACAAAACCTTGTGATTACATGGCAATGCTTGGTTAGATCAGGATTGAGTCATTAACATTACGAAAATGATAAAGGTTTTCAGTAATATACTAGTCGTCTTTAAATATCTATCTATCGATATATATATATATATATATATATATATATATATATATATATATATATATATATATATATATATATTATATATATATATATATATATATATATATATTTATATATATATATATATATATATATATATATATATATATAGGCAATTATATTGAAATAAGCCATCACTTATATTCCAAAGAGAGAGAGAGAGAGAGAGAGAGAGAGAGAGAGAGAGAGAGAGAGAGAGAGAGAGAGAGAGAGAGAATGTTTTTTCATAATTTCAGACCTTCTTATGTCACAACTGCTATGTAAATATCTCATCTGAGCATACTTATCCCTGTGAATTTTATTCGCACTCAACAATCAAAGTTCCTTCTAAATATTTCATATCGGAAAACATTGTTATTCCAGTGGAAGAGTCGCTTTTTGCCAGGTGGCGAGGGTCATGCCCCACACACTGCATACCAAATGCGGTCTAACGCAAGACTTTTACAAAAAGCCAGGAATGTTACCGTGTGTTTTAACCACTTTCATTAGGATGAAACGTATATGATTTCCTTCCGTTCTCTAATGAGGATATGGAAATTCTACATGATATTTCATTCATATCTCAATACTTTATACATAAGTGTTACTTTAGCATGGCATTATTGGTTCTACATTCACAACTGACAGTTTTATATATATAAAATAATCCAAATGAAACTATGAAGTATTTGACAAAAAATAATGAATAAATAAATAAATAAATAAATAAATAAATAAATAAATAAATAAATAAATAAATAAAATAAAAATCAAACACACACATGCGCAAGAAAGGAGGGCGTTAATATGAAACTAAGTCCATTACAACATTGAAATGTTCTCTCTTCTCAGTAGGAGAAGAGGCGTATTTGTTTTTACGTAGATTTTATTTTACAGATAGATGACTCACTACATAATTACTTTGAAGACCCAACGTTAAGCTTTCATCTAATCTCCTGACCATACCTATATTTCTTACAAAATTCCTTTACGATATATTAATACAAAAAATAAGAAAAATAATTCTACTATTTCTATATCAATACCCATTTTTTACTCATTCAACTCTCCATATGACGAAGGTACTATGGAAACAGTTTATATAAAGATCATCAAAACTTGTTCCTTCCTTCCCATTCTATAACCAAACTTCCCTTTCATAAAGGGGAGATCGCTCAATGTGTCTCATTATATATATATATATATATATATATATATATATATATATATATATATATATGTATATATATATATATATATATATATATATATATATATATATATATATATATATATATACAGTATAAAAATAGAACAGAACGTAAAGAAATAACTTTATTAATTTGTTACAAGATATGTTGTTGATGATGGAGCATGAAGACAAAGATGTACAGACAGATAGCAGAAATATTAATTAATCCTTCTCTCGTGTCCCTGAAGAGTGAAAAGACTTTGAAGAGTTTTAAGAATGAAAATATCAGGCAAATAATAAGGAGAATGTTATGTAATATCTTGAGTCCGTAGACATT
>NC_090727.1:99028990-99036490 GCF_036898095.1 Palaemon carinicauda | reverse complement strand
TATATATATATATATATATATATATATATATATATATATATACATATATATATATATTAAATATATATATATATATATATATATATATATATATATATATATATATATATATACAAGACCTTCCAAGCAATAGGCCCAGGCAAGGATTTTATCTACGAATCGTATCATAATCAGGATTCCATTTTTCTTAGCTTTTTTTTTTTTTTTTAGACATTTTATCATTATTTTAGTAACTGTTAATAACATTTAAAATAAATATATTTATTTAGTTCACCATAGCAGAGTTTTGTTGTACATAAGGCCAGATGAGGTAGCTGCCCTTCATGAACTGACAACTATTTACCAACCCCCCCCCCCCTCCCACCTCATCACTTAACTGGTTTTGATATTCATATACAAGTAAGAACGCAATCCTTCAATCAGCCTAGAGCACAAAGTACAGTATGCTTTATACCTCAACATCTCATCGCTTCCTAAGGATTTTGTACAGCTTCCGTTCAGTAAAAATCACAATTAATTACTACATTTACGACTATGCACTAAATGACATACTGTTATTGTGTATGCTTACACACTACTGAAGTTTTGACTCGAACTAAAATACGAACTGCTTTGAAATGATATCCAAATTTCTAGGTAATATAAAAACATTATTTAGATGCTAGTTTGAAAAAACAGTTAAATATTTACGAATCTGGACAGATGTGAGATATTTTGCCAGAAAACATATTATTATTATTATTATCATTATTATTATTATTATTATTATTATTATTATTATTATTATTATTATTATTACTTATTTATTTATTTGATAATTATTATTTATCATTATTATTAATCCTTATTTATTATTAGTTATCATTTATACTTATTATTATTATTTGTGTTAGTATTATTTATTATTTATTATAATTTTTATTTATTAATATTATTATTTATTGTTATTACTATTTATTATTATTATTATTTATTATTATTATTATTATTATTATTTATTTATTTTTGTTTATTTTTATTATCTAATTTTTATTATTATTGTTTATTATTATTTGGTATTATTAAATATTATTGTTCAATATTATATATTATTATATTTTGTTATTATTTATTATTATTGTTTATTATTATATATTATAATTTTTATTATTATTATTTATTGGTATTGTTTATTATTTTTATATATTAATATTTATTATTATTTATAATTATTATTCATTATTATTTTTTATCATTATTATTTATTATGATTATCTATTATTATTCAATCTTATTATTCATTATTAATTATTATTATTATTCATTATTTATTATTTTCAGTTATAATTGTTTATTATTATTTATTTTAATTATTATTTATTATCATTATTATTTTAATTTTTCGTTTTTTCATTATTATTATTTATTATTATTTATTGTTATTATTTTTATTGTTATTTATTATTATTATTATTTATTATTTATTATTATTTGTTATTGTGTATTTTTATTTATTATTATTATTATTATTATTTACTAGTATTATTTATTATTATTTAATATTATTTATTATTTATTATTATTTATTATTATTGTTTATTATTTATTATTGTTGTTTATTATTATTTTTTTATTATTTATTATTATTATTCATTTTTTATTCATTATTAGTTATTATTAATCATAATTTTTTATTATTTATCATTATTATTTTTTATTATTCATCATTATTATTTATTATTTAATAAATATTTATTACATATTATTTATTTTTTTATTTATTATTATTATTATTATTTATTATTTATTATTATCTATTATTTTTATTTATTGCTTGTTATTATTTATTATTTATTAATATTATTATTTAAGATTTTTTCTTTTAATTATTATTTATTATTATCATTTTTTATTTAGTATTAATTGATTATTGTTAATATTATCTATTATTTATTATTATTTATTATTATTATTTATTATTTATTATCATTATTTATTATTACTAATCTTTATTATCTATTATTATAATTTATTATTCATTATTATTATTTATTATTTATTATTATTATTTTTTATTTATTATTCATTATTATTTATTATTATTTATTATTATTCATTATTTGTTATTGTTTGCTTCAATACAAACGTAATTGGAGAGAGCAGGATGCTGTAAGCACAAAGGCTGCAGTAGGGAAAAATGTCCCACTGAAGATAGAGAATAAGAAAATAATAAAATACAATAGAAGTAATGAATAATTGAAATAAAATATTTTAGGAACAGTATCAGCATTAAAATACTTTTATAGATAAACCATGAGAGACCATTATGTCAGCCTGTTCAACATAAAAACATTCGCTGCAAGTTTGAACTTCTGAAGTTCCACCGATTCAACTTCTGGATTAACATTCCACAATCGGCCACAGCTGGAATAAAACTTCTAGATAACTGCTTTAATAAATCTATTTTCATTATTTCCTTTAAATGAATATTGAAAATAATGCCTTATCAATACTATTCGAAAATATCTATAAAATGTCATGATTAGTTTTTTATATTGGGAAAATATTACATAAAATATTCCTATCTGAAGAACCATAATCAAGATATTGGTCACATCCTTTACTGACGTGGTTGATCTCAGCATTTGGTGTTCTTGGACCACTTAATATCTTTGAGAGTACTAGCTCTTACCGAGAGCTAGTGCTTAATATGGTTACGGTACAATTAAAATAAAATATAACTTATAAATTAGTGGCAGCAATATTTCAATCAGTATTGCCAATCATAGGGATTATCCCCACTTGTTGCAAGTCTAAACTGAGGCCCATTGTTTCTGCTTGTTTTGTAACCATTCTAAACTATTAATGGTCTGCGTAATCCCGAATCCTGTGTTCCTGTATGGTTGTGAGACATGGGTCCTGACAGAAAAAATAAAGTCTAAAATTCAGACTACTGGAATGCGTGTCCTACGTCTAATCTTTAGAGCAACGACGAGATAGTTGTGAAATACCACCATAAGAAAAGCCTTGGGAGTAGAACAAGTGATTTTACAAATGGAAAGATACCAGTTGAGATAGTTGGGCCACATATATCGAATGCCTGAATATAATCGGGATGTACACGGAATTGTGGAATGGATTCTTGAAGGTAGAAAACGTCTGGGAAGATTGAGATGGAAGGATGGCACCAATAAGACTTGAATGATGCCACATGAAGTGCAAAGACGCTATGTATGTAATATGTCAGACCATTAAGGAATGGGGACGAACAATAACGGATTTCTCAATTGACAGAAAGGATTCCGACGGGATTTTGGGTAAACTTATCCTTTTAATTTAGGCCTCTTATCCTGGTGAAACACTTAAAGTCTGTTCTAAGTATTTATATTCATTAATAGTCTCTAGAGGCTCGTCCATAACCCTTGATTTATATTTTTCTCTCCATATTAATTGAACATTATCTTAGTTTAATTATATTCTTTTTGTGTCCTACTGAAATCTTCTGTCATCTGCAAATCTTTATATATATACTATATATATATATATATATATATATATATATATATATATATATATATATATATACATATATATATATATATATATATATATATATATATATATATTTAATATATATATATAGATATATATATATATATATATATATATATATATATATATATATATATATATATATATATATATATATATATACATATATGTATATATATATATATATATATATATATATATATATATATATATATACATACATATATGTATATATATATATATATATATATATATATATATATATATATATATATATATATATATGTATGTATGTATGTATGTATGTATGTATGTATGTATGTATAATCTTGTGTGTGTACATATTATACATAAATAGCATTTAATACAGAATTAAACTTTGGGAAAATTATTGGAAATTCTTTTCTGATAAATGCTTCTGGCTGAGTTTTTTCATCGTATGTGACTATTAATAGATCTAAATATTAATCAGATTCAACGCAAAAGAATACACATATACGCACATGCGTACATACACACACACACACACTCACACACACACACACACGCACACACACACACACACATATATATATATATATATATATATATATATATATATATATATATATATATATATATATACATATATACATATACATATATCTTCTATAAGTTCACCCAGCCAGCGATGGGTAGCATACTGAACCCTAATGACTTGCCGATAATAGTTTATGCCTGTATTTATACGTATAATATACGTAATGTTTGATTAATCTTTGTTATACTGACAAGGGTCTGTTCTTCGCTCAATGGTTCCAAGTTTGAAGGAAGGTGATATCAAAAGTACTTAGCGCAAATGTTACTTTTTATGGATTTCTCACTTATGTAATAGAGGTGACTCTAATGCATTTTCCTCTCGGACTTGTTTTAGGTCATCTACTAAGAACACGAACAGCTGTAAGAATTTTTTGGAAATAGCACAAACCAGAGAAGGTAATTGAACAGGTTATAAGTATTTAACTATTCACTGTGTTACTAAAGCATATGAATCCTATTCGAGATATTGCGTGAATATAAATTCTTATTATTATTATTACACTATCACTCCTTCAATCTAAATGTGGAGAGTCGTCATGAAATATATTTTCCCAATTTTCTCAGATAGATTATTGTTACTGTTGACTAGAATAGATTTCCTTAATCAGTATACCATTCAAAGTGAGAAATATTGATTACAGTGAAGTTAAAACAGATCTTGTATCTCATCTCTTTTCTTGTAAGTTTTGCATTTATGTTCGGAGGAAGAGATGCAGCAAATTAAGACATAGCACCGAGACGTCTAGACGTTTTTAGTCCTTTTGGTGTGGGTATTAACGTATATATATATATATATATATATATATATATATATATATATATATATATATATATATATATATATATATATATACATATATATATATAATGCAATAAGTTAAAAAATGCCTTGAGGAAAAAATAAATCTTAATTGACTTATTGATTTTATTATCGCGCAAATTTTCCATGAAACTGGAATGATGTCAGCACTGGACCCTGATGAAGTGATGGCAAGATTTCAAAGTCTGGAAGGTTTATAGCTGGTTTTAATGATAGATTATCTGCTTTGTATTCCAACTAGAGGAGAAGAAGAGAACTGTCTGAAGAGAGGTATATTATCATCACTTATATGATGATTTATAGGTAGAAATTCGTATTTCGGAACACCAAGTCCAGACTGACTAATTCAGCCACACGCTAATTAAAAAAAATCTTATTTGTCTTTCCCTTCTTCTGTTAGAGTGAGAGTGAGAGTGAGGCGCTATATCTGGGGTTTTATCCATATGATCCTATTTAAAGATTGATTAGGTTGCCTAGTATCCAACTACAAAGGTCACTGACTCTAGGCGGCGTCAAACTGCCAGGGTTACTGACGCCTCAAGGTAGAAGGAAACCCGGTGAAGAAAATACTTAATCATCATCTCATATCCCTGAAGACGGAGAAGATTTTGGAACGTTCACTTCAGAGCATTTTTTTCCATCTCAAAATTTCTGATATTATTATGTAAATTCATAAAAAAAATAAACATCATTATTTTTTTTAAACACTTATTTTAGGAATTAGAATTACTTTCACAATAAAAAACCAAAATATTTTTCTAAATGATTTGCATTTGTCTTTTTCATGAATGTTCAATTGTATCAAATTAAAAACTTTATTTTCCATTACATTTCTTTAATTCCGCCTCGAGTCTCCGGCTGAGTTCTTCAAGATTTCCTTTGGAACTTCGGAAGACATTCGCTTGGAGGTGATTGATAAAAGACTTCCTTCTCTACTTTGAACATATAATTTCGTACAATAGATTTTAATTTATAGAAGCAAATCTTTATAGATATAATCAATATTATTTTTATCTAATGAAAAACCTATTTTATTATTAAAACTTTCAATAAAATTTAGTAATAATGTCTACGGACTCAAGATATTACATAACATTCTCCTTATTATTTGCCTGATATTTTCATTCTTAAAACTCTTCAAAGTCTTTTCACTCTTCAGGGACACGAGAGAAGGATTAATTAATATTTCTGCTATCTGTCTGTACATCTTTGTCTTCATGCTCCATCATCAACAACATATCTTGTAACAAATTAATAAAGTTATTTCTTTACGTTCTGTTCTATTTTTATACTGTATATATATATATATATATATATATATATATATATATATATATATATATATATATAATGAGACACATTGAGCGATCTCCCCTTTATGAAAGGGAAGTTTGGTTATAGAATGGGAAGGAAGGAACAAGTTTTGATGATCTTTATATAAACTGTTTCCATAGTACCTTCGTCATATGGAGAGTTGAATGAGTAAAAAATGGGTATTGATATAGAAATAGTAGAATTATTTTTCTTATTTTTTGTATTAATATATCGTAAAAGAATTTTGTAAGAAATGTAGGTATGGTCAGGAGATTAGATGAAAGCTTAACGTTGAGTCTTCAAAGTAATTACGTAGTGAGTCATCTATCTGTAAAATAAAATCTACGTAAAAACAAATACGCCTCTTCTCCTACTGAGAAGAGAGAACATTTCAATGTTGTAATGGACTTAGTTTCATATTAACGCCCTCCTTTCTTGCGCATGTGTGTGTTTGATTTTTATTTTATTTATTTATTTATTTATTTATTTATTTATTTATTTATTTATTTATTTATTTATTCATTATTTTTTGTCAAATACTTCATAGTTTCATTTGGATTATTTTATATATATAAAACTGTCAGTTGTGAATGTAGAACCAATAATGCCATGCTAAAGTAATACTCATGTATAAAGTATTGAGATATGAATGAAATGTCATGTAGAATTTCCATATCCTCATTAGAGAACGGAAGGAAATCATATACGTTTCATCCTAATGAAAGTGGTTAAAACACACGGTAACATTCCTGGCTTTTTGTAAAAGTCTTGCGTTAGACCGCATTTGGTATGCAGTGTGTGGGGCATGACCCTCGCCACCTGGCAAAAAGCGACTCTTCCACTGGAATAACAATGTTTTCCGATATGAAATATTTAGAAGGAACTATGATTGTTGAGTGCGAATAAAATTCACAGGGATAAGTATGCTCAGATGAGATATTTACATAGCAGTTGTGACATAAGAAGGTCTGAAATTATGAAAAAACATTCTCTCTCTCTCTCTCTCTCTCTCTCTCTCTCTCTCTCTCTCTCTCTCTCTCTCTCTCTCTCTCTCTCTCTCTCTCTCTCTCTCTCTCTCTTGGAATATAAGTGATGGCTTATTTCAATATAATTGCCTATATATATATATATATATATATATATATATATATATATATATATATATATATATATATATATATATATAAAATATAAATATATATATATATATATATATAATATATATATATATATACATATATATATATATATATATA
>NC_090727.1:99018990-99023990 GCF_036898095.1 Palaemon carinicauda | reverse complement strand
TTTTTTAAATGGTCAAACAGTATTCTGCAAAGCTACGTCTGTAGTGTTTATAATTATGTTGATAAATTATTATTTCTTTCCTTTTAATTGTCGGTAGCACTCTCGTTTATTCTATGAGATATTTAAAGATAGGACCAAACAACATGACCATCCACTAAAACATTTGATCAACTCTTCGATTCATTACTATGGCCTGGGACTGCTCAAGTAGCAAAAACCCGTGCTTGTAGTGCTAGCTTTATCTAAAAAATAGGATATTCGTAATAACCTAATTTAGTTTAGTCAGAATTATGTAAAACAAAGAGGTTTTGGCCTTAAATGAATGAGGAAATCGTGTTTGTTTTCGAATATTTAGACTGGGCAAGTATAAGTTTTTCATCTAATAAAGGTAATATAAGTTAGGTGTAACCTCTCAACATGTTTTGATTTCAATGTAATTCTGCAAAGAAGTAAACGAATGATTTGGAGTTCACCTCGAGAGAATTCCCATATCCAATTAGACAGGTTTCATCTATGAAAGTGATTTCGTCGGTTTAGGCGGCTTAATGCCATTATAGACCCTTGATCTTTGGCGTCCTTAATCATGATAAGGTGTCGAAAGGAAAAAGAGACCTGATGTGGACGGTTTTCTTATCATCAGTCAGCCGAGTATGAGTTCAATAAAGGAAAGAGAACAATTAATATTTAGTTATCTTTGATTATATGTGTAATGAAGATTATGCAACGTTGGCAGTGACATCTTTATAGATTTTAATTTTTTCACTATTTTGATGTCATAATTATATGCTATTTGAGAAATGTTATTGCAAAGATAAAGATTTTCCTTGTTATTTATTATTATTGTTTATTATTATCTATTATTATTCTTTATTATTGTTATATATCAAAATTTATTATTTTTATTGATAATTATTATTTATTATTATTCATTATTATTATTTATTTTTATTAATATTTATAATTATTTCTTATAATTTATTACTATTATTTAATCTTATTATGCATTATTATTTATTATTATTATTATTTAATATTATTTATTATTTTTCATTATTATTATTTATTATTTTTTATTTTTTTATTATTCATTATTATTCAGTATTGTTATTTATTATTGTTTTTTATTTTTATTATTTGTTATTAATAATTATGATTATTTATTAGTTATTATTATTTATTTTTATTATTTTTTTATTATTTATTATTTATCATAATAATTTATAGTTATTTTTTATTATTTATCATTATTATTTATTATTAGTTATTATTTATTAAATATTATTATTTATTATATTATGTTATTATCATTATTTATTGATATTATTATTATTTATTATCATTATTTATTGATATTATTATTATTTATTATTATTATTTGTTATTTTTTATTTATTTGTTATATATTATTTATGATCATTATTTATTATTATCATTTATTATTTGTTATTAATTACTATCAATATTATTTATTATTATTTAATTATTATTATTATAATTATTTATTATCATTCATTATTTATTATAATTATTTATTATCATTTATTATTTATTATTATTATTTATTATCATTATTTATTGTTGTCATTTATTTATTATTATTAATCTTATTTACTATTTATTATTATTATTTATTATTTATCATTATTACTTATTATTTATAATCTTTCTTACTATTTATTATTATTATTATTATTTATCATTATTACTTATTATTTATTATTCTTACTTATTATTATTTATTATTCATTATTAATATTTTCTATTTATTATTTATTATCATATATTATTATTATTCATAATTTATTTTTATTTGCTTCAATACAAACGTAGTTGGAGAGAGCAGGATGCTGTAAGCACAAAGCCTGCAGTAGGGAAAAATATCCCACTGAAGATAGAGAATAAGAAAATAATATAATACAAGAGAAGTAATGAATAATTGAATTAAAATATTTTAAGAACAGTATCAACATTAGAATAGTCTTATAGATAAACCATGAGAGACCATTATGTCAGCCTGTTCAACATAAAAACATTCGCTGCAAGTTTGAACTTCTGAAGTTCCACCGATTCAACTTCCGGATTAACATTTCACAATCAGCCACAGCTGGAATAAAGCTTCTAAAAACTGCTTTAATAAATCTATTTTCATTATTTCCTTCAAATGAATATTGAAAATAATACCTTATCAATACTATTCAATGATATCTATAAAATCTTATGGTTAATTTTTTATAATGGGAAAATATTACATAAATTATTCCTATCTGAAGAACCATAATCAAGATATTGGTCACATCCCTTACTAACGTGGTTGCTGTCAGCATTAGGTGTTCTTGGACCACTTAATATCTTTGAAAGTACTAGTTCTTACCGAGAGTTAGTGCTTAATGTGGTTACGGTACAATTAAAAATCTTATAGATTAGGCAGCAATATTTCAATCAGCATTGCCAAATATAGGGATTATCCCCACTTGTTGCAGTTCTAAACTGAGGCCCATTGTTTCTGCTTGTTTTATGACCATTCTAAACTATTAATGGACTGCCCATTCCCGAATCCTGTGTTTGTGTTTGGTTGTGAGACATAGGTCCTGACAGAAAAAATAAAGTCTAAGATTCAGACTACTGAAATGCGTATCCTACGTCTAATCTTTAGAGCAACGACGAGACAGCTGCGAAATACCCCCATAAGAGAAGCCTTGGGAGTAGAACGAGTGATTTTACAAATGGAAAGATACCAGTTGAGATAGTTGGGCCACATATATCGAATGCCTGAATATAATCGGGATGTACACGGAATTGTGGAAGGGATTCTTAAAGGTAGAAGACGACTGGGAAGATTGAGATGGAAGGATGGCACCAATAAGACTTGAACGATGCCACATGGAATTCAATGACGCTACGTATGTGATATGTCAGGCCCTTATGGAATGGGGACGAACAATAAGGAATTTCTCAATTGACAGACAGGATTCCGAGAGGATTTTGGGTGAACTTATCCTTTTAATATCCGTCTCATGTCTTGGTGAAACGCTTAAAGTGTCTTCCAATTACGTATATTCAATAATAGTCTATAGAGGCTCGTCAATATCCCTTGATTTATGTTTCTCTCTCCGTATTAATTGAATATTATTTTAGTTTAATTATATTCTTTTTCTGTCCTATTGAAATCTTCTATCATCTGTAAATCTTAAGTATATAGATATATATATATATATATATATATATATATATATATATATATATATATATATATATATATATATATATATATATATATAAGAATATATATATATATATATATATATATATATATATATATATATATATATATATATATACATACATATACTTGTGCGTGTACATATCAACCATAAATAGCATTTAATACAAAATTCTACTTTGTGAATATATATTTATTGGAAATTCTTTTATGATATATGCTTCTGGCTGAGTTTATTTCATTGTACAGTAGACATTATATACCCATAGATCAACTATTAATCAGATTCAACCCAAAAGCTATATACTTACGTACATACATAACATACACACATACATTATATATATATATATATATATATATAATATATAAATATATATATATATATATATATATATAATATATATATATATATATATATATATATATATATATATATATATAAAATCCAACAGGAAACAGGAAAGTAAAAGACCAGGTAAAAAATGCTTTCATGTATTACGTACACTTCTTCAGGGTATAAGTGATGTGGTGTATATATATATATATATATATACTATATATATATATATATAATATATATATATATATATATATTATATATATATATATGCATATTTATAGGTTATATGCTATATATGTGTGTGTATATACGTATATACAGTATATAAAAATCTTCTATAAGTTCACCCAGCAGTAATGGGTAGCATACTGAACCCTAATGATTTAGCGAGAATAGTTTATGTCTGTATTTATACGTATAATATACGTAATTTTTTATTAACATTTCTTATACTGAAAAGGTTCTGTTCTTCGCTCAATTGTTCCTAGTTTGAAGGAAGTGATATGAAAAGTACTTAGCGCAAATGTTACTTTTTATGGATTTCTCACTTATGTAATAGAGATGACCCTAATGCATTTTCCTCTCGGACTTGTTTTAGGTCATCTACTAAGAACACGAACAGCTGTAAGAATTTTTTGCAATAGCACAAAACAGAGAAGGTAATTGAACAGGTTATAAGTATTCAACTATCCACTGTGTTACTAAAGCATATGAATCCTATTCGAGATATTGCGTGAAAGTAAATACTTATTTTTATTATTATTACACATTCATTTCTTCCATTTACATGTGGAGAGCTTCATGAATTATATTTTCCCAATTTTCTCAGATAGATTATTGTTACTGTTGACTAGGTTACATTTCCTTAATCAGTATACTATCTAAAGTGAGAAATATTGATTACGGTGAAGTTATTATTATTATTATTATTATTATTAAATGCTAAGCTATAACCCTAGTTGGAAAAGCAGGATGCTATAAGCCCAGGGGCCCCAACAGGGAAAATAGCTCAGTAAGGAAAGGAATCAAGGAAAAATAAAATATTTTAAGAATAGTAACAACTTTTAAATAAATATTTCCTATATAAACAATAAAAACTTCAACAAAACAAGAGAAAGAGAAACTAGATACAACAGCGTGCCTGAGTGTACCCTCAAGCAAGAGAGCTCTAACCCAAGACAGTGGAAGGCCATGGTACAGAGGCTATAGCACTACCCAAGACTAGAGAACAATGGTTTGATTTTGGAGTGTCCTTCTCCTAGAAGAGCTGCTTACCATAGCTAAAGAGTCTCTTCTACCCTTACCAAGAGGAAAGTAGCCACTGAACAATTACATTGCCGTAGTTAACCCCTTGGGTGAAGAAGAATTGTTTAGTAATCTCAGTGTTGTCAGGTGTATGAGGACAGAGGAGAATCTGTAAAGAATAGGCCAGACTAT
>NC_090727.1:99007341-99018490 GCF_036898095.1 Palaemon carinicauda | reverse complement strand
AAACCAACCATGCCACGAGAGGCCATAAAAGGAAATCCGAACCTGACGCTAATCTAGCTGTCCGAGGATTTACCTGGCGAGACATCAGTCTCTTACCAGCGAGTTTTACCCGATTTCCCCGGCCCACCACGTGACACAATTGGTAGTAATTCATTCAAATTACCCCTAATGAGTCAATATGGATAAATATCAACACAACATCGTGTTCAAATAGAAATAAATTTCTACCTCATACTTGGGATCGAACGCTAGCCCCTTCTAATGAAAGGCCAGGTCGAAACCAACCATGCCACGAGAGGCCATAAAAGGAAATCCGAACCTGACGCTAATCTAGCTGTCCGAGGATTTACCTGGCGAGACATCAGTCTCTTACCAGCGAGTTTTACCCGATTTCCCCGGCCCACCACGTGACACAATTGGTAGTAATTCATTCAAATTACCCCTAATGAGTCAATATGGATAAATATCAACACAACTTCGTGTTCAAATAGAAATAAATTTCTACCTCATACTTGGGATCGAACGCTAGCCCCTTCTAATGAAAGGCCAGGTCGAAACCAAGCATGCCACGAGAGGCCATAAAAGGAAATCCGAACCTGACGCTAATCTAGCTGTCCGAGGATTTACCTGCGAGACATCAGTCTCCTACCAGCGAGTTTTACCCGATTTCCCCGGCCCACCACGTGACACAATTGGTAGTAATTCATTCAAATTACCCCTAATGAGTCAATATGGATAATATCAACACAACATCGTGTTCAAATAGAAATAAATTTCTACCTCTCGTGGCATAGTTGGTTTCAACCTGGCCTTTCATTAGAAGGGGCTAGCGTTCGATCCCAAGTATGAGGTAGAAATTTATTTCTATTTGAACACGATGTTGTGTTGATATTTATCCATATTGACTCATTAGGGGTAATTTGAATGAATTACTACCAATTGTGTCACGTGGTGGGCCGGGGAAATCGGGGTAAAACTCGCAGGTAAGAGACTGATGTCTCGCCAGGTAAATCCTCGGACAGCTAGATTAGCGTCAGGTTCGGATTTCCTTTTATGGCGTCTCGTGGCATGGTTGGTTTCGAACTAGCCTTCATTAGAAGGGGCTAGCGTTCGATCCCAAGTATGAGGTAGAAATTTATTTCTATTTGAACACGATGTTGTGTTGATATTTATCCATATTGACTCATTAGGGGTAATTTGAATGAATTACTACCAATTGTGTCACGTGGTAGGCCGGGAAATCGGGTAAAACTCGCTGGTACGAGACTGATGTCTCGCCAGGTAAATCCTCGGACAGCTAGATTAGCGTCAGGTTCGGATTTCCTTTTATGGCGTCTCGTGGCATGGTTGGTTTCGACCTGGCCTTTCATTAGAAGGGGCTAGCGTTCGATCCCAAGTATGAGGTAGAAATTTATTTCTATTTGAACATGATGTTGTGTTGATATTTATCCATATTGACTCATTAGGGGTAATATGAATGAATTACTACCAATTGTGTCACGTGGTGGGCCGGGGAAATCGGGTAAAACTCGCTGGTAAGAGACTGATGTCTCGACAGGTAAATCCTCGGACAGCTAGATTAGCGTCAGGTTCGGATTTCCTTTTATGGCCTCTCGTGGCATGGTTGGTTTCGACCTGGCCTTTCATTAGAAGGGGCTAGCGTTCGATCCCAAGTATGAGGTGGAAATTTATTTCTATTTGAACACGATGTTGTGTTGATATTTATCCATATTGACTCATTAGGGGTAATTTGAATGAATTACTACCAATTGTGTCACGTGGTGGGCCGGGGAAATCGGGTAAAACTCGCTGGTACGAGACTGATGTCTCGCCAGGTAAATCCTCGGACAGCTAGATTAGCGTCAGGTTCGGATTTCCTTTTATGGCCTCTCGTGGCATGCTTGGTTTCGACCTGGCCTTTCATTAGAAGGGGCTAGCGTTCGATCCCATGTATGAGGTAGAAATTTATTTCTATTTGAACACGATGTTGTGTTGATATTTATCCATATTGACTCATTAGGGGTAATTTGAATGAATTACTACCAATTGTGTCACGTGGTGGGCCGGGGAAATCGGGTAAAACTCGCTGGTAAGAGACTGATGTCTCGCCAGGTAAATCCTCGGACAGCTAGATTAGCGTCAGGTTCGGATTTCCTTTTATGGCCTCTCGTGGCATGGTTGGTTTCGACCTGGCCTTTCATTAGAAGGGGCTAGCGTTCGATCCCAAGTATGAGGTAGAAATTTATTTCTATTTGAACACGATGTTGTGATGATATTTATCCATATTTACTCATTAGGGGTAATTTGAATGAATTACTACCAATTGTGTCACTTGGTGGGCCGGGGAAATCGGGTAAAACTCGCTGGTAAGAGACTGATGTCTCGCCAGGTAAATCCTCGGACAGCTAGATTAGCGTCAGGTTCGGATTTCCTTTTATGGCCTCTCGTGGCATGGTTGGTTTCGACCTGGCCTTTCATTAGAAGGGGCTAGCGTTCGATCCCAAGTATGAGGTAGAAATTTATTTCTATTTGAACACGATGTTGTGTTGATATTTATCCATATTGACTCATTAGGGGTAATTTGAATGAATTACTACCAATTGTGTCACGGTGGGCCGGGGAAATCGGGTAAAACTCGCTGGTAAGAGACTGATGTCTCGCCAGGTAAATCCTCGGACAGCTAGATTAGCGTCAGGTTCGGATTTCCTTTTATGGCCTCTCGTGGCATGGTTGGTTTCGACCTGGCCTTTCATTAGAAGGGGCTAGCGTTCGATCCCAAGTATGAGGTAGAAATTTATTTCTATTTGAACACGATGTTGTGTTGATATTTATCCATATTGACTCATTAGGGGTAATTTGAATGCATTACTACCAATTTTGTCACGTGGTGGGCCGGGGAAATCGGGTAAAACTCGCTGGTAAGAGACTGATGTCTCGCCAGGTAAATCCTCGGACAGCTAGATTAGCGTCAGGTTCGGATTTCCTTTTATGGCCTCTCGTGGCATGGTTGGTTTCGACCTGGCCTTTCATTAGAAGGGGCTAGCGTTACATCCCATGTATGAGGTAGAAATTTATTTCTATTTGAACACGATGTTGTGTTGATATTTATCCATATTGACTCATTAGGGGTAATTTGAATGAATTACTACCAATTGTGTCACGTGGTGGGCCGGGGAAATCGGGTAAAACTCGCTGGTAAGAGACTGATGTCTCGCCAGGTAAATCCTCGGACAGCTAGATTAGCGTCAGGTTCGGATTTCCTTTTATGGCCTCTCGTGGCATGGTTGGTTTCGACCTGGCCTTTCATTAGAAGGGGCTAGCGTTCGATCCCAAGTATGAGGTAGAAATTTATTTCTATTTGAACACGATGTTGTGTTGATATTTATCCATATTGACTCATTAGGGGTAATTTGAATGAATTACTACCAATTGTGTCACGTGGTGGGCCGGGGAAATCGGGTAAAACTCGCTGGTAAGAGACTGATGTCTCGCCAGGTAAATCCTCGGACAGCTAGATTAGCGTCAGGTTCGGATTTCCTTTTATGGCCTCTCGTGGCATGGTTGGTTTCGACCTGGCCTTTCATTAGAAGGGGCTAGCGTTCGATTCCAAGTATGAGGTAGAAATCTATTTCTATTTGAACACGATGTTGTTTTGATATTTATCCATATTGACTCATTAGGGGTAATTTGAATGAATTACTACCAATTGTGTCACGTGGTGGGCCGGGGAAATCGGGTAAAACTCGCTGGTAAGAGACTGATGTCTCGCCAGGTAAATCCTCGGACAGCTAGATTAGCGTCAGGTTCGGATTTCCTTTTATGGCCTCTCGTGGCATGGTTGGTTTCGACCTGGCCTTTCATTAGAAGGGGCTAGCGTTCGATCCCAAGTATGAGGTAGAAATTTATTTCTATTTGAACACGATGTTGTGTTGATATTTATCCATATTGAATCATTAGGGGTAATTTGAATGAATTACTACCAATTGTGTCACGTGGTGGGCCGGGGAAATCGGGTAAAACTCGCTGGTAAGAGACTGATGTCTCGCCAGGTAAATCCTCGGACTGCTAGATTAGCGTCAGGTTCGGATTTCCT
The DNA here is from genome assembly GCF_036898095.1 of Palaemon carinicauda. Classification (NCBI taxonomy): domain Eukaryota; kingdom Metazoa; phylum Arthropoda; class Malacostraca; order Decapoda; family Palaemonidae; genus Palaemon; species Palaemon carinicauda. The sequence goes on along the minus strand of NC_090727.1, from coordinate 99,014,397 downwards.
TTTATGGCCTCTCGTGGCATGGTTGGTTTCGACCTGGCCTTTCATTAGAAGGAGCTAGCGTTCGATCCCAAGTATGAGGTAGAAATTTATTTCTATTTGAACACGATGTTGTGTTGATATTTATCCATATTGACTCATTAGGGGTAATTTGAATGAATTACTACCAATTGTGTCACGTGGTGGGCCGGGGAAATCGGGTAAAACTCGCTGGTAAGAGACTGATGTCTCGCCAGGTAAATCCTCGGACAGCTAGATTAGCGTCAGGTTCGGATTTCCTTTTATGGCCTCTCGTGGCATGGTTGGTTTCGACCTGGCCTTTCATTAGAAGGGGCTAGCGTTCGATCCCAAGTATGAGGTAGAAATTTATTTCTATTTGAACACGATGTTGTGTTGATATTTATCCATATTGACTCATTAGGGGTAATTTGAATGAATTACTACCAATTGTGTCACGTGGTGGGCCGGGGAAATCGGGTAAAACTCGCTGGTAAGAGACTGATGTCTCGCCAGGTAAATCCTCGGACAGCTAGATTAGCGTCAGGTTCGGATTTCCTTTTATGGCCTCTCGTGGCATGGTTGGTTTCGACCTGGCCTTTCATTAGAAGGAGCTAGCGTTCGATCCCAAGTATGAGGTAGAAATTTATTTCTATTTGAACACGATGTTGTGTTGATATTTATCCATATTGACTCATTAGGGGTAATTTGAATGAATTACTACCAATTGTGTCACGTGGTGGGCCGGGGAAATCGGGTAAAACTCGCAGGTAAGAGACTGATGTCTCGCCAGGTAAATCCTCGGACAGGTAGATTAGCGTCAGGTTCGGATTTCCTTTTATGGCCTCTCGTGGCATGGTTGGTTTCGACCTGGCCTTTCATTAGAAGGGGCTAGCGTTCGATCCCAAGTATGAGGTAGAAATTTATTTCTATTTGAACACGATGTTGTGTTGATATTTATCCATATTGACTCATTAGGGGTAATTTGAATGAATTACTACCAATTGTGTCACGTGGTGGGCCGGGGAAATCGGGTAAAACTCGCTGGTAAGAGACTGATATCTCGCCAGGTAAATCCTCGGACAGCTAGATTAGCGTCAGGTTCGGATTTCCTTTTATGGCCTCTCGTGGCATGGTTGGTTTCGACCTGGCCTTTCATTAGAAGGGGCTAGCGTTCGATCCCAAGTATGAGGTAGAAATTTATTTCTATTTGAACACGATGTTGTGTTGATATTTATCCATATTGAATCATTAGGGGTAATTTGAATGAATTACTACCAATTGTGTCACGTGTTGGGCCGGGGAAATCGGGTAAAACTCGCTGGTAAGAGACTGATGTCTCGCCAGGTAAATCCTCGTACTGCTAGATTAGCGTCAGGTTCGGATTTCCTTTTATGGCCTCTCGTGGCATGGTTGGTTTCGACCTGGCCTTTCATTAGAAGGAGCTAGCGTTCGATCCCAAGTATGAGGTAGAAATTTATTTCTATTTGAACACGATGTTGTGTTGATATTTATCCATATTGACTCATTAGGGGTAATTTGAATGAATTACTACCAATTGTGTCACGTGGTGGGCTGGGGAAATCGGGTAAAACTCGCTGGTAAGAGACTGATGTCTCGCCAGGTAAATCCTCGGACAGCTAGATTAGCGTCAGGTTCGGATTTCCTTTTATGGCCTCTCGTGGCATGGTTGGTTTCGACCTGGCCTTTCATTAGAAGGGGCTAGCGTTCGATCCCAAGTATGAGGTAGAAATTTATTTCTATTTGAACACGATGTTGTGTTGATATTTATCCATATTGACTCATTAGGGGTAATTTGAATGATTTACTACCAATTGTGTCACGTGGTGGGCCGGGGAAATCGGGTAAAACTCGCTGGTAAGAGACTGATGTCTCGCCAGGTAAATCCTCGGACAGCTAGATTAGCGTCAGGTTCGGATTTCCTTTCATGGCCTCTCGTGGCATGGTTGGTTTCGACCTGGCCTTTCATTAGAAGGGGCTAGCGTTCGATCCCAAGTATGAGGTAGAAATTTATTTCTATTTGAACACGATGTTGTGTTGATATTTATCCATATATATATATATATATATATATATATATATATATATATATATATATATATATATATATATATATATATATATATATATTTATATACATACATATACCAAAGGCACTTCCCCCAATTTTGGGGGGTAGCCGACATCAATAAAGAAACAAAACAAAAGGGGGACCTCTACTCTCTATGTTCCTTCAGCCTAACCAGGGACTCAACCGAGTTCAGCTGGTACTGATAGGGCGCCACAGCCCAACCTCCCACATTATCCACCACAGATGAAGCTTCATAATGCTGAATCCCCTACTGCTGCTACTTCCGCGGTCATCTAAGGCACCGGAGGAAGCAGCAGGGCCTACCGGAACTGCGTCACAATCTCTCGCCATTCATTCATATTTCTAGCACACTCTCTTGCCTCTCTCACCTCTATCCTCCTATCACCCAGAGCTTTCTTCACACCATCCATCCACCCAAACCTTGGCCTTTCTCTTGTACTTGTCCCATCAACTCTTGCATTCATCACCTTCTTCAGCAGACAACCATTTTCCATTCTCTCAACATGGCTAAACCACCTCAACACATTCATAACCACTCTAGCTAAATCATTTCTTACACCCGTTCTCTCCCTCACCACTTCGTTCCTAACCCTCTCTACTCGAGATACTCCTTAGACACTTCATCTCAAACACATTCAATTTCTGTCTCTCCATCACTTTCCTTCCCCACAACTCCGATCCATATATCACAGTTGGTACAATCACTTTCTCATATAGAACTCTCTTTACATTCATGCCCAACCCTCTATTTTTTACTACTCCCTTAACTGCCCCCAACACTTTGCAACCTTCATTCACTCTCTGACGTACATCTGCTTCCACTCCACCATTTGCTGCAACAACAGACCCCAAGTACTTAAACTGATCCACCTCCTCAAGTAACTCTCCATTCAACATGACATTCAACCTTGCACCACCTTTCCTTCTCGTACATCTCATATCCTTACTCTTACCCACATTAACTCTCAACTTCCTTCTCTCACACACCCTTCCAAATTCTGTCACTAGTCGGTCAAGCTTCTCTTCTGTGTCTGCTACCAGTACAGTATCATCCGCAAACAACAACTGATTTACCTCCCATTCATGGTCATTCTCGCCTACCAGATTTAATCCTCGTCCAAACACTCGAGTATTCACCTCTCTCACCACTCCATCAACATACAAGGTAAACAACCACGGCGACATCACACATCCCTGTCTTAGCCCCACTCTCACCGGAAACCAATCACTCACTTCATTTCCTATTCTAACACATGCTTTACTACCTTTGTAGAAACTTTTCACTGCTTGCAACAACCTTCCACCAACTCCATATAACCTCATCACATTCCCCATTGCATCCCTATCAACTCTATCATATGCTTTCTCCAGATCCATAAACGCAACATACACCTCCTTACCTTTTGCTAAATATTTCTCGCATATCTGCCTAACTGTAAAAATCTGATTCATACAACCCCTACCTCTTCTAAAACCACCCTGTACTTCCAAGATTGCATTCTCTGTTTTATACTTAATCCTATTAATCATCACTCTACCATACACTTTTCCAACTACACTCAACAAACTAATACCTCTTGAATTACAACACTCATGCACATCTCCCTTACCCTTATATAGTGGTACAATACATGCAAAAAACCCAATCTACTGGTACCATTGACAAAACAAAACACATATTAAACAACCTCACCAACCATTCAAGTACAGTCACACCCCCTTCCTTCAACATCTCAGCTTTCACACCATCCATACCAGATGCTTTTCGTACTCTCGTTTCATCTAGTGCTCTCCTCACTTCCTCTATTGTAATCTCTCTCTCATTCTCATCTCCCATCACTGGCACCTTAACACCTGGAACAGCAATTATATCTGCCTCCCTATTATCCTCAGCATTCAGCAAACTTTCAAAATATTCCGCCCACCTTTTCCTTGCCTCCTCTCCTTTTAACAACCTTCCATTTCCATCTTTCACTGTCTCTTCAATTCTTGCGCCAGCCTTCCTTACTCTCTTCACTTCTTTCCAAAACTTCTTCTTATTCTCTTCATATGACTGACCCAATCCCTGACCCTACCTCAGGTCAGCTGCCCTCTTTGCCTCACGTACCTTGCACTTTACTTCCACATTTTTCTTTCTATATTTTTCATACTTCTCTATAGTATTACTCTGCAGCCATTCTTCAAAAGCCCTCTTTTTCTCTTTCACTTTTACCTTCACTCATTATACTTCAAAGTCTTCAGTGCTGTTAATATGTGTTTATGAAGCAAAAATTAAGCGCTGTTTACTTTGTTATATATATATATATATATATATATATATATATATATATATATATATATATATATATATATATATATATATTAGTGGATGGGACGTTTAAGCCGTGGCCATTTTGCCGTGGCCATCTCACCACATTTCATTTTTCCGTGGACTATTTTTGCCGCAGACCTGTCTCGCCGCGTCTATACATATTTTGCAAACAGCAAAATTGTTCCATAGGTTATTTCAACTAATTTGAGTGTTTAATATATGATGCTAATTATAAGATGGAAGTCAAAATTTGTTTAAAATATTTGTAATTTTTTTATCATCTGCTTGACTAAGAAAATTGCAATTCCTTTTCTTTTAAATACCAAAATTCTACATGATGCATCACAGCTATCAGCTAATAAAAACTGTTCTTCCATACCATCAGTTACATAATAAGTTTTAAAGCTATCGGGTATGACTGTAAATATATGTATATATACATATGTATATATATATACAGTCAGCGCGGATCGCTCTGTCCGGGCAGCATCCGCTGTGCATTCATTTTGGTCCCCCCCATATCTACACTAATACACATTATAAATCAATAAAAATTCAATTGAACACTCACCAATATCCCTGCTACTTGTCTATAGGGTAGCCTTTCCTCTTCTTGACCCCCAAAAGTCGTTGAGGAACGCTATCTGCTAAATTCTGAAGAATTTCTGCAGGTATTTCAGCCCACACCTTATGAAGCGCCGCCTCAGTGAAGTGTCACGTTTGTCGTAACTTCTTTACGAAGGCGGGCTTTAACTATCGCCCAAAGGTTCTCAATGGGCGATATATCAGGACTTTGACCTGGCCAATCGGTAATATAGTTCACTTCGCTATTTTCAAGCCACTTTTTCACTTTTTTAGCCGTATGACAAGGGGCACCGTCCTGCTGAAAAATTTCAGCTCCTGTAGCCGCAAAACCATACGCTAAATTGTCTTTCAAAATGTTCAAATAGCGGTCAGCATTAACCGTTATGCCTTTAGGCAAAACAACAAAGCTTGGGGCACCACCATAGGCAAACGTACCCCAGACCATAAGCGATGCTGGGTGCTTAACTGTCTTGGCCGTGAGATTAGGCTTAAGAGGATCTGACCCCTTTCGCCTCCACACTTTTTTCCCGGTCGTCTCACTCACACAAAAGGTCGCTTCGTCACTCCACAAGACACTTCGCCACTGCTCCAAGATCCAATCCTTGTATGTCTTGGCAAAAGCAACCCTTCTCTTCCTTTGTTTCTCAGTTAAAGCAGGCTTCTTTCTCGCGATCACTTTCTCGTACTCGAGGCGCTTCGACAGGTTTTCCTGAATCGTACGAACACTGACGTCGCTCAACAATTTAGGGTTCTGTTCTTTCAGTTGCTTAGCAGTTAATGTAGGATTTTCTTCTAGGCTTCGCTTTAAAATCACTAAAGTACGATCAGGAATCTTCCGGGGTGGGGGGGGAAACCAGCATGGGAGTGAGAAGGGATCTCGTCGCTACCCCTTGCCTTGAACTTGGCCACCAAGCGCCTCACTGTTCTCTCCTTCACGCCAGTATTCTTCACTATTTCCTTTGTTTGCAGACCTAAATTTTGACAAGTTCTCACTCTAACAATATCATCGTGACTTGTACGGGGTCTAGACACGCGAACTCACAAAAGAACGATTGCAACTCGGCCCTCTCAACCTGACACAACCTCACTCCACGACTTCAGGAAACACACTGACTAGCTTCCACCTACACAGATATGTAGATGCCAACTTGTATAAAAAGATGCCAATTAGTGAATTTGTCCCAGTCGATTTTTTCCCCGATAAACCCCATGCTTCCGATTTTTCGCGGAACGCTGTGTCCGGCCCACTACCCTGACACAGCGATCCGCGGTGACTGTATATATATATATATATATATATATATGTATATATATATATATATATATATATATATATAGACATATATATATATATATATATATATATATATATCTATATATATATATATATATATATATATATATATATATAGATATATAGATATATATATATATATATATATATATATATATATATATATATATATATATATGTGTGTGTGTGTGTGTATATGTATTATATATATATATATATATATATATATATATATATATATATATATATATATATATGTATGTATGTATGTATGTATGTAGTATATTCCATTTTCTACTAAATAATGAAAAGTATATATGTATTTATTTTCTTCCCAATTCTGATATGTAAATAAATCTTGTGAATGTTTGATAATGAAATTTATAATGTTATGGTTGAATGTTTCTGTACTGCTGATGGAATTTTGTTTTAAAATCAATTTATTTTCTTTTCACTTCAAAGTCTTCATTGCTGTTAATATGTGTTTATGAAGCAAAAATTAAGCACTGTTTACTTTGTTATTTTGTTAGTTACTCAATATAAAATACTTATTCACCAGTGTAATTAATCTGTTATTATATATTTCGATATCCTGTGACTAGGCATTATAGTAGAGTTAGGTTTCTATATACAGGGGTGGAATTGGAACTGGTGGGTTAGGCTGAATGTAGGGGTGGGAGCGGGAGGGGGGGGGGTCACTAGGAACTTTACCCTGGGGCGGCAGTCAGGTATGTGAGGGTCCTGTATGTATATATATAT
>NC_090727.1:98963941-98971441 GCF_036898095.1 Palaemon carinicauda | reverse complement strand
TTTCATTCGAATCTGACTGTTAGTTAAATTCAGATTGGCAAATTCATAAACATGGTCAAATTTAACCTTAAGACTTTGAAGGTATTGCAGAATACTTACTTGCTGGTCTTTGTAAGTACCTCTTAGGATGTTTTCTTTTACCATACTAAGGTTTGTCCTAGGTCTGCGGCCGAACATCATCTCGAAGGGAGAAATTCCAGTCGATTCATTAGGTGTACTCCTAAGTACATACATAAGCAGATCCAGGTCTTCATCCCAGTCTCGTCCAGTTTCACAAATGTACTTGCGCAGGAGGTTTTTAATGGTCTGGTGTACTCGTTCGAGGGCTCCATTAGTCTGAGGGTGATAAGCTGAAGCAAAAATATGGGAGATGTTTAATTGCTTTAAAGTTTGCTTAAACAAATCACTAGTGAAGTTTGTCCCCTGATCACACTGAAGCTCTTTTGGAAAACCGAAAATGGTGAATATTTTAAGAAGATTAACAATAATTGTTCTAGCAGATATGTTTTTTATAGGTACGGCTAAAGGAAATCTAGTAGTTAGACACAACAAGGTTAAAATGTACTCATTTTGTTTTTTAGTTTTAGGAAGTAGACCAACACAATCTACAATTACCTTTTCAAAAGGAGAATTAGGTACTGTAATAGGAACTAATGGTGCTGGAGGTATTTTCTGATTTGGTTTACCAGTTACCTGGCAGGGATGGCAAGATTCTATGTGGTGCTTTACATCAGCTTTTATACCAGGCCAGTAGTAATCGTCCAGCAAACGCTTATAGGTTTTGGAAATGCCTAGATGAGACTCTGCTGAATGAGCAAGATCCAATAAGGCTGCACGAAGATTAGAAGGAACTACAAGCTGGTAACTATCATGCCAGGAATTTTGTCCTGCAATCTTCAAAGGTCTATAACGTCTCATAAGGATATTATCAAGATAAAAATATGGTAACTTACTTTCATCAACGTCATCTTTTACTTTATCAAAGTATTCTTTCAAACTATCATCAGACCTCTGATACTCTACAAATTCATCTGAGGGAATATCAACAAGATCAGCAAGGACTTTTTCACCTAAGGTACTTTGATCCACCTTACCTGTGTGTTCAGTGTCTCTAGAAGTTGAGGTTGTAGACCTGGTGACTACTTGGCAGGGAAGCTCTACCACCGGAGAAAACTCTTTGCAAGCTTTTTCGATCACTACTTCAGGCTGCGTAATGATAAGACTAGGAGTACCGTTAGTTTGAGCCAAGTCATTACCAAGTATCATGTCTATGTTCTTGCAAGGCAGGTCAGAATCCAACAAGGCGACATTAGTTGAACCTTTAAAATAAGGACAATCAAGAGAAATCTGTACAATAGGTAAAACCTTTTGACAAGTCAAATCTGACACAGTTACATACTGATCTGTTGGTTTAGCTAAATCTTTTAACTTTGAGCTAATGATAGTTTGAGATGACCCTGAATCTCTCAAAATTTGCACGGGAATATCATTTACTTTACCAGGATATGTAAATGCTGTAAAGTCTGATAGAGGTTGAGCACAGTGAAGAGTAGTTTTATTTGTAGTATTCCCTGATTTGGGTCCTTGTGAAAAAGCATTAGGAGAAGCCTTACCATGAGATGCTTTGCATTTGGGACTAGGACAGTCTTTAATATGATGACCTTCTTTCTTACAAAAAGTACAAACCTGGGGGGAAGATGAAGGTGAGGACGAATGTGGTTTAAGTTTATGAATGAGATGGTAATCATCAGCTAATAGGGCAGCCCTTTTGCCATTTTTTTCTTGCTTTTCTCTAATAAACATTGCCACATTAGCTGGAATACGCCTCAGGAATTCTTCTAAAACTATTAAATTATTTAATTGTTCTAAAGTAGTTATTTGTTCCTTATCTATCCATTTATTAAACTGCTTCAACTTCAATGTGAAAAACTCTAGATAGGTTTGAGCTTGGTTCTTCAAAGTTTGTCTGAAGACTTGTCTATACCCTTCTGCTGTAACACTATAAGCATCTAATATGGCAGTTTTAAAGACTTCATAATCCCTTTCTTGGACAAGTTGTGCTGCCACATATGCAGCTTTTCCTTTGAAGGAGTTTCTGATTAAGAGAACATATTGGTCTCTAGGCCAGTTGAGAGACGTTGCAGTGTTTTCAAAAGTAATGAAAAAAACATCAGGATCTTTTTCATCGAAGACAGGCAGGAGTTTGCGTGCTTTACTAAGGTCAAAAGCATCGGGTAGCTGTTTTTCTGCCAACCTTTCTTCTATTCTTATGGCTGATAGTTCCTTTTCCAACAGAACTTTTTCTTTACGTTCTATTTCAAGTCTTCTTTGCTCAGTTTCTACTGCGGCATTTGCAGCTTCAAGCCTTTTTTGTTCAGCTTCTAGTGTTAACTGCTGCAGTTCAAGTTGGAGTTTCAATTTCACTATCTCTGGGTCTTCAGTTATAGTAACAGAACGAGCAGCACCTCGCTCAAGTGTTAAAGGCCTTAAGGGAAGAGCCTCTTCTTCAGTTATGTTACCACTATTTATCAGGAAATCTAATATCTTTCCCAATAGTTCAGCTTTCACCACAGCATGACCTACAGATATTCTTGCCCTTACAGCTATTTGGCGAAGCTGGTCCTTTTTAGCTTCGTGTAGTGTATTTAGGTGCTCCCTGGGTGCACCTAAAAATTTCTCAAGATCAAAAGGCATCTCTCAATACTGATAAAATGGAAAAAATCACTGGAAATTATATTACTACTATACACAAGCTTTAAGACTTAAAAACGTCAGGGCATTCATGGATTTATGGTGCGAAGGCACCCACAAACCAGAGGAATTTCCTTAATCCTTAAGTCCTACAATGTACAGAAATTCACTTAAATGAACAAGGCTTTAATAATCCATGCCAATCAGAAAACTTGGTTCACCAATAATGCACAACCACTAATAATCTTGAATAAAATATTCTTAATGAAGTAAATAATTGGAAGTACCAACAGTTACCTGAACAAGGAATAAACCTTTAAATATCCATCGAGGTGGAACGAAGTTCTTGACCACGTGGTCGTAACAATATGAAGCCGAAATCCTTTAAAAAGAGCGAAGGTCGTACCCTGAGTAAGAGGAGCAGAAGTTCCTAAGGAAGGAATCTTTCAATTCCTTATGATGAGGTTTTGAATGCCTCGAAGCACCTCGAGAAGTTGGGGCGACTATGAAGATATCGCTAAGCGATGGTAGTCAACAGAGTCGAGGTTTAAAAGAATGACGAATTCTAGGATGCCATTACCCTGCCTGCACGTCCTCCAAAATCTCGATGTATGCTTAAGATGACGTGTAACAACACGACATTCTCTAGGTGAAAGTGTGAGCGCGCTGGAGAACACTATCCGGTGGTGGTCAGTTATAAACTAGCAAAATATCACTAATACACTACACTCACGTTGTCCATCAATTTAGAGAAACAACAAAATGAATTTCACAATCCGTCAAGATCGAGCGTAAGCGTAACACATACGTAAGTACATCCCGGACAGGCCCCCAATTTGTCACAACTTCAGCTTTCCACTTGACTATTCATTCATAAATTCTCAGTAATGAGGGCAACACTTCATGTAGGTATAGTAGATATATTAGGAGAATGATCAAATTAAAGTTAAAATTAAACAAAGACTTTACTTATTTTAAATCACGTATAAATATATAACAAAATAATAACAAATAACCGCTTAATAAACACTATAAACAAGTGAAGAATTAGCCACCGGATAACGAACTCAAAAGTATTAACTTGAAAGAGCTTGGAAGTAAACATTTCCAAGGATTACATACGTAAAAATAACAAAAGGTAATTTCATTCATGCTGTCCGCTACGATCAGCAATCAATAGATGGCGCTAAAATTATACACAATGGGTGTAATTAGAAATGCTAAATAATGATAGGAGGGTTATTATAATATATATATATATACATATATATACATATATATACATATATATATATGTATATATATACATATATATATATATATATATATATATATATATATATATATATATATATATATATATATATATATATATATATATATATATATATATATGTATATATATATATCATCTATACTAATTGATGCAGTGAGCCTTGATAAGATTTTGCCCGTCATCTCGATCATTTATCATCTCCTACTTCAAATATATAAATAAATGGATAAAGCGGGCGAAAAAAAATAAAAATATCAAGGAAGTGGTGTATTAAATAAACATAGGCAAAAGTGAACATTCATATTTTTATTCTTTTTCCATGAAGTCCCTATAGTCCGGTGTGAATTCTTTGCTGAACGTGGCGGAGAATTCGCCGCTCGCCCCCATTTGTCTCCGCGTTAAAGGATTATGAGATTCACTTGCTTTTTTCTCCTATTTCATATTTTATCGTAAAACTACTTTAAAAATTAAAGAAATCTAATGATATTCAAATATTGGGAAATTGTGGCCAAGTAACTTTATTTTCTTCTAGAATTATTGGGTTGATTTTCATGGGGGTACAAGAGAAGCTGCTTTATATGTCGCACAACAAAAACAACAACAATAACCCCAAAACAACAACAACAACAACAACAACTACAAAAAACAAAAACAACTACATAAAACAACAACAACCCCAACAACAACAAAAACAACAAGAACCTAACAAAAACAACAGCAACAACAACAACCCAACAAAAACAACAACAACAACAACCCCAGCAAAAACAACAACAACAACAACAACCCAAAAACAGCAACAACCCCATACCCAACTAAAACAACAACCCCCAAAAAACAACAACAACAACCCCAACAAAAACTACAACAACTACAAAAAATACAATAACTATAAAAAACAACAACAACAACCCCAACAACAACAAAAACAACAAGAAACCAACAAAAACAACAGCAGCAACAACAACCCAACAAAAACAGCAACAACAACAGCCCCAGCAAAAACAATGCCAACAACAACCCCAACAACAACAACAACAACAACAATAAAAAGCATCGTCATAAGGACCAATTGGTTGGTTGGCTTCAGAATAAGCTAACCTTGCCTCAGCACGGGCCCTTGCCTAAAGATGTTCCAGGAGATGATACGAGCCTTAGTGTGGAACTATGGACTCTTCCAACCCAACATCTATTGGTTTTTATTCTCATAGCTCAAATAGCTTTAATTATAATAATAATTGTGATAATTCTTTTAATAATTAGAAATATTCGTACTAGAATTTCTAATATACCACTGGCAACACATCATTCAGTTGTTTGACTTTTTTTATCTATTTATTTTTCATGTGAATATGAAAAATAAATAAAGTTTACATAATAAAATAAATAAATATTTTAGATTCACTTATTTGTACCGCACCAAGTCTTGCCTTCGCATGAACAGCTGTTCAAGCCCCACCTCGACCCTTGAGTGTAAGCTGTTTGCTAGGGAGGTTACTGCTGTGGTTTGGCATCTAGGGAGGAGGGTAGACTAGCCAACAGACATTCTTACGAAATTGGATTCGAAACTCGACACCTTTAACCTTTAAAGTCATCTGGTTAATCATTTTTTTAAATGACATGAGACTTTATTTTACAAATTAATCAATATTAATTTTCTTTTTTATCTTCCAATTAATTTACATATTTATCAATATTTTTGCTTTTTTCCTAACTTATTCCTACAAGGAGTAATCCAAAAAATGGGCCCTTGAAAACCAAAATTCAAAATTAAATCTTAGCACAGGAGAAAGCTAAGACACTTCTCGAGAGATGAAAGGTTATAAGCGACTTAGAAAACCAAAGAAGGAAGAGAGTTCCAAAGCTAAGAAGTAGAGGGGCATAAGCAGTTAATGAGTAGTGGATTTTTAGGATTATTTCCCACAAAGTACCTGTGGGTACTGTGGGAAATATGGAGACTGCTAGCAACGTCATTAGCCATCCCAAGACATTCTCCTTAAAGGTTTAAAGGTCACTCATGAACGGCAGAGGCAAGGGACAGTGACATTGACCTAGCAATCAGGACAATGCCCTGGAGATTGACCATATATACATATGATCAGCGCCCAAGGCTCTTCTCCACCCAAGCTAGGACTAGGGAGGGCCAGGCACTGGCTGCTGATGACTCAACAGATAACCTATAGGCTCCCCCAAACCCCTCAAACTTAGCTCACAAGGAGGGTAAGGTTGCAGACACTAATGGCACTAACGAGTCAGGCAAACACCAGACAGAGACGTTACCAATCAGGCCACAACAACCCTAGAGAACTAATTGTTCAAAAACTATTGATTCATCTTTGATGTCGGACGATCACAGACTAACGTCAATGGGAAGAGCAAAGATTTGTATGAGAGAATTCCCTCAGAGTCTTATCCTCAGGCGGTCCTCTCTCATCTTAAGACATTATGGAATGCCAATATTCTTTTAAGAGGGAAAGAAATTCCAAAGTTTTGGAATAAAGGTTGAAGGAATGTAGACACTGTTTCAATTAGCTTCCGTCTGATTGAATTAAGGCCTAAGGCTTTCTCCCTTCTGAAAAGTTATATAATTTGATTAAACTTAATCAATATAATCGTAGTCCTGCTGTACTCGGATTAATTAATAGCTTTTTAAAGGTTAAAAGGTTAAAGGGGTCTGGTTTCAGTTCCAGTTTCATCAGAATAGATGCTCACCAGAACGTCAGCCGGGAGAGCCCAACCCCCAATGTGGTGCCCAACCACAACATTGGCTTCCACAGTGAACCGCTTAAACTCACGGTCCCAGACTGGGATCGATCTGCTGCCATGCGATTTCTAAGCAAACACGTAACCACTGTACTAGCCAGAAGGCTTCAAGAAATTGAAAAAAAAAAAAAAATTGAAGATTTGGAGACGTTCAAGAAAAAAATATCAAAATGGCTTGTTAGGCATGACACCAAGGACTAGGTCTAATAAAATTTCATAAAAAGCAGACAAATAAAGTGAGTTTTGGCAAGTAACTGAAATGAGAGCTGGTAGTAGGGCCTCAAAAATATATAGATAAATAATAAGACAGATAGATAGACGATGAAACAGTAGTTACTGATATAAACCTATCCTCCACATTTTTGCCCTTTCTGTACAGTGACTCATTCACGGAAGATATCTTTCACCTCATGCTCCTTGATTTCTAAATGCCCCCCGGCCCCCCCTTCCCATTCCATCCCATCTCTGTTGACTGTGATTGGCTCCCCTTTCCTTTCCGGCTCGTTATCCGTCCACAGTCTGCAAATCACCGGCTGATTAATTCAAAAGTTGACCTAACTTTTCCCGTGATCCTATTTCTCCCGACCTCTAACTTTCGCCTGGTGGGGACCACCTCTGGAGTTTAGGAGTTTTGACAGGGGCTTTCTTTCGCTTATTATAGTTATTATAATTATCATTATCATCATTATTATTATTATTATTATTATTATTATTATCATTATTTTATTATTATTATTACTATTATTTTTGTCATTGTTATTGTTATTGTT
>NC_090727.1:98941441-98958941 GCF_036898095.1 Palaemon carinicauda | reverse complement strand
CTCACTCCCTTCCTCCTCCTTTCCCCCCACCTTCTCACTCCCTTCCTCCTCCTTTCTTCCCCCCTTCACACTCCCATCCCTCTCCTTTCATCCTTCCTTCTCACTCCCTTCCCCCTCCTTTCCTCCTCCTATTCAATCCCTTCCTCCTCCTTTACTCCCAACTTCCCACTCCCTTCCTCCTCCTTTCCGCCTACCTTCCCACTCCCTTCCCTTGCTTTCCTCTTCTCTCTCACTCCCTTCCTCCTCCTTTCATCCCCTTATCCACTCACTTCCCCTCCTTTACTCCCCCTTCTCATTCCCTTCCTCCTCCTTTCCTCCTCCATTCCAACTCCCTTCCTCCTCCTTTCCGCCTACCTTCCCACTCCCTTCCCTTGCTTTCCTCTTCCCTCTCACTCCCTTCCTCCTTCTTTCCTCCCCCTTCCCAATGCCTTTTCCTCCGTTACTCCTCCTTCTCATTCCCTTCCTCCTCCTTTTCTACCCACTTCCCAATCCCTTCCTCCTCCTTTCCTCCCCCCTTCCCACTCCTTTCCGCCTACCTTCCCACTCCTTTCCCCTGCTTTCCTCTCCCCTCTCACTCCCTTCCTCCTCTTTTCCTCCCCTTTCCCACACTATTCCCCTCCATTCTTCCCTATTTTCATTATCTTCCCTCCTTTTCTCCACTCCCTATCCTCTCATTTCCTCCAATCTCTTCAACTTCCTTTCCCTCCCACTTCTCACACCTTTCCTTCTCCTTTCCTCCCTCCTCCCTACTACCTTCCCCTTCGCTTTTCATTCCCCCTCTTTTCGTCCTTCCTTCTCACTCCCTTCCCCCTCCTTTACTTCCCCCTTCTAACTCCCTTCCCCCTCCTTTCTTCCCTCCTTATCAATCCTTTCCCCAACCCTTGTGACTCACTTCTGCCTCCTTTTGTCCCCCTTCTCACTTCCTTCCCCTCTTTTCCTACCTACTTTTCCCTCCCTTTCCCCCTCCTTTCCTCCACCCTTGTCACTCCCTCCTTCTCCCTACTTTACATGGTTTATCATTCGTTAGCATCATCATCCCCCATGATAAATCGAATGCAGGACAAAGGCTCACACATGTTTGTTCAATAGTTTATAGTCTTTCTAAGCCATGAATAAAAATTTACAAATATAAACTGCCATAGAAATAGCATAAACAGACAGAAGTGAACAAACATGTGTGAGGCCTTTGTTTTGCATTCTTCTAATCATGGATGATGATGAAGATGATGATAACGAATGATAAACAAGGAATAAAAATTTGCAGATATAAACTTGCATAAAAATACCATAATCAGATGGGATTGAACAAATATATCTGAGGCCTTTATCCTGTATTTGACTAATCATGGGTGATGATGATAACCAATGATAAACCATGAATAAAAATTTGCATATATAAACTGGCATAGAAAGGCTATAAACAGACGGGAGTGGACAAACATATCTGAGGCCTTTTTTCTGCCTTCGACTAATCATGGTTGATGATGATGCTGATAAGGAATGATAAACCATGTAAATCATCGAAAAGGAGGGAGGAAAGGAGGGGAAGGGAGTGACAAGGGTGGAGGAAAAGAGGGGGAAGGGAGTGAGAAGTAGGGAGGGAAAGAGGGGAAGGAAGTGAGAAAGGGGAACAAAAAGAGGCGGATGTGAGTGACAAGGGTGGAGGAAAGGGGGGGAAGGATTGAGAAGGAAGTAGGAAAGGAGGGGGAAGGGAGTGAAAAATAGGGAGGAAAAGAGGGGAAGGAAGTGAGAAAGGGGAACAAAAAGAGGCGGATGTGAGTGACAAGGGTGGAGGAAAGGGGAGGGGAGGATTGAGAAGGAAGTAGGAAAGGAGGGGGAAGGGAGTGAGAAATAGGGAGGAAAAGAGGGAAAGGAAGTGAGAAAGGGGAACAAAAAGAGGCGGATGTGAGTGACAAGGGTGGAGGAAAGGGGGGGAAGGATTGAGAAGGAAGTAGGAAAGGAGGGGGAAGGGAGTGAGAAATAGGGAGGAAAAGAGGGAAAGGAAGTGAGAAAGGGGAACAAAAAGAGGCGGATGTGAGTGACAAGGGTGGAGGAAAGGGGGGGAAGGATTGAGAAGGAAGTAGGAAAGGAGGGGGAAGGGAGTGGGAAATAGGGAGGAAAAGAGGGAAAGGAAGTGAGAAAGGGGAACAAAAAGAGGCGGATGTGAGTGACAAGGGTGGAGGAAAGGGGGGGAAGGATTGAGAAGGAAGTAGGAAAGGAGGGGGAAGGGAGTGAGAAATAGGGAGGAAAAGAGGGAAAGGAAGTGAGAAAGGGGAACAAAAAGAGGCGGATGTGAGTGACAAGGGTGGAGGAAAGGGGGGGAAGGATTGAGAAGGAAGTAGGAAAGGAGGGGGAAGGGAGTGAAAAATAGGGAGGAAAAGAGGGAAAGGAAGTGAGAAAGGGGAACAAAAAGAGGCGGATGTGAGTGACAAGGGTGGAGGAAAGGGGAGGGGAGGATTGAGAAGGAAGTAGGAAAGGAGGGGGAAGGGAGTGAGAAATAGGGAGGAAAAGAGGGAAAGGAAGTGAGAAAGGGGAACAAAAAGAGGCGGATGTAAGTGACAAGGGTGGAGGAAAGGGGGGGAAGGATTGAGAAGGAAGTAGGAAAGGAGGGGGAAGGGAGTGAGAAATAGGGAGGAAAAGAGGGGAAGGAAGTGAGAAAGGGGAACAAAAAGAGGCGGATGTGAGTGACAAGGATGGAGGAAAGGGGAGGGGAGGATTGAGAAGGAAGTAGGAAAGGAGGGGGAAGGGAGTGAGAAATAGGGAGGAAAAGAGGGGAAGGAAGTGAGAAAGGGGAACAAAAAGAGGCGGATGTGAGTGACAAGGGTGGAGGAAAGGGGGGGAAGGATTGAGAAGGAAGTAGGAAAGGAGGGGGAAGGGAGTGAAAAATAGGGAGGAAAAGAGGGAAAGGAAGTGAGAAAGGGGAACAAAAAGAGGCGGATGTGAGTGACAAGGGTGGAGGAAAGGGGAGGGGAGGATTGAGAAGGAAGTAGGAAAGGAGGGGGAAGGGAGTGAGAAATAGGGAGGAAAAGAGGGAAAGGAAGTGAGAAAGGGGAACAAAAAGAGGCGGATGTGAGTGACAAGGGTGGAGGAAAGGGGGGGAAGGATTGAGAAGGAAGTAGGAAAGGAGGGGGAAGGGAGTGAGACATAGGGAGGAAAAGAGGGGAAAGAAGTGAGAAAGGGGAACAAAAAGAGGCGGATGTGAGTGACAAGGATGGAGGAAAGGGGAGGGGAGGATTGAGAAGGAAGTAGGAAAGGAGGGGGAAGGGAGTGAGAAATAGGGAGGAAAAGAGGGGAAGGAAGTGAGAAAGGGGAACAAAAAGAGGCGGATGTGAGTGACAAGGGTGGAGGAAAGGGGGGGAAGGATTGAGAAGGAAGTAGGAAAGGAGGGGGAAGGGAGTGAAAAATAGGGAGGAAAAGAGGGGAAGGAAGTGAGAAAGGGGAACAAAAAGAGGCGGATGTGAGTGACAAGGGTGGAGGAAAGGGGGGGAAGGATTGAGAAGGAAGTAGGAAAGGAGGGGGAAGGGAGTGAGAAATAGGGAGGAAAAGAGGGAAAGGAAGTGAGAAAGGGGAACAAAAAGAGGCGGATGTGAGTGACAAGGGTGGAGGAAAGGGGGGGAAGGATTGAGAAGGAAGTAGGAAAGGAGGGGGAAGGGAGTGAGAAATAGGGAGGAAAAGAGGGAAAGGAAGTGAGAAAGGGGAACAAAAAGAGGCGGATGTGAGTGACAAGGGTGGAGGTAAGGGGGGGAAGGATTGAGAAGGAAGTAGGAAAGGAGGGGGAAGGGAGTGAGAAATAGGGAGGAAAAGAGGGGAAGGAAGTGACAAAAGGGGAACAAAAAGAGGCGGATGTGAGTGACAAGGGTGGAGGAAAGGGGGGGAAGGATTGAGAAGGAAGTAGGAAAGGAGGGGGAAGGGAGTGAGAAATAGGGAGGAAAAGAGGGAAAGGAAGTGAGAAAGGGGAACAAAAAGAGGCGGATGTGAGTGACAAGGGTGGAGGAAAGGGGGGGAAGGATTGAGAAGGAAGTAGGAAAGGAGGGGGAAGGGAGTGAGAAATAGGGAGGAAAAGAGGGGAAGGAAGTGAGAAAGGGGAACAAAAAGAGGCGGATGTGAGTGACAAGGGTGGAGGAAAGGGGGGGAAGGATTGAGAAGGAAGTAGGAAAGGAGGGGGAAGGGAGTGAGAAGTAGGGAGGGAAAGAGGGGAAGGAAGTGAGAAAGGGGAACAAAAAGAGGCGGATGTGAGTGACAAGGGTGGAGGAAAGGGGGGGAAGAATTGAGAAGGAAGTAGGAAAGGAGGGGGAAGGGAGTGAAAAATAGGGAGGAAAAGAGGGAAAGGAAGTGAGAAAGGGGAACAAAAAGAGGCGGATGTGAGTGACAAGGGTGGAGGAAAGGGGAGGGGAGGATTGAGAAGGAAGTAGGAAAGGAGGGGGAAGGGAGTGAGAAATAGGGAGGAAAAGAGGGGAAGGAAGTGAGAAAGGGGAACAAAAAGAGGCGGATGTGAGTGACAAGGATGGAGGAAAGGGGAGGGGAGGATTGAGAAGGAAGTAGGAAAGGAGGGGGAAGGGAGTGAGAAATAGGGAGGAAAAGAGGGAAAGGAAGTGAGAAAGGGGAACAAAAAGAGGCGGATGTGAGTGACAAGGGTGGAGGAAAGGGGGGGAAGGATTGAGAAGGAAGTAGGAAAGGAGGGGGAAGGGAGTGAAAAATAGGGAGGAAAAGAGGGAAAGGAAGTGAGAAAGGGGAACAAAAAGACGCGGATGTGAGTGACAAGGGTGGAGGAAAGGGGGGGAAGGATTGAGAAGGAAGTAGGAAAGGAGGGGGAAGGGAGTGAGAAATAGGGAGGAAAAGAGGGGAAGGAAGTGAGAAAGGGGAACAAAAAGAGGCGGATATGAGTGACAAGGGTGGAGGAAAGGGGGGAAAGATTGAGAAGGAAGTAGGAAAGGAGGGGGAAGGGAGTGAGAAATAGGGAGGAAAAGAGGGGAAGGAAGTGAGAAAGGGGAACAAAAAGAGGCGGATGTGAGTGACAAGGATGGAGGAAAGGGGAGGGGAGGATTGAGAAGGAAGTAGGAAAGGAGGGGGAAGGGAGTGAGAAATAGGGAGGAAAAGAGGGGAAGGAAGTGAGAAAGGGGAACAAAAAGAGGCGGATGTGAGTGACAAGGGTGGAGGAAAGGGGGGGAAGGATTGAGAAGGAAGTAGGAAAGGAGGGGGAAGGGAGTGAGAAATAGGGAGGAAAAGAGGGGAAGGAAGTGAGAAAGGGGAACAAAAAGAGGCGGATGTGAGTGACAAGGGTGGAGGAAAGGGGGGGAAGGATTGAGAAGGAAGTAGGAAAGGAGGGGGAAGGGAGTGAGAAATAGGGAGGAAAAGAGGGAAAGGAAGTGAGAAAGGGGAACAAAAAGAGGCGGATGTGAGTGACAAGGGTGGAGGAAAGGGGGGGAAGGATTGAGAAGGAAGTAGGAAAGGAGGGGGAAGGGAGTGAAAAATAGGGAGGAAAAGAGGGGAAGGAAGTGAGAAAGGGGAACAAAAAGAGGCGGATGTGAGTGACAAGGGTGGAGGAAAGGGGAGGGGAGGATTGAGAAGGAAGTAGGAAAGGAGGGGGAAGGGAGTGAAAAATAGGGAGGAAAAGAGGGGAAGGAAGTGAGAAAGGGGAACAAAAAGAGGCGGATGTGAGTGACAAGGATGGAGGAAAGGGGAGGGGAGGATTGAGAAGGAAGTAGGAAAGGAGGGGGAAGGGAGTGAGAAATAGGGAGGAAAAGAGGGGAAGGAAGTGAGAAAGGGGAACAAAAAGAGGCGGATGTGAGTGACAAGGGTGGAGGAAAGGGGGGGAAGGATTGAGAAGGAAGTAGGAAAGGAGGGGGAAGGGAGTGAAAAATAGGGAGGAAAAGAGGGGAAGGAAGTGAGAAAGGGGAACAAAAAGAGGCGGATGTGAGTGACAAGGGTGGAGGAAAGGGGAGGGGAGGATTGAGAAGGAAGTAGGAAAGGAGGGGGAAGGGAGTGAGAAATAGGGAGGAAAAGAGGGAAAGGAAGTGAGAAAGGGGAACAAAAAGAGGCGGATATGAGTGACAAGGGTGGAGGAAAGGGGGGGAAGGATTGAGAAGGAAGTAGGAAAGGAGGGGGAAGGGAGTGAAAAATAGGGAGGAAAAGAGGGGAAGGAAGTGAGAAAGGGGAACAAAAAGAGGCGGATGTGAGTGACAAGGGTGGAGGAAAGGGGGGGAAGGATTGAGAAGGAAGTAGGAAAGGAGGGGGAAGGGAGTGAGAAATAGGGAGGAAAAGAGGGGAAGGAAGTGAGAAAGGGGAACAAAAAGAGGCGGATGTGAGTGACAAGGGTGGAGGAAAGGGGGGGAAGGATTGAGAAGGAAGTAGGAAAGGAGGGGGAAGGGAGTGAGAAATAGGGAGGAAAAGAGGGGAAGGAAGTGAGAAAGGGGAACAAAAAGAGGCGGATGTGAGTGACAAGGGTGGAGGAAAGGGGGGGAAGGATTGAGAAGGAAGTAGGAAAGGAGGGGGAAGGGAGTGAAAAATAGGGAGGAAAAGAGGGAAAGGAAGTGAGAAAGGGGAACAAAAAGAGGCGGATGTGAGTGACAAGGGTGGAGGAAAGGGGGGGAAGGATTGAGAAGGAAGTAGGAAAGGAGGGGGAAGGGAGTGAGAAATAGGGAGGAAAAGAGGGAAAGGAAGTGAGAAAGGGGAACAAAAAGAGGCGGATGTGAGTGACAAGGGTGGAGGAAAGGGGGGGAAGGATTGAGAAGGAAGTAGGAAAGGAGGGGGAAGGGAGTGAGAAATAGGGAGGAAAAGAGGGGAAGGAAGTGAGAAAGGGGAACAAAAAGAGGCGGATGTGAGTGACAAGGGTGGAGGAAAGGGGGGGAAGGATTGAGAAGGAAGTAGGAAAGGAGGGGGAAGGGAGTGAGAAATAGGGAGGAAAAGAGGGAAAGGAAGTGAGAAAGGGGAACAAAAAGAGGCGGATGTGAGTGACAAGGGTGGAGGAAAGGGGGGGAAGGATTGAGAAGGAAGTAGGAAAGGAGGGGGAAGGGAGTGAGAAATAGGGAGGAAAAGAGGGGAAGGAAGTGAGAAAGGGGAACAAAAAGAGGCGGATGTGAGTGACAAGGGTGGAGGAAAGGGGGGGAAGGATTGAGAAGGAAGTAGGAAAGGAGGGGGAAGGGAGTGAAAAATAGGGAGGAAAAGAGGGGAAGGAAGTGAGAAAGGGGAACAAAAAGAGGCGGATGTGAGTGACAAGGGTGGAGGAAAGGGGGGGAAGGATTGAGAAGGAAGTAGGAAAGGAGGGGGAGGGGAGTGAGAAATAGGGAGGAAAAGAGGGAAAGGAAGTGAGAAAGGGGAACAAAAAGAGGCGGATGTGAGTGACAAGGGTGGAGGAAAGGGGGGGAAGGATTGAGAAGGAAGTAGGAAAGGAGTGGGAAGGGAGTGAGAAATAGGGAGAAAAAGAGGGGAAGGAAGTGAGAAAGGGGAACAAAAAGAGGCGGATGTGAGTGACAAGGGTGGAGGAAAGGGGGGGAAGGATTGAGAAGGAAGTAGGAAAGGAGGGGGAAGGGAGTGAAAAATAGGGAGGAAAAGAGGGGAAGGAAGTGAGAAAGGGGAACAAAAAGAGGCGGATGTGAGTGACAAGGGTGGAGGAAAGGGGGGGAAGGATTGAGAAGGAAGTAGGAAAGGAGGGGGAAGGGAGTGAGAAATAGGGAAGAAAAGAGGGAAAGGAAGTGAGAAAGGGGAACAAAAAGAGGCGGATGTGAGTGACAAGGGTGGAGGAAAGGGGGGGAAGGATTGAGAAGGAAGTAGGAAAGGAGGGGGAAGGGAGTGAGAAATAGGGAGGAAAAGAGGGAAAGGAAGTGAGAAAGGGGAACAAAAAGAGGCGGATGTGAGTGACAAGGGTGGAGGAAAGGGGGGGAAGGATTGAGAAGGAAGTAGGAAAGGAGGGGGAAGGGAGTGAGAAATAGGGAAGAAAAGAGGGAAAGGAAGTGAGAAAGGGGAACAAAAAGAGGCGGATGTGAGTGACAAGGGTGGAGGAAAGGGGGGGAAGGATTGAGAAGGAAGTAGGAAAGGAGGGGGAAGGGAGTGAGAAATAGGGAGGAAAAGAGGGGAAGGAAGTGAGAAAGGGGAACAAAAAGAGGCGGATGTGAGTGACAAGGGTGGAGGAAAGGGGGGGAAGGATTGAGAAGGAAGTAGGAAAGGAGGGGGAAGGGAGTGAGAAATAGGGAGGAAAAGAGGGAAAGGAAGTGAGAAAGGGGAACAAAAAGAGGCGGATGTGAGTGACAAGGGTGGAGGAAAGGGGGGGAAGGATTGAGAAGGAAGTAGGAAAGGAGGGGGAAGGGATTGAGAAATAGGGAGGAAAAGAGGGAAAGGAAGTGAGAAAGGGGAACAAAAAAAGGCGGATGTGAGTGACAAGGGTGGAGGAAAGGGGGGGAAGGATTGAGAAGGAAATAGGAAAGGAGGGGGAAGGGAGTGAGAAATAGGGAGGAAAAGAGGGGAAGGAAGTGAGAAAGGGGAACAAAAAGAGGTGGATGTGAGTGACAAGGGTGGAGGAAAGGGGGGGAAGGATTGAGAAGGAAGTAGGAAAGGAGGGGGAAGGGAGTGAAAAATAGGGAGGAAAAGAGGGGAAGGAAGTGAGAAAGGGGAACAAAAAGAGGCGGATGTGAGTGACAAGGGTGGAGGAAAGGGGGGGAAGGATTGAGAAGGAAGTAGGAAAGGAGGGGGAAGGGAGTGAGAAATAGGGAGGAAAAGAGGGAAAGGAAGTGAGAAAGGGGAACAAAAAGAGGCGGATGTGAGTGACAAGGGTGGAGGAAAGGGGGGGAAAGATTGAGAAGGAAGTAGGAAAGGAGGGGGAAGGGAGTGAGAAATAGGGAGGAAAAGAGGGAAAGGAAGTGAGAAAGGGAAACAAAAAGAGGCGGATGTGAGTGACAAGGGTGGAGGAAAGGGGGGGAAGGATTGAGAAGGAAGTAGGAAAGGAGGGGGAAGGGAGTGAAAAATAGGGAGGAAAAGAGGGGAAGGAAGTGAGAAAGGGGAACAAAAAGAGGCGGATGTGAGTGACAAGGGTGGAGGAAAGGGGAGGGGAGGATTGAGAAGGAAGTAGGAAAGGAGGGGGAAGGGAGTGAGAAATAGGGAGGAAAAGAGGGAAAGGAAGTGAGAAAGGGGAACAAAAAGAGGCGGATGTGAGTGACAAGGGTGGAGGAAAGGGGGGGAAGGATTGAGAAGGAAGTAGGAAAGGAGGGGGAAGGGAGTGAAAAATAGGGAGGAAAAGAGGGAAAGGAAGTGAGAAAGGGGAACAAAAAGAGGCGGATGTGAGTGACAAGTGTGGAGGAAAGGGGGGGAAGGATTGAGAAGGAAGTAGGAAAGGAGGGGGAAGGGAGTGAGAAATAGGGAGGAAAAGAGGGGAAGGAAGTGAGAAAGGGGAACAAAAAGAGGCGGATGTGAGTGACAAGGGTGGAGGAAAGGGGGGGAAGGATTGAGAAGGAAGTAGGAAAGGAGGGGGAAGGGAGTGAGAAATAGGGAGGAAAAGAGGGAAAGGAAGTGAGAAAGGGGAACAAAAAGAGGCGGATGTGAGTGACAAGGGTGGAGGAAAGGGGGGAAGGATTGAGAAGGAAGTAGGAAAGGAGGGGGAAGGGAGTGAGAAATAGGGAGGAAAAGAGGGGAAGGAAGTGAGAAAGGGGAACAAAAAGAGGCGGATGTGAGTGACAAGGGTGGAGGAAAGGGGGGGAAGGATTGAGAAGGAAGTAGGAAAGGAGGGGGAAGGGAGTGAGAAATAGGGAGGAAAAGAGGGGAAGGAAGTGAGAAAGGGGAACAAAAAGAGGTGGATGTGAGTGACAAGGGTGGAGGAAAGGGGGGGAAGGATTGAGAAGGAAGTAGGAAAGGAGGGGGAAGGGAGTGAAAAATAGGGAGGAAAAGAGGGGAAGGAAGTGAGAAAGGGGAACAAAAAGAGGCGGATGTGAGTGACAAGGGTGGAGGAAAGGGGGGGAAGGATTGAGAAGGAAGTAGGAAAGGAGGGGGAAGGGAGTGAGAAATAGGGAGGAAAAGAGGGAAAGGAAGTGAGAAAGGGGAACAAAAAGAGGCGGATGTGAGTGACAAGGGTGGAGGAAAGGGGGGGAAGGATTGAGAAGGAAGTAGGAAAGGAGGGGGAAGGGAGTGAGAAATAGGGAGGAAAAGAGGGGAAGGAAGTGAGAAAGGGGAACAAAAGGAGGCGGATGTGAGTGACAAGGGTGGAGGAAAGGGGGGGAAGGATTGAGAAGGAAGTAGGAAAGGAGGGGGAAGGGAGTGAAAAATAGGGAGGAAAAGAGGGGAAGGAAGTGAGAAAGGGGAACAAAAAGAGGCGGATGTGAGTGACAAGGGTGGAGGAAAGGGGGGGAAGGATTGAGAAGGAAGTAGGAAAGGAGGGGGAAGGGAGTGAGAAATAGTGAGGAAAAGAGGGAAAGGAAGTGAGAAAGGGGAACAAAAAGAGGCGGATGTGAGTGACAAGGGTGGAGGAAAGGGGGGGAAAGATTGAGAAGGAAGTAGGAAAGGAGGGGGAAGGGAGTGAGAAATAGGGAGGAAAAGAGGGAAAGGAAGTGAGAAAGGGGAACAAAAAGAGGCGGTTGTGAGTGACAAGGGTGGAGGAAAGGGGGGGAACGATTGAGAAGGAAGTAGGAAAGGAGGGGGAAGGGAGTGAGAAATAGGGAGGAAAAGAGGGGAAGGAAGTGAGAAAGGGGAACAAAAAGAGGCGGATGTGAGTGACAAGGGTGGAGGAAAGGGGGGGAAGGATTGAGAAGGAAGTAGGAAAGGAGGGGGAAGGGAGTGAAAAATAGGGAGGAAAAGAGGGAAAGGAAGTGAGATAGGGGAACAAAAAGAGGCGGATGTGAGTGACAAGGGTGGAGGAAAGGGGAGGGGAGGATTGAGAAGGAAGTAGGAAAGGAGGGGGAAGGGAGTGAGAAATAGGGAGGAAAAGAGGGGAAGGAAGTGAGAAAGGGGAACAAAAAGAGGCGGATGTGAGTGACAAGGGTGGAGGAAAGGGGGGGAAGGATTGAGAAGGAAGTAGGAAAGGAGGGGGAAGGGAGTGAAAAATAGGGAGGAAAAGAGGGAAAGGAAGTGAGAAAGGGGAACAAAAAGAGGCGGATGTGAGTGACAAGGGTGGAGGAAAGGGGGGGAAGGATTGAGAAGGAAGTAGGAAAGGAGGGGGAAGGGAGTGAAAAATAGGGAGGAAAAGAGGGAAAGGAAGTGAGAAAGGGGAACAAAAAGAGGCGGATGTGAGTGACAAGGGTGGAGGAAAGGGGGGGAAGGATTGAGAAGGAAGTAGGAAAGGAGGGGGAAGGGAGTGAAAAATAGGGAGGAAAAGAGGGGAAGGAAGTGAGAAAGGGGAACAAAAAGAGGCGGATGTGAGTGACAAGGGTGGAGGAAAGGGGAGGGGAGGATTGAGAAGGAAGTAGGAAAGGAGGGGGAAGGGAGTGAGTAATAGGGAGGAAAAGAGGGGAAGGAAGTGAGAAAGGGGAACAAAAAGAGGCGGATGTGAGTGACAAGGGTGGAGGAAAGGGGGGGAAGGATTGAGAAGGAAGTAGGAAAGGAGGGGGAAGGGAGTGAAAAATAGGGAGGAAAAGAGGGAAAGGAAGTGAGAAAGGGGAACAAAAAGAGGCGGATGTGAGTGACAAGGGTGGAGGAAAGGGGGGGGAAGGATTGAGAAGGAAGTAGGAAAGGAGGGGGAAGGGAGTGAGAAATAGGGAGGAAAAGAGGGAAAGGAAGTGAGAAAGGGGAACAAAAAGAGGCGGATGTGAGTGACAAGGGTGGAGGAAAGGGGGGGAAGGATTGAGAAGGAAGTAGGAAAGGAGGGGGAAGGGAGTGAAAAATAGGGAGGAAAAGAGGGGAAGGAAGTGAGAAAGGGGAACAAAAAGAGGCGGATGTGAGTGACAAGGGTGGAGGAAAGGGGAGGGGAGGATTGAGAAGGAAGTAGGAAAGGAGGGGGAAGGGAGTGAGAAATAGGGAGGAAAAGAGGGAAAGGAAGTGAGAAAGGGGAACAAAAAGAGGCGGATGTGAGTGACAAGGGTGGAGGAAAGGGGGGGAAGGATTGAGAAGGAAGTAGGAAAGGAGGGGGAAGGGAGTGAAAAATAGGGAGGAAAAGAGGGAAAGGAAGTGAGAAAGGGGAACAAAAAGAGGCGGATGTGAGTGACAAGTGTGGAGGAAAGGGGGGAAGGATTGAGAAGGAAGTAGGAAAGGAGGGGGAAGGGAGTGAGAAATAGGGAGGAAAAGAGGGGAAGGAAGTGAGAAAGGGGAACAAAAAGAGGCGGATGTGAGTGACAAGGGTGGAGGAAAGGGGGGGAAGGATTGAGAAGGAAGTAGGAAAGGAGGGGGAAGGGAGTGAGAAATAGGGAGGAAAAGAGGGAAAGGAAGTGAGAAAGGGGAACAAAAAAAGGCGGATGTGAGTGACAAGGGTGGAGGAAAGGGGGGAAGGATTGAGAAGGAAGTAGGAAAGGAGGGGGAAGGGAGTGAGAAATAGGGAGGAAAAGAGGGGAAGGAAGTGAGAAAGGGGAACAAAAAGAGGCGGATGTGAGTGACAAGGGTGGAGGAAAGGGGGGGAAGGATTGAGAAGGAAGTAGGAAAGGAGGGGGAAGGGAGTGAGAAATAGGGAGGAAAAGAGGGGAAGGAAGTGAGAAAGGGGAACAAAAAGAGGCGGATGTGAGTGACAAGGGTGGAGGAAAGGGGGGGAAGGATTGAGAAGGAAGTAGGAAAGGAGGGGGAAGGGAGTGAGAAATAGGGAGGAAAAGAGGGGAAGGAAGTGAGAAAGGGGAACAAAAAGAGGCGGATGTGAGTGACAAGGGTGGAGGAAAGGGGGGGAAGGATTGAGAAGGAAGTAGGAAAGGAGGGGGAAGGGAGTGAAAAATAGGGAGGAAAAGAGGGGAAGGAAGTGAGAAAGGGGAACAAAAAGAGGCGGATGTGAGTGACAAGGGTGGAGGAAAGGGGAGGGGAGGATTGAGAAGGAAGTAGGAAAGGAGGGGGAAGGGAGTGAAAAATAGGGAGGAAAAGAGGGGAAGGAAGTGAGAAAGGGGAACAAAAAGAGGCGGATGTGAGTGACAAGGATGGAGGAAAGGGGAGGGGAGGATTGAGAAGGAAGTAGGAAAGGAGGGGGAAGGGAGTGAGAAATAGGGAGGAAAAGAGGGGAAGGAAGTGAGAAAGGGGAACAAAAAGAGGCGGATGTGAGTGACAAGGGTGGAGGAAAGGGGGGGAAGGATTGAGAAGGAAGTAGGAAAGGAGGGGGAAGGGAGTGAAAAATAGGGAGGAAAAGAGGGGAAGGAAGTGAGAAAGGGGAACAAAAAGAGGCGGATGTGAGTGACAAGGGTGGAGGAAAGGGGGAGGGGAGGATTGAGAAGGAAGTAGGAAAGGAGGGGGAAGGGAGTGAGAAATAGGGAGGAAAAGAGGGAAAAGAAGTGAGAAAGGGGAACAAAAAGAGGCGGATGTGAGTGACAAGGGTGGAGGAAAGGGGGGGAAGGATTGAGAAGGAAGTAGGAAAGGAGGGGGAAGGGAGTGAAAAATAGGGAGGAAAAGAGGGGAAGGAAGTGAGAAAGGGGAACAAAAAGAGGCGGATGTGAGTGACAAGGGTGGAGGAAAGGGGGGGAAGGATTGAGAAGGAAGTAGGAAAGGAGGGGGAAGGGAGTGAGAAATAGGGAGGAAAAGAGGGGAAGGAAGTGAGAAAGGGGAACAAAAAGAGGCAGATGTGAGTGACAAGGGTGGAGGAAAGGGGGGGAAGGATTGAGAAGGAAGTAGGAAAGGAGGGGGAAGGGAGTGAGAAATAGGGAGGAAAAGAGGGGAAGGAAGTGAGAAAGGGGAACAAAAAGAGGCGGATGTGAGTGACAAGGGTGGAGGAAAGGGGGGGAAGGATTGAGAAGGAAGTAGGAAAGGAGGGGGAAGGGAGTGAAAAATAGGGAGGAAAAGAGGGAAAGGAAGTGAGAAAGGGGAACAAAAAGAGGCGGATGTGAGTGACAAGGGTGGAGGAAAGGGGGGGAAGGATTGAGAAGGAAGTAGGAAAGGAGGGGGAAGGGAGTGAGAAATAGGGAGGAAAAGAGGGAAAGGAAGTGAGAAAGGGGAACAAAAAGAGGCGGATGTGAGTGACAAGGGTGGAGGAAAGGGGGGGAAGGATTGAGAAGGAAGTAGGAAAGGAGGGGGAAGGGAGTGAGAAATAGGGAGGAAAAGAGGGGAAGGAAGTGAGAAAGGGGAACAAAAAGAGGCGGATGTGAGTGACAAGGGTGGAGGAAAGGGGGGGAAGGATTGAGAAGGAAGTAGGAAAGGAGGGGGAAGGGAGTGAGAAATAGGGAGGAAAAGAGGGAAAGGAAGTGAGAAAGGGGAACAAAAAGAGGCGGATGTGAGTGACAAGGGTGGAGGAAAGGGGGGGAAGGATTGAGAAGGAAGTAGGAAAGGAGGGGGAAGGGAGTGAGAAATAGGGAGGAAAAGAGGGGAAGGAAGTGAGAAAGGGGAACAAAAAGAGGCGTATGTGAGTGACAAGGGTGGAGGAAAGGGGGGGAAGGATTGAGAAGGAAGTAGGAAAGGAGGGGGAAGGGAGTGAGAAAATAGGGAGGAAAAGAGGGGAAGGAAGTGAGAAAGGGGAACAAAAAGAGGCGGATGTGAGTGACAAGGGTGGAGGAAAGGGGGGGAAGGATTGAGAAGGAAGTAGGAAAGGAGGGGGAGGGAGTGAGAAATAGGGAGGAAAAGAGGGAAAGGAAGTGAGAAAGGGGAACAAAAAGAGGCGGATGTGAGTGACAAGGGTGGAGGAAAGGGGGGGAAGGATTGAGAAGGAAGTAGGAAAGGAGTGGGAAGGGAGTGAGAAATAGGGAGGAAAAGAGGGGAAGGAAGTGAGAAAGGGGAACAAAAAGAGGCGGATGTGAGTGACAAGGGTGGAGGAAAGGGGGGGAAGGATTGAGAAGGAAGTAGGAAAGGAGGGGGAAGGGAGTGAAAAATAGGGAGGAAAAGAGGGGAAGGAAGTGAGAAAGGGGAACAAAAAGAGGCGGATGTGAGTGACAAGGGTGGAGGAAAGGGGGGGAAGGATTGAGAAGGAAGTAGGAAAGGAGGGGGAAGGGAGTGAGAAATAGGGAAGAAAAGAGGGAAAGGAAGTGAGAAAGGGGAACAAAAAGAGGCGGATGTGAGTGACAAGGGTGGAGGAAAGGGGGGGAAGGATTGAGAAGGAAGTAGGAAAGGAGGGGGAAGGGAGTGAGAAATAGGGAGGAAAAGAGGGGAAGGAAGTGAGAAAGGGGAACAAAAAGAGGCGGATGTGAGTGACAAGGGTGGAGGAAAGGGGGGGAAGGATTGAGAAGGAAGTAGGAAAGGAGGGGGAAGGGAGTGAGAAATAGGGAGGAAAAGAGGGAAAGGAAGTGAGAAAGGGGAACAAAAAGAGGCGGATGTGAGTGACAAGGGTGGAGGAAAGGGGGGGAAGGATTGAGAAGGAAGTAGGAAAGGAGGGGGAAGGGAGTGAGAAATAGGGAGGAAAAGAGGGAAAGGAAGTGAGAAAGGGGAACAAAAAGAGGCGGATGTGAGTGACAAGGGTGGAGGAAAGGGGGGGAAGGATTGAGAAGGAAGTAGGAAAGGAGGGGGAAGGGAGTGAGAAATAGGGAGAAAAGAGGGAAAGGAAGTGAGAAAGGGGAACAAAAAGAGGCGGATGTGAGTGACAAGGGTGGAGGAAAGGGGGGGAAGGATTGAGAAGGAAGTAGGAAAGGAGGGGGAAGGGAGTGAGAAATAGGGAGGAAAAGAGGGAAAGGAAGTGAGAAAGGGGAACAAAAAGAGGCGGATGTGAGTGACAAGGGTGGAGGAAAGGGGGGGAAGGATTGAGAAGGAAGTAGGAAAGGAGGGGGAAGGGAGTGAGAAATAGGGAAGGAAAAGAGGGAAAGGAAGTGAGAAAGGGGAACAAAAAGAGGCGGATGTGAGTGACAAGGGTGGAGGAAAGGGGGGGAAGGATTGAGAAGGAAGTAGGAAAGGAGGGGGAAGGGAGTGAGAAATAGGGAGGAAAAGAGGGGAAAGGAAGTGAGAAAGGGGAACAAAAAGAGGCGGATGTGAGTGACAAGGGTGGAGGAAAGGGGGGGAAGGATTGAGAAGGAAGTAGGAAAGGAGGGGGAAGGGAGTGAGAAATAGGGAGGAAAAGAGGGAAAGGAAGTGAGAAAGGGGAACAAAAAGAGGCGGATGTGAGTGACAAGGGTGGAGGAAAGGGGGGGAAGGATTGAGAAGGAAGTAGGAAAGGAGGGGGAAGGGAGTGAGAAATAGGGAGGAAAAGAGGGAAAGGAAGTGAGAAAGGGGAACAAAAAGAGGCGGATGTGAGTGACAAGGGTGGAGGAAAGGGGGGGAAGGATTGAGAAGGAAGTAGGAAAGGAGGGGGAAGGGAGTGAGAAATAGGGAGGAAAAGAGGGGAAGGAAGTGAGAAAGGGGAACAAAAAGAGGCGGATGTGAGTGACAAGGGTGGAGGAAAGGGGGGAAGGATTGAGAAGGAAGTAGGAAAGGAGGGGGAAGGGAGTGAGAAATAGGGAGGAAAAGAGGGAAAGGAAGTGAGAAAGGGGAACAAAAAGAGGCGGATGTGAGTGACAAGGGTGGAGGAAAGGGGGGGAAGGATTGAGAAGGAAGTAGGAAAGGAGGGGGAAGGGAGTGAGAAATAGGGAGGAAAAGAGGGAAAGGAAGTGAGAAAGGGGAACAAAAAGAGGCGGATGTGAGTGACAAGGGTGGAGGAAAGGGGGGGAAGGATTGAGAAGGAAGTAGGAAAGGAGGGGGAAGGGAGTGAGAAATAGGGAGGAAAAGAGGGGAAGGAAGTGAGAAAGGGGAACAAAAGGAGGCGGATGTGAGTGACAAGGGTGGAGGAAAGGGGGGGAAGGATTGAGAAGGAAGTAGGAAAGGAGGGGGAAGGGAGTGAAAAATAGGGAGGAAAAGAGGGGAAGGAAGTGAGAAAGGGGAACAAAAAGAGGCGGATGTGAGTGACAAGTGTGGAGGAAAGGGGGGGAAGGATTGAGAAGGAAGTAGGAAAGGAGGGGGAAGGGAGTGAGAAATAGGGAGGAAAAGAGGGAAAGGAAGTGAGAAAGGGGAACAAAAAGAGGCGGATGTGAGTGACAAGGGTGGAGGAAAGGGGGGGAAAGATTGAGAAGGAAGTAGGAAAGGAGGGGGAAGGGAGTGAGAAATAGGGAGGAAAAGAGGGAAAGGAAGTGAGAAAGGGGAACAAAAAGAGGCGGATGTGAGTGACAAGGGTGGAGGAAAGGGGGGGAACGATTGAGAAGGAAGTAGGAAAGGAGGGGGAAGGGAGTGAGAAATAGGGAGGAAAAGAGGGGAAGGAAGTGAGAAAGGGGAACAAAAAGAGGCGGATGTGAGTGACAAGGGTGGAGGAAAGGGGGGGAAGGATTGAGAAGGAAGTAGGAAAGGAGGGGGAAGGGAGTGAAAAATAGGGAGGAAAAGAGGGAAAGGAAGTGAGAAAGGGGAACAAAAAGAGGCGGATGTGAGTGACAAGGGTGGAGGAAAGGGGAGGGGAGGATTGAGAAGGAAGTAGGAAAGGAGGGGGAAGGGAGTGAGAAATAGGGAGGAAAAGAGGGGAAAG
>NC_090727.1:98935025-98940941 GCF_036898095.1 Palaemon carinicauda | reverse complement strand
CCTCCTTTCCTCCTCCCTCTCCACTCCCCCTTTCCGTTACTTTATCCCTCCTTCTCATTCCCTTCCTCCTCCTTTCCTCCCCCCTTCCCACTCCCTTCCTGTCTTTTCCTCCTCCCTCTCTCTACCTTTCCCCTTCTTTCCTCCCGCCGTGCTCACGTCCTTCCTCCCAATCACCTACCCCCGACCCTCTCCCCTCCCCTCCTTTCCTCACCCCTTCCCTCTCATTTCCTCCTCGCTTCTCATCCTTCCAGCCTCCGTCACTCCCCCCTTCCCATTCCCGTTCCTCCTCCTTTCCTCCCCCCTTCCCACTCCCTTTCTATCTTTTCCTCCTCCCTCTCTCTCCATTTCCCCTCCTTTCCTCCCTTCTTCTCACTCCCTTCCTCCCACT
Source organism: Palaemon carinicauda (assembly GCF_036898095.1). Classification (NCBI taxonomy): domain Eukaryota; kingdom Metazoa; phylum Arthropoda; class Malacostraca; order Decapoda; family Palaemonidae; genus Palaemon; species Palaemon carinicauda. Next base: position 98,940,553 of record NC_090727.1, on the reverse strand, counting down.
TAACTCCCCTACTCCCTCCCTCCCTCCTTTCCTCACCCCTCTCCCTCTCATTTCCTCCTCCTTCTCCATCCCATTCCTCCTCCTTTCCTCCCCCCTTCCCACTCCCTTCCTCCTCTTTTCCTCCCCCTTCCCACTCCCTTTCTATCTTTTCCTCCTCCCTCTCTCTCCATTTCCCCTCCTTTCCTCCCTTCTTTCACTCCCTTCCTCCCACTTACACTACCCCATACTCACTCCCTTCCCCTCCTTTCCTCACCCCTTCCCTCTCATTTCCTCCTCCTTCTCAATCCATTCCTCCTCCTTTCCTCCCCCCCTTCCCACTCCCTTCCTCCTCTTTTCTCCCCCCTTCCCACTCCCTTTCTATCTTTTCCTCCTCCCTCTCTCTCCATTTCCCCTCCTTTCCTCCCTTCTTCTCACTCCCTTCCTCCAACTTAACTACCCCCCTACTCACTCCCTTCCCCTCCTTTCCTCACCCCTTCCCTCTCATTTCCTCCTCCTTCTCATCCATTCCTCCTCCTTTCCTCCCCCTTCCCACTCCCTTCCTCCTCTTTTCCTCCCCTTCCCACTCCCTTTCTATCTTTTCCTCCTCCCTCTCTCTCCATTTCCCCTCCTTTCCTCCCTTCTTCTCACTCCCTTCCTCCAACTTAACTACCCCCTACTCACTCCCTTCCCCTCCTTCCTCCCTCTTCCCTCTCATTTCCTCCTCCTTCTCAATCCATTCTCCTCCTTTCCTCCCCCTTCCCACTCCCTTCCTCCTCTTTCCTCCCCCCTTTCCCACTCCCTTTCTATCTCCTCTCTCTCCATTTCCCCTCCTTCCTCCTTCTTCTCACTCCCTTCTCTCCAACTTAACTACCCCCTACTCACTTCCCTTCCCCTCCTTTCCTCACCCCTTCCCTCTCATTTCCTCCTCCTTCTCAATCCATTCCTCCTCCTTTCCTCCCCCTTCCCACTCCCTTCCTCCTCTTTTCCTCCCCCCCATCCCACTCCCTTTCTATCTTTCCCCTCCCTCTCTCTCCATTTCCCCTCCTTTCCTCCCTTCTTCTCACTTCTTTCCTCCACTTAACTACCCCCTACCCACTCCCTTCCCCTCCTTTCCTCACCCCTTCCCTCTCATTTCCTCCTCCTTCTCATCCCTTCCTCCTCCTTTACTCCCCCTTCCCATTCCCTTCCTCCTCCTTTCCTCCCCCCTTCCCACTCCCTTCTCCTCCTCTCATCTTCCTCTCACCACCTTCCCCCTCCTTATCTCCCCCTTCTCATCCCTTCCTCCTCCTTTCCTCCCCCCTTCCACTCCCTTCCTTTCTTTTCCTCCTCCCTCTCTCTACCTTTCCCCTTCTTTCCTCCCTCCTTCTCACTTCCTTCCTCCAACTTAACTACCCCCCTACCCACTCCCCTCCCCTCCTTTCCTCACCCCTTCCCTCTCATTTCCTCCTCCTTCTCAATCCCTTCCTCCTCCTTCACTCCCCCCTTCCCATTCCCTTCCTCTCCTTTCCTCCCCCTTCCCACTCCCTTTCTATCTTTTTCCTCCTCCCTCTCTCTCCATTTCCCCTCCTTTCCTCCCTTCTTCTCACTCCCTTCCTCCAACTTAACTACCCCCTACTCACTCCCTTCCCCTCCTTTCCTCACCCCTTCCCTCTCATTTCCTCCTCCTTCTCAATCCATTCCTCCTCCTTTCCTCCCCCCTTCCAACTCCCTTCCTCCTCTTTTCCTCCCCCCTTCCCACTCCCTTTCTATCTTTTCCTCCTCCCTCTCTCTCCATTTCCCCTCCTTTCCTCCCTTCTTCTCACTCCCTTCCTCCAACTTAACTACCCCCTACTCACTCCCTTCCCCTCCTTTCCTCACCCCTTCCCTCTCATTTCCTCCTCCTTCTCAATCCATTCCTCCTCCTTTCCTCCCCCCTTCCACTCCCCTTCCTCCTCTTTTCCTCCCCCCTTCCCACTCCCTTTCTATCTTTTCCTCCTCCCTCTCTCTCCATTCCCCTCCTTTCCTCCCTTCTTCTCACTTCTTCCTCCAACTTAACTCCCCCTACCCACTCCCTTCCCCTCCTTTCCTCACCCCTTCCCTCTCATTTCCTCCTCCTTCTCAATCCCTTCCTCCTCCTTTACTCCCCCCTTCCCATTCCCTTCCCCTCCTTTCCTCACCCCTTCCCTCTCATTTCCTCCTCCTTCTCAATCCCTTCCTCCTCCTTTACTCCCCCCTTCCCATTCCCTTCCTCCTCCTTTCCTCCCCCCTTCCCACTCCCTTTCTATCTTTTCCTCCTCCCTCTCTCTCCATTTCCCCTCCTTTCCTCCCTTCTTCTCACTCCCTTCCTCCAACTTAACTACCCCTACTCACTCCCTTCCCCTCCTCTCCTCACCCCTTCCCTCTCATTTCCTCCTCCTTCTCAATCCATTCCTCCTCCTTTCCTCCCCCCTTCCACTCCCTTCCTCCTCTTTTCCTCCCCCCTTCCCACTCCCTTTCTATCTTTTCCTCCTCCCTCTCTCTCCATTTCCCCTCCTTTCCTCCTTCTTCTCACTCCCTTCCTCCAACTTAACTACCACCCTACTCACTCCCTTCCCCTCCTTCCCTCACCCCTTCCCTCTCATTTCCTCCTCCTTCTCAATCCATTCCTCCTCCTTTCCTCCCCCCTTCCCACTCCCTTCCTCCTCTTTTCCTCCCCCCTTCCCATTCCCTTCTCCTCCTCTCCTCTTCCCTCTCACCACCTTCCCCCTCCTTATCTCCTCCTTCTCAATTCCTTCTCCTCCTTTCCTCTCACTTTCCCACTCCCTTCCCCTCCTTTCCTCACCCCTTCCCTCTCATTTCCTCCTCCTTCTCAATCCCTTCCTCCTCCTTTACTCCCCCCTTCCCATTCCCTTCCTCCTCCTTTCCTCCCCCTTCCCATTCCCTTCTCCTCCTCTCCTCTTCCCTCCCACCACCTTCCCCCTCCTTATCTCCTCCTTCTCAATTCCTTCTCCTCCTTTCCTCTCACTTTCCCACTCCCTTCCCCTCCTTTCCTCCTCCCTCTCCCTCCCTTTCCGTTACTTTAATCCCTCCTTCTCAATCCCTTCCTCCAACTTTCCTACCCCTTCCTACTCTCCCTCCCCCCTCCTTTACTTCCCCCTTCTCACTCCCTTCCCCCTCCTTTCTTCTCATATTTTCATTCCTTTCCCCTCATTTCTCCATCCTCTTCACTCCCTTTCTCCTCCTTTTAACCCAACTTCTCATTCCCTTCCCCCTTCTTGTCTTCCCTCCTGTCTCAATCCTTTCCCCCCTTTCCACCACCCTTGTCACTCACATCCACCTCCTTTTGTCCCCCTTCTCACTTCCTTCCCCTCTTTTCCTCCCTATTTCTCACTCCCTTCCCCCCCCCCCCCTTTCCTCCACCCTTGTCACTCCCTTCCCCTCCTTTCCTCCCTCCTTTTCCATAATTTACATGGTTTATCATTCCTTATCATCATCATCATCAATGATTAGTCGAAGGCAGAAAAAAGGCCTCAGATATGTTTGTCCACTCCCGTCTGTTTATAGCCTTTCTATGCCAGTTTATATATGCAAATTTTTATTCATGGTTTATCATAGGTTGTCATCATCATCACCCATGATTAGTCAAATACAGGATAAAGGCCTCAGATATATTTGTTCAATCCCATCTGATTATGGTATTTCTATGCAAGTTTATATCTGCAAATTTTTATTCTTTGTTTATCATTCGTTATCATCATCTTCATCATCATCCATGATTAGAAGAATGCAGGACAAAGGCCTCACACATGTTTGTTCACTTCTGTCAGTTTATGGTATTTTTATGCCAGTTCATATTTGTAAATTTTTATTCATGGCTTAGAAAGACTATAAACTATTGAAAAAACATGTGTGAGCCTTTGTCCTGCATTTTATTTATCATGGGGGATGATGATGATAACGAATGATAAACATGTAAAGTAGGGAGAAGGAGGGAGGAAAGGAGGGTATGGGAGTGACAAGGGTGGAGGAAAGGAGGGGGAAAGGGAGTGAAAAGTAGGGAGGAAAAAGAGGGGAAGGAAGTGAGAAGGGGGACAAAAGGAGGCAGAAGTGAGTCACAAGGGTTGGGGAAAGGATTGATAAGGAGGGAAGAAAGGAGGGGGAAGGGAATGAGAAGGGTGGATGAAAGGAGGGGAAAGGGAGTGAAAAGGAGGGAGAAATGAGGGAGAAAGGAATGAAAATGTGAGAAGAAAGAAGGGGGAAGGGAGTTAGAAGGGGGAAGTAAAGGAGGGGGAAGGGAGTGAGAAGGAAGGACGAAAAGAGGGGGAATGAAAAGCGAAGGGGAAGGTAGTAGGAATGAGGGAGGAAAGGAGGAGGAAAGGTGTGAGAAGTGGGAGGGAAAGGAAGTTGAAGGGATTGAGGAAATGAGAGGATAGGGAGTGGAGGAAAGGAGAGAAGGTAGTAAAAATAGGGAGGAAAGGAGGGGGATAGTGTGGGAAGGGGGAGGAAAGGAGGAGGAAGGGAGTGAGAGGGAAGAGGAAAGCAGGAGAAAGGAGTGGGAAGGTAGGCGGAAAGGAGTGGGAGGGGGGAGGAAAGGAGGAGGAAGGGAGTGGGAAGTGGGTAGGAAAGGAGGAGGAAGGGAATGAGAAGGAGGAGTAAAAGTGGAGAAGGCATTGGGAAGGGGGAGGAAAGAAGGAGGAAGGGAGTGGAAGGGGGGAGGAAAGGAGGAGGAAGGAAAGAAAAGGGGGAGTAAAGGAGGGGAAGGGAGTGGATAGGGGGATGAAAGGAGGAGGAAGGGAGTGAGAGAGAAGAGGAAAGCAAGGGAAGGGAGTGGGAAGGTAGGCGGAAAGGAGGAGGAAGGGAGTGGGAAGGGGGGAGGAAAGGAGGAGGAAGGAAAGAAAAGGGGGAGTAAAGGAGGGGAAGGGAGTGGATAGGGGGATGAAAGGAGGAGGAAGGGAGTGAGAGAGAAGAGGAAAGCAAGGGAAGGGAGTGGGAAGGTAGGCGGAAAGGAGGAGGAAGGGAGTGAGAAGGGGGCGTAAAGGAGGGGAAGGGAGTGGGAAGGGGGATGATGAAAGTAGGAAGAAGGGAGTGAGAGGGAAGAGGAGAGGAAAGGAAAGGAGGAGGAAGGGATTGAATAGGAGGAGGAAGGGAGGGGGGAAGGTAGTGAGAAGGAGGGAGGAAAGGAGAGGGATGGGAGTGTGAAGGGCGGAGGAAAGGAGGAGGAAGGGAGTGGGAAGGGGGTTGGAAAGTTGGTGGAAGGGATTGAGAAGGAGGGAGGAAAGTAACGGAAGGGGAGTAAGAGGGAGGAGGAAAGGAGGGAAGGGAGTGGGAAGATCGGACGAAAGGAAGAGGAAGGGAGTAGGAAGAAGGTGGTAAGGAGGGGGAAGGGAGTTAGGGGAAAGAGGATAGGATAGGAATGGAATGGGAAGGGGGGAGGAAAGGATGAGGAAGGGAGTGGGAAGGAGGAGGAAGTGAGGGGAAAGGGGGGAGGAAAGGAGGGGAAGGGAGTAGGAAGGGGGTAGGAAAGTTGGAGGAAGGGGAGTGGGAAGGAGGGAAGAAAGGAGGGGGAAGGTAGTGGGAAGGGGGGAGGAAAG
>NC_090727.1:98902525-98907525 GCF_036898095.1 Palaemon carinicauda | reverse complement strand
GTAGCAATTCTCTTAAGTATTTTGGACGACCGGTTCTGATAACTTGGTGGGTTATTATACATATTTTAAATTCAGTTCTCGCTTTAATCGGAAGCCAGTGTAAATCGATTTGTATAGGGGTGATCCATTCTCTAGGTGGTACACCTTTTGTCAGTCTTGCTCCTCTGTCTATTATATTTTGTAATTTCTTAAGTTACACTTTTGGTAAATTGTAGTAGATAGAGTTGCAGTAGTCAATCCTGGTAAGAACAGAGTTTATCACAAGTTTCTTTACGGAATTTTCGTCTAGGTACTTTTTTATTAACGCAATATTTCTTAGATGATAACCAGCAGTTTTTATTACATTATTTATTTGGGCATTCAGAGACAGGTTACAGTCAAGAAATACACCTAGATCTCGAACTTTGCTAGATATCGGCACCGAGTCATTATTTATGTTCATTTGAATATCACCTAAGTTTCTCACGCTGTTTCTCTTGCCCACCACCATGAATTTAGTTTTGTTCTCATTTAATTTTAGTTGTTTAAATGTCATCCATTCTCTAACACTATCAAGGATTCGGTTTAGAGTTTCAGTAGTGTCATGCATATCATTAATGGAGAAGTAAAATTGTGTGTCATCTACAAATAGTTTTAAACTTCACGCCCTGCCTTTTTAGTTTTTTTTGATAGACCAATAGTATCGATGCAGAATAAGATTGGCCAAGTACACTCCCCTGGGATACCCCTCTGTTTAAGGATTCATATGATGAATAAGAGTTTCCAATTTTTACACAGTAATTTCTACCAACCAAGTAGTCTTTTAGGTATTCAAAAGCTTTATCTTCAACGCCGATGGACCGTAGATCATTTAGTAGCAGGTCATGCACAACTGTATCAAAAGCAGCACCGAGATCGAGCAATATCAAAATACATTTATTTTCATCCATCATTTTTAGCATATCATTTACAACAGAGTAGATGGCTGTCTCCGTAGAGAATAGTTTATGTAAGCAGATTGGTTGTCAGGCAAAGCTTCTGTCACTTTTAAGTGGCTGACAATTGTTCAAGAATTACATATTCAAGCACTTTTGAGACAAAGGATGGATTTGAAATAGGTCTATATGAGCTTAATTACTGGTGGTCCAGTGCATTCTTCAGAACTGGTGTGATTATAGCCATTTTCCTCAGATTTAGGAAACTCCCATTCATCAATGCTTGCATTTGCTATTCTTATTATTATTTCGGCTAGACTAGAAAAGTGTCTCTCTCCAATTACTTCAGATATTGGCATAGGATCGATCGCGCAGTTTGTTTTCTTTGCTCTCTGATAATTCTGGTGATGTCCTCCTTGTGTTATGTTGTTAAATCGTATAAATTTTGTCTGTGTGCCTGGTGTCTTATTAATCTGATGTTGAGTACACTAAAAAATTAAGGGTATAAAAGGGGTAGAAAAAGGGTATTTCTAGTGGTTAAAATAGCATACCCTATCGGGGTATATAAGAACTATAATATACCCTTTACAATATACCCATATCAAGGGTATAACATATGCTTGAGATACCCTTACTTAGGGGTGTATCGTAGGTAAAGAATACCCTTTTACAGGGTATTCTATAAGAGACATAAATCACCCGTGTATAATAATTATGATTTTATAATTAATATCTATTCCACCATTATATAGGTGTAGTTATAGCTTATAAGTATATAAAGTAATAAGGTCAATGATTTTAAAAGTTTGGTTTATCAATTTATTATCTCCATTACACTTGAAAATCAAAAGTATATATATAATATATAAAGAGTGATGGCAGAAGCTGCAAAGCAAACCGTCCGCCAGAAATCTGTGAAAAGAAAATATTTGTTAGTGTGTGTGCCTAAATATATAAATATTTATATATATATATCATATATATATATAAATATATATATATATATATATATATATATATATATATGTGTGTGTGTGTGTGGTGTGTGTATATATATTTATATATATTATATATACTATATATATAATATATATATATATATAATATATATATATATTATATATATATATATATATATTATATAGACAGTATATATATATATATATTTATATTTATATATATATATATATTATATATTATATATACAGTATATATATATATATTTATACTTTATATATATATATATATATATATAATATATATATATATATATATATATATATATATATATATGTATAGGAAAGAAAGGAAAAAATATCATGCATAAATCCCTAACTGTGCTACCTTAAGTCAAACTGGCATCAGTGTTTGCTTACAGACCTACTCCTATTGCTATTAACGTTTAGCTGAATACGTTTGTTTATGGTTTTTTTTTCCCTCTCAGACAGCTTGACGCTCTCTCTCTCCCTCTCTCTCTCTCTCTCTCTCTCTCTCTCTCTCCTCTCTCCTCTCCTCTCTCTCTCTCTCTCTCTCTCTCTCTCATAATTAAGTACTAATGATAATTTCTTACTTATTTTCCCCGGTGTTAGTAATAATGATTTTTTAGACTATCACAGCCTGAATGCAAAACTAATGATGATGTCTGACAATTTTTATTCGTAACCACTGTTTATGCTTGCATAGATGGACAGTTAGTGTTCTTACCTTGGTTAACAGATAAAATGCAGTGTAGATATTATAATCCCGATGACGCTAATTGGAGCAATTTATCTTCACTGCAGAGCAGACGAGAGTCTAGACGCCACTGAAATTTCCCCGCCAAATTCCCGGGCTCACGAAGAATCTCGAGACGGCAACAATACAAATTGCCAAGTACCGCATTTTGTAGGAACTTGCTTCAAAACTATCCATAACTCAAAACCAATATGTTGTTAGTAACTTTTTTGGTGCATTACACTATCAGTGTAACAATATGGTGATTTAATACAGAGTAAAAGTTCATTTCATGACATGATCACACAAACTTACCAAGCCCATTTTAAGACAAAGTACAATAGAGGGTATATTATTCACAAAAAATACCCTGCCTCCTGGAGTAGAGGGGTATTTTTGAGCCTTAGGGTGTTTTACATGTATATAAACCCCAGCTCAATCGTTATACCCTTTCTGTACCTTGAACTTTTTACAGTGTATTTACAAATGACCTGGTTATGTTTTCAATTTTGTTTTTAAAGAATACTAGAAAATTATTTGCTAGTTCCTGGTCACTGTATCCATTAGGTAGCTTCTTTTCTTTTATATTTCCCATTATACCATTCAGGAGACGATATAACTTATTTATGTTCTGTTGCTGCTTCGAGGATCTTTCTCTTATAGTATTCCCTTTTTTTTCCTTCTTAGTAGGTAGTTATATTTACATGCAGAAGTTTTGTATTCTGCACAAGTACTTTCAGTTTTTAACCTATTCCACTTTCTTTCTTTACGTCTTTTTTTCCCTCTATTTTAACAAAGTCTCTCCATCAAAACCAAGGAGATTGGTCTTTTACGGTTATATTTTTTTCCATTGGTAAGCACATGGTATCATATTCACTTTACTCACTTCATTATAAGTGGTCATAAGACAGTTAGTACACTTATCTCCTAACAGACGTTGGTCATCATGATCACAGGAACGTTGATAGCATCATTTATTTTCTTTGTAACTTCTTCAATAAATACGGTAGGAGAAAAAATTTGATTTATGTCTAAAGTTTATTTTCTTTACTAATGCATGTTTTTGTAGAGGTAGACTAAACGTAATAAGTTTGTGTACTGGGGAAATAGTTCATTTCTCTTCGACTTTTATATCAGATACAATAATATTCATATCATCACTTAGAACTAAGTCTAGCGTATACCCAGTAAAGTAGGTGTGCTGTCGACATTATTCACTGGTCGATATGATTCTAGTAACTCACTAAATGCCAAAGCGTCAGGATTTGATGCGTCATCCTTCCAAAAATTGAAGTCTCCACAGATAACTAATTCGTTTTTCTCCATGATAACCATCTCAATGAGAGCACTGAATTCTTCAAAAAAGATTACTAGTGTTTGTTCTAGGAAGTTGGTAGATTGTTACAAAGGATATTCTTCTATTTTTGGGCGTAAATTTTATTTCTATATATTCAAAGCTTGTTGCACTAATTCTTTTCAAACGTTTTGAGATTTGAGTGATTTTTATGAATAAAGAGTCCGACACCCCCCGACCAGACCTACCTTCTCTCGGTATGTGAAAGAAGGCAAGTGTGGGGGGGCGGTCATTTCACTGATCTTTGCCTTGTCCAAGTTATTTAGCCATGTTTCAGATAATGCTAGCATATCCAAATATTCTCGTTTATCAATTCTCGAATTTGAACAGTCTTATTACCTACAGATTGTATATTTACATAGCCACAGTTTATGACCATCCCTAGTAACCATGATCCGTATTTTCCGCTAGTCTTTTCAAATCCAGGTCAAAAGCATTGCAGTCTTTAGAATTTAGTGTGTGGTCACTTGGTCTGTTTAACTTTGTGCAGTGTATACACTTTGACACTTGCGAATTACACTCCCCTGGTGGAGTGTCTCCCTGAACATTTCCAGCAGACTTTATCTTCATTCTTAGCCTTACAATCTTTTTCAAAATGTCCATACCTCTGACAATGGTAGTAGGTGATCACGTGGTACCTATCACGTATGTTATAGATACCCCATCGTAACGAAACTCTGTCCCCATTATCATGAATAGCCCTCCGAACTTCAGGATCACATTTCAGCACATGGTGAGTGTTCCCCCCCCCCCCCACCGAGGCATTTTTTCTTGAGGACTACACTTATCTTATATATTTTGGATTTGGTCCAGGAAGCGATTTCTTTGAATCAAAGCATTTACTACATCATCGCTTCATCCTTGTATACATTGCATATCATTATTTTGGGTTTTAGTTTTCCGATTTTTCTCGTTTCAGTGACAGCCACCAATGTCTGAATTTTGTTTGCTGCCTCTTCTCTGATCATATTGTTTGCAAAGTTTACAACAACATTTCCATTCGTAGTTGACCTGGTGTT
>NC_090727.1:98875025-98900025 GCF_036898095.1 Palaemon carinicauda | reverse complement strand
TATATATATATATATATATCTCAATAGGGATACCTTAACGTGGTGAAAGGGCTTGTGTGTCGCCATGATCCGCAAAGTTGTAATAGTTAGGGCCACCCATACTAGGTTGGTTTTTTGTGAGCGATTAGACAAAAATCTCCCACCATCATCCATCTGCACTGGCCAGCGTGGTGATGAAAATGACCAAACCCCATATATGACAGTAATTGTTTTACATTATATATCATGCCAGTACCCCCCCCCCTCTCTCTCTCTCTCTCTCTCTCTCTCTCTCTCTCTCTCTCTCTCTCTCTCCAAGAACGTTTCTGCGTATCACTTCCAATAACTCATATATCTTATTCATAATTTCAACATTAATTTGGCATCGGAGCGTCCATTGCTACCAAGAGGTAACTACTATCCCTTCCCTTAGTCTGTCCCCCCCCCCCGCTCCCCCTTCTCCATCCAGCACCCCCACTCCTTTCCCCGAACTCCCTCTTCGGAAAGTCATCATCTCCAGTCGAAGTCAATCCCTTATGACGAGAAAATCCGTCTGAGATTTTGCATATCTTAATTGGGAATTTGGGAATTGATACTCGTATTATTTTTTTTATTTTCCATGTGTAAATTTTTTTTTTTTTAATTTTATTTATTTATTTTTGTTTTTTGAGCGGTTTGTTCGAGTTGGTTTTTATTGTCTGAAAGTTTGGAATACCTAACTTTTACTTTTGCCTTCAGGTTGGTTTTATATTTGTTTATTTTTATTTTCAGTGATTTCATTAATTTGGTATTCACTGTCTGTAAGTTTGGAATACCTCACTTTCGAGATTTCTGTTGTCGTTGTTTGTTTTTACAAATCGTGTGTAAAGTTTGAGGTTAGTTTTATTAGCATCTTTTGAAGGGTTTAATCTAGGTAGTTTTTAACTCAGAAATTTTAGAATATCTTACTTTCGGAACTCCCGTTTTTATAGTTCGTTATATATTAGGAGTTAAATAGCAGGACAGGATTCGAAATGAAACTATAAGAGAGATTGCTCGAGTTCCGTATGTGGATGAGATCATGATGAATGGAGATGGAGCTGGTTTGGGAATGCGCCGGCGGGGGGGGGGGGGGGAGCCTGCCCAGCGTGGGTGGGGGGTAGCCGGCAGGCCTGGGTCTCAGAATTATGACGTCACGGCCTGCGTCGTTACCGAGTTCTCTATTTCTAACATACCCTCATTTATTTATTTGTTCCTGTTCCTTTAACAGTATCGACTACTTACGTTCTTCTAACACCACTTATGGTGCTATTCTAAATATAATGAATCTTGTTACAAACCTGTTGAAATAGTTATTTCTGTTTTTATCCATTTATGTTACTTCATAAATTCATGAAGTATTGACCTGGTCTAGGTCAGATTATTATTTTTTCACCTTATCATCATGTTGAAATAATAATAACAATAATAATAATAATAATATATATTTTCACCTTATTGTCATGATACTGTAATGATAATAATATAGCAATACATTTTTCACCTCGTTCTCATTCTATGATAATAACAATAGACACACTCTTGAGAGCCTAAGATTTTATTAAAGTAGTGATCTGCGACATACATGAAACATATTACACACATCAAGACTGCATTTTAAGGGAAATTACAAACAATTCATAGCATTTCAAAATGACATATTGGAGTACAGACAAACTTTCCTGCAAAATTACCTTAGTTGTCATATTGGAGTACAGACAAACTTTCCTGCAAAATTACCTTAGTTGTCATATTGGAGTACAGACAAACTTTCCTGCAAAATTACCTTAGTTGTCATATTGGAGTACAGACAAACTTTCCTGCAAAATTACCTTAGTTGTCATATTGGAGTACAGACAAACTTTCCTGCAAAATTACCTTAGTTGTCATATTGGAGTACAGACAAACTTTCCTGCAAAATTACCTTAGTTGTCAAGTGTTGAAAGTTTTCTCTTTTTACTTTTTTCATGACTTATTTTGTTATTGTAACACTTTGTATAATTATTTAATAATATATTGGCCAGAGGCCAGATACACATCCTAAGTAGTGTACTTACTGATCTACCACATGAGCAACATTCATTTACATTAAAACACTTTACCTGAAAATTCAAAGCTAGCTTAACAAGAACCTCTCTCTGATTATTGCATTGCAGAAAATCGTTCTTGAAATTACCAATGAGAGATTGAAATACTTGGTAAGTGGAAATACAAACTGAAAGTGTAAAATCTGTTGGCCATTTCAAGCCACCTCTGTCAAGGATTTTGAGATCTTTACAATTGTCAGGAATATCAACTTTAATTGCTCTATCAAGAGAGACCCTACTTAAACATAATTGACATTTCAGCTTTGTTTTAGTGCTGAGCAACGTAACCTGCAATATAAATCATAACATTTTCATCTTGCTTTGACAAGACTTCTTCATCCACATATTCCTCAGCCTCCTTGAATTTCTCCAAACAATCGACAGAATCACACTTAGAGTCAAGTTCACATGGAGAGGAATTTAACTCAAAGATGGTTAATGGACCAGACTTCGACGAAGCCATGGAAAGAACATTCATAATTTTTAGTTTCTTTTCAGACTCCATTACTTGAGCAACAGCTACATTATAATTTGTACCACTCATCTTCCTATACTGTCCAAATCTACTTTTTAGCTTATCTGTTGGAAATTTCCCCAGTAATACATAATGAAAGTTATGGTGCTTCAACAAATAATAACATAATTTTATCAATGTTGATGTAGTGTGCCTGAGAGAAAAATATGTTTCTCTTGACAATCTACCATTCCTTCCAGGGTGAGGCATATCCAACTCTTCCCAAGCACCAAGCCAGTGATCAAATTTACTGAGAAATATCAAGTTTGGATCTGAAGATGAATCTTGCTTAATAGGGTCACATTCTTTCTGACGCAGGTGGACGCCTTTGTTTGGAGTTTTCACATTTACAATATGCCACCAGGATATTATTTGTTCCAAGAAATTAATAGTACCTGACACATCAAAAGTATTCATTGTTTTCAATGCAGCTACATTCTTTTCATCAAACAGTCTGACAACAAACTGCACATTCTGTCTTTCCAAATTAGTAGGGAAAAGAAATTTTTCTGACAAACCTGGCGCTAGTTTAACATATTGATCACGTTCTTTTGTGTAGAGTTCTTTCAGTGGCAGAAATTTGCATTTTCCTGAATTTGGAAATTGGAAGGTGAAGGTATTACAAAAGTTTGAATGGGATTTTTCTGATTTAACCAATTATTTCGTATGCTTTTCAGTAAATGAACTGAATCAAAAAGGAAGAAAAGTGGCACAGTCAAATCATATGGATTTGGAATGGAGGAGGCAAGATTTCCATCACACATTTTCTCGAACATATTTCTGTTAACCCTGTTGTTATCAGAAATTAATGATACGACAATGTATCCTATATCATGGAGGAACGCCAAAACTTTGTGCGTCAACTCAAGAAGTGGCTGTGCTGTCAGATTACAGACTGGGTACAAAGCAGCAACATGTTTGTTTTTCGAAAGGATTGATGAAATCATAAAAGCCTGAACTGTTGTTGCAGGTTCACTAGAGTTAACCGAAGCACCATAAACTTTACCTCCTTTATATGAGAGGCCTTTGTTTACATGTATCTCATCAAGCAGCACATTTACAATTTTGTCTTCACTTTTTAGTGTTGCAAAATTTTCCCTTAAAAAGAGCTCATGTGAATTTCCATTACACACAGACTTTGCACCAGATACATTAAGCTTCCTTAGGTAATCAGGATGAGGGAGAATAAGGACCTTGCTGTCACGTAGATGTATGTACAGTGATGGCCTTGACAAATAGACACTATATGCCCAAACCAAAAAATCACAGCTGTATGCAACTTTTTCTTTACAAAACATGCTTAACTGTTCAGCACAAAACCATAACACTCCCCCCTTTGAACACTTGTCATTTTCTGATTCAGTTTCCAATAACCCCTTAATAACTTTAATACACTGGGTCACTCTGTCAACATCACTAACAGCTGATTCAAGGTTAGAACTCAAGTGACTCAATAAATTTTCAAATTTTGACCACTGATCACATTTGTTTTCTGATCCTAAAAGCCATTTAAATTTGTTAGAATTTAAAGCAGTGTTTTCGTACCATACTAAAACTTTCAAGTCTTTCATCACTTTAAAAGATACAATTAGCTTTGGTTGGTCCTCACAATTAACTTTAAGGAAAGATACACAGTCTTCACTTGAAACAAACAACCAATCCTTAGAAAGCCTATTAATAAAGTTTTTAACAAATTCATCGAAACTATTTATAGTGTCATTTTCCATCCATGTTTGAAACTTTAATTCATCTCGTTCAAGTACCTCGTCTTTTTATTTTCTGTGGATTCCTACGAGCTGGTGGTACTTTCTGTGACATGTATTTTGGTTGATTATGGAAGATAGTCGGGTATGCATCCTTGGTCAGAGTTGGCGTCCCCCTCTTAGCGGTGGTCACAGTTCCATCAGGACGTGTAATGCTGTCTTCTGTAACGATGAAAATTTCTTCGAAGTGCTTTGCACACACGATTGTATTAGGGGTAGGTGTAAAGTCTTCGCTGTGGATGGCTTTTATCCATAGCTGCCGTCGTTGTTCATCCCTTGGGAAGCGGAACGCAGAAACATCTGATCTTGAATAATTACTTTTACATCCCGGCACACAGCATGACCTTGGCATCTGCAAAAATATATTAATGATATTTTTTTTTCCACAAATATAATTTTCAAGAAATTATTGATAAGATCTTTTTTGCATATCATATTTGCCTTTATATTAATAAATCACCGACACATTCTCGTATGGCCACACGAGATACAAAGTAGTGACAGTAAATTCAAAATTTTATCATACTTCCCAGTTGCAACTTTCCTACGGTGCAAAAATGCCTAACATCCAGGGTGACCAGACGTCAGTATTTGACAGGATTGTTTCATATTTATGACATTTATCCCGTGTCCCGTATCAACACGCCCCGGGACGCCTTTTCTCGCATTTTTGATATTCAAAAAAAATATATTATATACTAGTGAACTTTTGTGAGATACGAGGTAAAGAAAAGGCGGCCTTCCGAAATTGGCAACAGTGAAGATGCAAAATAAAAAGAATAACCAGGCTATAATGCACATTCGAAAGAAATAACCTACTAGAGTAAAAATCAATGATAAATGTTATAAGATGATGATAAGACATGAACTAAAGTTTGTAACATGACACCTCAGTTAAGATTCTCCTTAGCTACGATGATGTCAGTTGGGTTTTTCATTATTCCATTGTCAAAGGAGATGTGTATTGTATCGCATGTGTTTCATACACTCTCGTACCCTGCAACGTTATTACTTTTTTGGTTTACCTTTCGCTCTTTCTTGCACTGATAATAGACCAACCTGTTT
This sequence comes from Palaemon carinicauda, assembly GCF_036898095.1. Classification (NCBI taxonomy): domain Eukaryota; kingdom Metazoa; phylum Arthropoda; class Malacostraca; order Decapoda; family Palaemonidae; genus Palaemon; species Palaemon carinicauda. The sequence continues at coordinate 98,894,599 of NC_090727.1, read as the reverse complement.
ATGCTTGCTGTATCATGGCTTAGTTTGTTTGAATTTTTTTGACATTCCTGCTTGCAAGTGCTTGTATACAACCTGTTATCTTTTTACTAAAGGTTAGCCTACATTCTAGCACCTACAGTTGTTATCACACTGGTGACCAATGTGGCAACATATATGCATGTAGGCCTATGTGGTTGATTTAAACCAAACATACTGATGATGTTGATTCTTTACTATAAACTCAATCGCAATGTTGATCAAGTCAGGGCTATCGTTTATCTAAACATACTGTTTTTACTTACTATTTATCATTAGCTTACTTAAGACTATTATTCAATATTTTATTTGATGGTTACTGCATTGGTTATAAAAGATAAAGGTTTCTAAAGTGTTTTGTATCAGAAATATATATAGGAGGGGGGGGGGGGCAGGGAAGCCGGACCAGCGCCGGCAGGGGGGTGGGGGAGGCCGGCCTAGTACCAGGACGGGGGGGGGGGGGGGAAGGGGGAGGAAGCCGGCCCAGCGCCGGTGGGGACCGGGGAGCCCTCCCTTCCACCGGGAAGAGGGGAGCCCAGCCAGGCCAACGATATAGAGTTCCTGTATCAGGCTTAGTTTTAAGAAAAAAAAATGAAGACGTCTTCATAAGAGAATGCGGTTTATGGAGCTCCCGATGTATTTTTAGAAAGTCTTCAGAGGAGAAATTCATTCTTTCAAAGCATACATATTCTCTCTCTCTCTCTCTCTCTCTCTCTCTCTCTCTCTCTCTCTCTCTCTTATATCTGATAGTACTCTGAAAAAGGAGCAAAATACACGAAGGAAAAAAGGGAAAGCTTGAAAGAGAACAAATTCGTTTCAGTGTAAGAATAATCTTCCCCGCCGAAGACATTTAGAAGATTCTTGATCTTCAACACGAATCAAAGAGTGGTGTTAGGTATTGTTTTAATCTTCAGATGTTTCAATAATTATCATCACTACTATATAGAAAATTTAAAATGAAGATGGACGGAACTAATAGAGAATGAACGGAGATAAATGAGGACTTGGAAAAGGTTGCAAAACTTTGTCCAGGATTCTTTCGTTGCTCTTGCCCGAGTTTGGTCTTCAGGTTTTATGATGGAGGCGAATATTGAAGGATCTGAAAATATCTAAATTTTTTCAATCCGACTTAAGAAAAAGAATGACGAAGTCTTCATAAGAGAATTCTTTTTCTGGAGCAGAGAAGAATTTCATCCTTTTGACGCACACATCTCTCTCTCTCTCTCTCTCTCTCTCTCTCTCTCTCTCTCTCTCTCTCATTACATCCTTTTTGCGCCTACATATTCTCTCTCTCTCCCTCTAGAAAAATTGCATCCTTTTTGGCGCCTACATATTCTCTCTCTCTCTCTCTCTCTCTCTCTCTCTCTCTCTCTCTCTCTTTTTCTCCAATCTGATAAATCACGAAAATGGAGCAAAATAAACGAAGGAAAAAAGGGGAAATCTTTGAAGATAACAAATTCGTTTCAGCGTAAGAATCATCTTTTCCACCCTAAACATTTGGAAGATTCCTTATTTTCAACACGATTCAAAGAGTTGTATTTGGGATGGCTATAGTCTTCAGATAATTCCATTATTGTTATCACAACTATATAGAAAATTTTGAATGAAAATAGATGTAACAAATGGAGATAAATGAAGACTTAGAAAAGAGCGCGAAGATTTGTCCAAGATTCCTTCGTAGCTCTTGCTCGAGTTTGGTCTTCTTCGCCACGTTCAGCAAAAATTTCACACTGGACTATGGGGACTTCAGGGAAAAACAATAAAAATATGAATGTTTCTTTTTTCATATGTTTATTTAATATACTTCTTCTGTGATATTATTTTGATTTTTTTCGCCTGCTTTATCCATTTATCTACAGGAGATGATTAACGATGGGTTGATTTAAGCTCAAGATCGAGACGATTAGCGAAATCTAACCTAGGCTCTTTGCATCAATAGGTATAGAAGATACACACACACACACACACATATATATATATATATATATATACATATATATATATATATATATATATATGGTGCTATTGTTTAAATTATCAATTTTGACTTTACTGAAAATTTGTATGATCCGCACTTGACCTCAGATAGCTGAAGAAATCCTTTATTTCATGTATAGGAAGAAAAAGAGGATATGACAGAAGGAAACCCTTTTGCTATTTTATCTTCAGAAGCTAAGCGCTTTCCAACACTCATGATAGATCCTTTGGGAACTTGTCTTGGTCGATTTATCTGTATGAATGATAATCTCACTGTCGCCATTGGAATGGTCTAGAATGTTGGAATGGTATGGAATGAAATAAATGTGACTGCGAGTCTTTTAAGGATTAATTCTCATGAGGTTATCTGAGCAAACCGATCATCCCTTTGACTCATGTCCATTATTACTCTGTAAATGAAATTATTTTAAAATTCCGTTTGAAAATCTGGCATCTCCTGTATGGATAATCGTCGTTCGGGATGGGGAGAGGGGCGGTTTTATGTTGGAGCATGATATTAGGGTAAAATATTTCAAGGTACAGTCGAAAAAGTATAAAATTCCCTCATCTTCCTCTGCCAATTTGATCAATCCATTTATTCATTCATATGAGTGAACTGCTTTGTGATCTTTGTTGTTTTGTACTTTCTTTACAGAATTCTTTACAGATTACGCTACTTTGTCCAAAATTTAATGCTTCGTCGCGGTTAATTTGTGGTGCTAAGTAAGGCCCCCCTCCCTCCTCCCTCCGTTTGCTGCCCTTCCCTTCCTCCAAATATTCTGTTCCAAATCATCTTATTTTTATTTCCCTATTATTCTAACCATTGTTTTCACAGAAATCACGTAAGGAACAGGGACATGTATAATTTCCATTACCGAAGTCACAACAATAGACAACGGTTAATTGTAGAAAGTAGTCTCAAAAACAGTTTTGAAAGAATTAGGGAAACAACACTGGCAACAACGTCATATTAAAAAGTCTGAAAAGCATTTCGGTGTCATCAGGCAGAATATTTTCCAAGCGGTTTATGCTTTAGCCACCCAGAATACAAAATATTGCTGTCATGATTTATATATTTTTTAAAACGTTGAAAATATTCTGTTTCATGTAATGCAAATATGTTTTCTGCACATTTATAGTGGGGAAAATAGAGCCATTCAAAGGCAAATAGGAATTTAAAGCCAAAAAGGTATCGTGCGATGACCTGTTTTTTTATAGTACCAAAAATACAGGTTTCATATAGGCGGTATCATAAATCAATTTCCCAGGCAGTCGAGTTCATGTTCAGTACTCCAAATGATACGATTAAAGTAACCATGTTAGCGAAATACATATCCTTTGCCCGTCAACATCCAGTTCCCTTTAATAAGGTTTTATGCATTGACGTTTATAATACTGTACTGATACCGATATTCATGTTTTAGAAATAAACAAAGGATATATAAAAAATGGTATATATATTACCATGATATTGCAAAATATTCCTGTTTTGGAAAATCAGGAGCATTTTTTGTTTTCCAATTTTAGTATTTTTTTTTTGGGGGGGGAGGGGGTGGATTAGCCTTTTAATCAAGGCTCTGCTGCAAATACAACTGGATTTTGAGACAAAATGTTCTCAGATTATTTTATTCACCATACTCCTGTATTTGAAACGGTATGACCTTTTGATTCTTAGGATGATTTTTGTATAGACTTTATAGTGTTTTACGAAGCTCTTATTTCCTTTCCTCACTGGGGTATTTTTCCCTATTGGAGCCCTTGGGCTTATAACATCTTGCTTTTCCAACTAGGGTTGTAGCTTGGCTGGTAATAATAATAATAATAATAATAATAATAATAATAATAGGTTGCTAGTCTAGACCATTTCCCGAACTATTAGCCGACGCTGGTACTCAAGAGTAGGCAGGCTGTTGTCGACCCATTAAGTTGAGAAACTAAATTTAGTTCAGTCCTCTGTACCACACCGTTTTATTATGTTTGAATTTGTGTGACGTTCTTGCTCTCAAGTTCCTGTATATAAACTCTATGACTGTTTAATAAAGTTCAGTTGCATTCACCTCGCCTCTCCGTTTTCGCCTAACGGCATAATACGGCATTCTCGCACACCTTAAATACTGAACTACAGCACGCATTAGTACGCCAATTGAACCACTTTACGGATATGCTTGAAAACTTTAATTTCTCCTCGAATTCATGCATCATTTAAACTTCTCTGAAGGAATAAGTAAGATAGTCCAGAAATATCTAATTTGATAATACCGTTTTTCTCCCAGATTACCAAACTGGAAAGTTTACGTTTTACTAATCGCGTTCTCACCTTTTCATATTGTAGTAGTAGTAGTAGTAGTAGTAGTAGTAGTAGCAGCAGCAGCAGCAGCAGCAGCAGCAGCATTAGAATTACTGTTGATATTAGTCTTTAGAAATTATTCAATGGTTTTTCTTTTGCTGATGTTCTTAAATTTATTTTTAAACGTTCATGATATGGTTTTTATATCTTACTTGGTTTACTTTCGATTATTATTATTATTATTATTATTATTATTATTATTATTATTATTATTATTATTAAGGGAATTGCTGTCATATTTGATTATTTATGTTGACTTCGTAATGCTTTTTATTTCTTTGTTATAAATACAGGTGTTCCGTGTATCGAGGTGCTTTAAGTTTCTTTGAACTATTCATGATAAAGATCCTTTTAATTCATGAACCTTGTGAAATGTAAATACTTTTAGACATTTAGAATTCAGATGCATTGAACCAAAAATGTTTGGATTTGTTTTATCCGGTGAAGCTGAATGATGTCGTGCCCGTAAAACAAGAACTGAAAGGGGAAGCAAGGGAGCGATTTCGAAATTTCACAGAGCTTGCCTTTCCTGAATAGAAATTCCCTTCAAAAAACTGTTTTTTCTATGAGTCGAGAACAGCTGTTGTATTTGAATCCTGAATGGAGAGATACTACGCGATATCTAGAAGTTGAAGGGCATTCTTTGACCTTTGAAAACTATAGAAAACGCATTTCCCTATTGATGTTGGAATATATACAGAGATTCAGATTATTTTAGGGGATATGAGATATGTAATGTAGTGTATCCTTGCCGCTAGAATGATCAAGGACACTGGGACATTACGCACCGCCTCGAAGGCTCCTATACAAATCTTCGTTCAGTTTAGTGTATTGGGTTCTCTGGCGACAGAGTGTTCCCGTATTGGACGATATTAAGTGTGAATGTGCAATGCATCATTACCCGTAGAATATTTTTGGTCCTCAAAAATAGAAACATGTACGCAGCACTTGACGTAAATGTTAAAGAAATGCAAGACAGGAACGATTATTGTTTTACGGAGAGAAATGAAGATAAATTCGTTCCGGGAAATGAAAGTTTTGGAAAAGTTTTAATCCGTTAATATAACGTTAAGTAAATACGTATATGCATGTTAGATAGTTAACCGATAATTTGAAAAATAAATTCAAATATCATACATGTTGTGTCTATCATTTTAATTGAAATACGTCCACCTTTAATGGCTGTCATTTAATTGTCTTTATGAGGCAGAATACTCGCTTTAATTTCTTTTTCTACATTGTGATTGTTTAATTGGTTGATTGACTGAATGGTTGATGATATTCAATGATTAGACAAAGTATGCTAATTTCTAATGACTTTATCATGGATTAGTTAATCCCTGAATAGTTTCGACAATCTACTTATTGAATGATCAAATCGTTAATTATTTGTTATATTGATATGCTGAAAAAAAAGTTCATTGTTTAGTTTTGCACTGAATTATTATCTACCAAATTAACCCTTTTAGATCCTTCTTAGGGATTCCTTTATTAATTGATCATGACCTTAACGAATATCCTTTATTTGTTATAATCCTACTTGTTTTATGGTTATCCTTAGATAGAAAACCACCTTCAGAATTTCCCTAAGGACAACTGTTTCTTCCAATACATCGAGAAATGTCACCTTTCTCCCCTTTTTCATTTTGTATTTTTCAAGTCTCCATTTGATGTCCTCTGCAAGGATAAGTTTATCGAAGTGGAAGGTAAAACTCGACCAAATCTCTTTTGTCAAAGAAATTTTCCTGGACCATCTCCTTCCTCAGATTTGGCTTCGAGTAGTTTTCCACTTCACTTACTTTCACTATTTACTTTCTCACTTATTTTCCAAGATTAAAACTGTAGACTTTACAGTTTTTCAAGAAGCTTTTATATCCAGATTTTATTTGTTACGTATCCATTAGCTGTAGTTAGAATTATCCACGTGTTTTGTACACATGTTTTCGTTGGTAAATTTCCCATCAACTATTTTTTTTTTTTTTTTTAATTTTTTTTTTGTTACCATCATTTGCTTCTTCCTGAGTTTGAACAAGCAAATTCTGAATAAAATTTATGTTGCAGTAAAGAATACGGCCATATGAAAATCTTCCGCTTAAACTTTGACTTCTCAATATGAAGTTCTTCAGTCGTAAATCTTACCATCCGGGGGCTCACGTGAATATTACAAAAGGGCTGACGAGTTTATAACTGGTTTAGCTTTCTTCAGTTGCTGCGAATAACCTATACTTTATCATCGACGTGATTTATTCTTATGTAGACGTTTGTTTATGTTCAACTTGAGTTAGTGTCTCTGTCTACGGATGGTTTATTTTACCGATATACTGTACATGTGTTTCAAAATCAGATTAATCCTACTTCAGATGGGCATTTCGGTTTCCATCAAACTTGGTTCCCACAAAACAGGACGACTTTGTAATGGGTCGAGGGGACGAATGAGTGTAAGATATTACTACTTTACCTAATCCATTATTGTATAAAAAGGGTTCTTACCTTAAATTTAATATTCACCAAATAGATACTCCATTTGTGACAACCTCTAAATAACTATGGCAAGGACTGAAAATGTGATTCCGATGTATTGAGGTTTGTGGATAATGGAGTTATTTATGATTCATTCTGTTAATAAAACTCTTCTCTACAATAGCGATACAGTCCGTAGTCGTCCCAAATATATTCCTTTTGGCAAATGAGGTTTTATATTTAATAAGGAAGTTATTTGTTAGAAAATATTCCCAATTAACAGGTAACAATAACTTTTTGCTCAATACTATTGTCCATGACGACAGAAGTGTAAGAGCTTAGAGACGTCAAGTACCGCCATGAACACGGACCAAGTTTTTACAAGGCGCCTCAACAGTTATCTGATAACCAAGGCAATAATGCAAAAACAAAGTTAATTACGACAAAAAGAATAATTTTGTCTGTCCAATTAATCGAATAGATTCATATATGCTATTATCAGTTTCCACTGGGTTGCCGCCCACCCCTGACCTACCACAAGGGTGAAACAACTGATGAACAAGGGAAAGTCTTTCGGAGGCCCTTTCCTCTTTCCTCTTTCATCTTTCATCTCTCCTCTTTCCTCTTTCCTCTTCACATTCAAGGCAAAATGTTATTTCACTATTTCATTAAACGCAATTGGTGTTATAAAAATTATAATGGGATTACAGATACAGTATGGTTATACATTACTTTTTTCTTTTTTTTTATTTGTACACATCGCATAATATTTCAATTTTCTTTTGACAAGGTAGGTGTTATGAAGCAAGAAAAGAATTTTTTTTCCTTTGTAATTAAATGTATAACTTATTTTCACTTAAATGCTTCTTAACGTCACGAAAATATTTTGATAACCGAAGAGAGAAAACGTAATCTGTGTTGCTGAGTAGTCTATAAGATTATAATTGTTTTCTTCAAAGAAACTCTTACCTGAATTGTAATGTTGTTGCAGGTTGAAGAAGAAGAGAGAAAAGAGAGAGAGAGAGAGAGAGAGAGAGAGAGAGAGAGAGAGAGAGAGAGTATACTACATTTAATGCAAGTTAAGATTCATCTTTTCTTACGTCTATATGTCATAATTTTTCAAAATCATGAAATATATTAGCAGCTACATATCCATATTCTCCCATCCTACTTCACGCTTCAACACTTTAAAAGCCCAATTCCCATTGCTGTTCAATTTCTAGTCAGTGAAGTTATCGTTTCAGTCTTCCACTTTATTACTGCTGCCAGCTTACTCTAGATATATTAACTTTTATAGTGTAGTTATCTCAATAATTAGTTTCCTTCGAGGATCACTTCTATATTTTAATAATTCGCATCATTTATATAGGTTACTTTGATAATTATTTTCCGTTTTTCCACTATTTCTCTTATCTAAACGTTTCGCATACACCCTCATACTTTATTTCTACCATTTCGTAATCTATCTTTGCAATTCAGCTCCCATTAATCAGCTCCACTTTCAGGGCAACAAGCGCCTCATGCATTTTATGATTGGATTCTTTTCAGGATTTCCTCAAGCAGGAAAATGACGTTGATAGGTCCTTGAGCAGATCGGAGAAGGAAGGACCAGTGCTCGGAGCTGGAATCAGAAAAGATTCATTAGCCTCTCCTTTCCAATCCCGTGTGTGTGTGTGTATATATATATATATATATATATATATATATGAATACTGTACAAATAGATTAGTATAAAATAAAACATTCGATAATAATGAAATATGTTTAATATCAGTAAAACGTCATAAGTAAATCATCATTTGCTGAACAGATGAATTCTTTCTGATAGTCCGCAAACAAACAAAAAACCTCTGACAAAACTGTTTTAGCTCTCCAGAGAGAACCCCAGCGATAGGCCCTCTTGGTGGAAATGGGTCTTTGGGCTCTTCCGGGAGGCACCAAAGGTGGGCGTCTTGGATGAACCGAAAACCCTTGATTCCTCCGGAATCGCCGGAGGTGCTTTCATTGTCCATTTTGATTCAGTTTGATATTAGCAAGAGACAGATCTTTCCTCTTCCTTCCAGGATTCTTTGAAGACTTTAAGCTCAAACGAAACTCCCATTTAAGGCTTCAGATACTTTTAGTTCTCTCCAAAGTCACACATTGTCTCCAAAGTCTTCAAAAGAATATCACGTTTTCAAGATCGCTCAAGTCTTTACGAATTCTTTAATCTTCAGGATTAAAGAAGTCTTTGCAGCAGTTTTATGAAAATATCTTTGAGACAGTGTGTGAAGAACTAAGAGTCTCCGGAGGCTGAAAAGTCAGTCTCAATGGATCGATGTCTTTAAGGGATTGGAGACTTTAGTCATCTGTATTTTTCTCGTAATAAGCTAAGCCAAATTGAATGATGGAAGCACCTCCGGCGATTCCGGAGGAATTATGGGTATCCTCTGATACTCCCAGAGGGACCCTTCCCCTCCATTCCTCCCACCTTCCCCCTTCTTTCCTCCCTCCTTCTCACTCCCTTCCTTCTCCTTTCTTCCCCCTTCTCACTCTCTCCCCCTCCTTTACTCCACCCTTCTCACTTCCTTCCCCCTCCTTTCCTCCATCCTTCCCACTCCCTTCCCTCTCCTTTCCTCCCTCCTTCTCAGTCCCTTCCTCCTCCCTTTTCACTCCCTTCCCCCTTCTTTCCTCCCTCCTTCTTACTCCCTTCCTCCTCCTTTCCTCCCCCATCCCACTCTCTTACCCTCCTTTCCTCCCCCTTCTCACTCCCTTCCCCCTCCTTTCTCACTACCTTCCCCCTCCTTTCCTCCCTCCTTCTCAGTCCCCCCCCCCTTCTTTTCCTTCCCCCTTCTCACGCTCTTCCCACTACTTTCCTCTCTCCTTCCCGTTCCATTCCCCCTTCTCTCCTTCCCCCTCCTTCCCTCCCTTCCCCCTCCTTCCCTCCCTCTTTCCCCCTCCCTACCCCCTCTTTTCCTCCCTCCTTCTCAGTCCCTTTCTCCTCCCTTCTCAATCCCTTCCCCCTGGTTTCCTCCCTCCTTCTTACTCCCTTCCTCCTCCTTTCCTCCCGCCTTCCCAATCCCTTCACCCTCCTTTCCTCGCCCTTCTCACTACCTTCCCCTACCTTTCCTTATCCCTTCTCACTCCTTTCCCCCTCCTTTCCTACCCCCCATCTCACTCCTTTCTCCCTCCTATCCTTCACCTTTTCATTCCCTTTTCCCTCCTATGCTCCCCCTTCTTGCTCCCTTCCCTTCTTTTTTCCCTCCTTCTCAATCTCTCTCCTCTCCTTTCCCCTCTCCCTTTTCACTCCCTTCCCCCTCATTTCTTCCCTCCTTTCCACTCCCTTCCCCCGCATTTCCCCCCTTCTCACTCCCTTCCCCTCCTTTCCTTCCTCCTTTCCACTCCCTTCTCCCTCCTTTTCTCTTCTTTCTCACCCCCTTCTCCCTCTTATCCTCCCCCCTTCTCACTCCCTTCCCCCTCCTTTCCTCTCCCTTCTCATTCCCTTCCTTTCCTTCCCTCCCCCCTTCTCACTCCCTTTCCCCTATGCCAAGGATGAAGGATATAAATTTCTTCGGGTTCGAAATCCAGAAAGTGACATATTCTTCATACTTCTGTATTATGCTCCAAACTTAGGTGTGCAACTCCTTTTTGATACAGGCACTAGGAATAGAAGGCGATTCATAGATGTCACAGAACTATCGAAAGGGTTCACACCAACTTACTGTGCCGCTTTCCTTAGTCTGCATGCATTCAGTAGATGCGATATGACCAGTGCCTTTAAGGGAATTGTCAAGTTGAAACCGGTGCTAATTCTACAGAAATGTCCAAAGTACCAAGAAGTCTTCAGTTGCCTAGGGGAGTCATGGGAGGTAACCGATGAAATATTCCTTGCTCTTGAGGATTTCACCTGCACCATGTATTCTGCCAAAACTAAGACTAAGGAAGTTGACCAGCTTCGATACCAAATGCTCGGGTTAAAGTGCAGTGGGCAGTCGCTGGATTCAAAGAAGAGTGTTGATCTTTCATCTCTTCAGCCGCCAAGAGTGTCTAAATAAGCATATCAGGAGGTGAACTATCAGGTTGCGATATGGAAACGTGCCTATTATCCCAAACCTGAGGTCCCTCATCCAGCTGTGGATCATGGTTGAATAATGAAGGAGGGAAATCTAGAACCCTGTTGGTTCAAGGGAACTGCACTTCCTACAAGTATGGCTGATATACTTGAGACGGTGGACGATGATGAGACGTCTGATGATGAAAACCTTGATGAAAACAATGAAAGTGATGGAAATATTGATGATGACTATGAAAGTGATGATAGTAGGTCCGACTTGGGCTAAGAAAGTTTCAAGTAACAAGATGGTAGATTTCAGGGTCGAAGGACCAATGACCTCCCTTGTATTACAAGATATTTCCAATAATTACCTTTCCATTAATCAAAAGTGGACCCAGAGGTACCCAAGTAGACCATCAAACTTTATACCTTGCAAAGGTTGACTTTTTTTCTGTAGTCCAAAGCAACACAGTTTGAATTTTCCCAATGAGATCTTGCATAACACGAGTATATTGTACATTCATGTACAGTTTTATTTATTTCATTCATGATTGTCGTAACCTTCAAATAAAGCATTTCTGTTGTTGATTTATGTGACTTTCCCCAAATTTACTGACAGACTTGTTGAGATTGCCTTTATTGGATGCTGTCATCTCAAGAACCTGGGTGAGGACACGAATATTATCTCTCTTGCTGCATTCATGGAGGAGTTATAGACAAGTCAAAAAAACAGCATCCAGAGTGGCGGCCATCTTGAATTTCAGCATGATGTAATTAGTTGACATTGCTGAGAATGCTTTTTTTGGATTCTCTGAACCCCCAAACCTGGGAAAACATACCAAAATAATTTCCGTAGCCCCTCTGTAAGAAGAGTTAAGAGCTTTATCAGTTTTTACGATTTTGAGGCAAAAAAACGACAAATATCATGATTTGGCTAATAAGTACACTTAATGGGTATCATTCTATTTCTTGAGGTCTCTAAAGATGAAATAAGGCAGAAAAAGTCATCAGATATTGGTCTGGCTGGTCCTCGGGTTTCATTTATGGAGGTGCCTAAAATGTTCACTTGACCCCAAATTGGTGACCTTTTGACCTCTGGTGACCTAATCATTAAACATAACTGCAAATTGTCTATTTTATCTGTTAGAGAGGCCTAAAGAAAACATTTTGATATGTCATTTATCTTTCTCTGACCATTCAGTCTGGAGTTATGTCTAATTAGGTTTCCCCTACCCCAAAATTGGCAGCTGCAAAATTCGATGATGTCATCAAATAAAGTGGCCGAGGAGTGGTAGTGAGTCCCTATTTTTTCAATGGGAACATTAAATAAATGAAAATATGGATCAAATGTTACAACCTAAATGCACTTATGTCAATTTTAAAGGGGGGGGGGGAGTGCAAGGTGAGCCCCCTCAGCCCACGGACTAACAGTGAGGGTGATTATTTCCGTTGCTTATCTACAATAGCATACGTCTTTTTACGGAAGAATCTTTGCTATATATATATATATATATATATATATATATATATATATATATATATATATATATATATATATATATATATATATATATATGAGGAGGGGAGAATTAGAACGACAGCACATACGAACGAAACGTCATTAGCCTTCTCTTGTCAAAGTCTAAACGTTCGATTTGATTTGGCATCGGCTTCGTTTTTGAAATTTAGATGTATTTCTGTTAATCTTAACTTTATTTGAGAAATTTATGCCATATTTTAGTGTAGGCCTAAGTGACATGATTTTCAGATGCCTATTCCATGCCTATAACCGTAAAACAATCATAGTGATAACTGCTTATGCGAAGTCAAAGTTAGAACTAAAGACATTCGAACACGACATACGTCTATCTCGCGTTAGGATAATATAAATGAAGTTGATACGTAAAACTAGGTCTACGCCATTGTTTTCGATGTAGGTTTTCTCTATTGTTTGAATATTTTTGACATAATTACCATAGAAGATCATTAATTTGTCTTGCAGCTAGTCTAGTGAAATGATATAGTACTAACATCTACGGTCCGTTGCAAGGAGCAGCTTGTTATGGTAAATGTGTGTGCGTGCGTGTGTGCGTGCAAACATGACACCTTCAACATATCCTTCTCTCTGATTATGGTTCACATTCTCCTTGCCTTCACATACACCGAGTAGGCTGGCCTATTCTTTACAGATTCTCCTCTGTCCTCATATATCTGACAACACTGATATCACCTCGCAATTCTTCTTTCACCCAAGGGGTTAACTACTGCACTGTAATTATTTAGTGGCTACTTTCCTCTTGGTAAGGGTAGAAGAGACTCTTTAGCTATGGTAAGCAGCTCTTCTAGGAGAAGGACACTCCAAAATCAAACCATTGTTCTTTAGTCATGGGTAGTGCCATAGCCTCTGTACCATGGTCTTCCACTGTCTTGGGTTAGAGTTCTCTTGTTTGATGGTACACACTCTCTCTCTCTCTCTCTCTCTCTCTCTCTCTCTCTCCAAAAGGTAGGGTATGGGGAGGTATGGGGGACGAAAGGGGGAACGCGACAGAAGCTTCTAGAAGCTTCGAGAGAAGGGAGAGGTGACTGGATGGTATGTGTGAGGGAGCAGCCATGGCGGTTAGCAGCAATCCAACGGTTATAGAGGGAGAGAGACTAGTTGAAAATGTAGGGGGTTGTAATGCAGGAAGGGGGCAGGGAGTGCAGTGTACGGAAAGATATAGGGACAATAAAGGAATGTAACAAAAGGAGAAATTTGCGAAAGACTTCACGAGAAGAAGAGCGAAAGGGTGTTATGCAATTAAGCGGTGTGACGGGGGAGTTTCAAGTGTAGGACAAAAACGCGAAGGCGAACGACAGACAAAGCAGAAGCAATGAATGGGAGGGAGGGAGTACGGTGTCTGGGGAGGGAGGGAGGGAGGGAGGGAGGCAGGGAGGGAGGGAGGGAGGGAGGCAGGGATTTGAGAGGGGAGGGGTAGAGACAGCATGCTGCCCTAACTTATATATTAATATATTAAACGCTGATATATTTGTTAACACAAAAGGAGCAAAGTGGGATTACCGGTGTGACAGGGGATATTTTTCAGGTTAAGCACGAGAGAAGCTGAAGGAAATTAGCAATTTAGATTGAGACAAAGGATACGTTACACTTCCCTGTTTAATAGGTTTGCATTAGGGAGGATAGAGCTCCGTGTGGGATAGGATAGGGAAATGGATAGGCAGGGATAAGGCCTTCCTGTAGAGCGTGCTTGTCTAAAGGGAATAGGTAGGAAATGGAGGAGTGAGGTATGTGTGCTGTGTGGGCTAGGAGGGATAGGCGTCATAGGCTATCCTTACTGGATAGAGAAGGATAGGTTTTGCCGTGCTGATCGTGAACGTAGTATGCCATATCAGCGAGATGATAATGTGAAAGAGAGTGGTGACATCAGAGATGATATTAATAATAATAATAATAATAATAATAATAATAATAATAATAATAATAATAATTATTATTATTATCATTATTATTATTATTTTAATGATAATAATAATAATAATAATAATAATAATAATATCATTATTATTATTATTATTATTATTATTATTATTATTATTGTTACTTGCTAAGCTACAACCCTAGTAGGAAAAGCAGGATGCTATTAGCCCAGAGGCCCTAACAGGGAGAATAGCCCAATGAGGAAAGGAAATTAGGAAAAATAAGATATATTAAGAACAGTAACATTAAAGTAAATATTTCTTATATAAACTATAAAAACTTTATCAAAACAAGAGGAAGAGAATTAAGACAGAATAGCGTACCCTCAAGCAAGAGATTGGTTATATCAGCGTGATAATAATATGAAAAAGATGGATTATATCATGAAATTATGGTATTTGAGAATAACATTTTCCTGCTAATTAAAGTAATAAGTTTGTGTGGGTATCGGGCAGGAAAATGAGATCTCTTTGGCTATGCAAAATCTTGAATAATTGAATGAACAATTTGACTAAAGAATGCGGAAGAGAGGAATGGGAGGATTAATGTGGATAAGGGGAATAGATATAAGATGAAGAAGGGATAGGGAGAGGGTAGGAGGTTAGGAACAGTAGCACTCGAGCAGAGTGCTGGCGCAAAAGTTAGTGAAAAATTAGAGCAAATTCCTTAGAATCGCACCTAGGCCTATGTTAGTGTAAGTGTGAATAACAGTTTTGCCGAAAGACTTACTCATAGGGTAAATTTGTAGATGGTGCAGGAGAATAAGGAATTTTTGATATATTACAAACGATCGGGATGGAGGAATTTGAAATGTATTAACGTTAAGGTTTATCTGTGTACAGCTGTAGTACAGTGTCTTTGTCTCAGTATTTGAATTGTCTCTTTATGTAACCTATTATGTTTTGTGTTTTCTTTTCAACTTTTATACTCTGTTTGGTGAACTTCAAATCCTTGCTGATAATAATACCGAGATCTTCCTCCTGGTCCACACTTTCTATTTCATTACGCAGCAGTGATCCTCTCTTAAGGCTTCAACGTCTTTTGAGTTCGCAGCATTTATGCCTAGTTTAGTATCATCGGCAGAGAGAGAGAGAGAGAGAGAGAGAGAGAGAGAGAGAGAGAGAGAGAGACTAAAAACGTTAGCCTGCACTTAATATTATTATTACTAGATAAGCTACAACCCTAGTTGGAAAACCAGGAAGCTATAAGCTCAAAGGCCCCAACAGGGAAAAATAGCCCAATGAAATAAATAAACTACTAGAGAGGTGATATTCAAAATATATTAAGATCAGTAACGGCATTAAAATAGATCTTTCATGTGTAAACGATGAACTTATAAACTTAGGTCCCCTTGTTCAACATACAAACATTTGCTGCAAGTTTGAACTTTTGAAGTTCCACCGATTCAGCTGTACAATTACAAAGATCATTTTACTACCATACAGAACATGGAAATGTATTATATTCGGTATCACATTAAAATGTGTCATTTACAGGTTAGCAAATAAGTAAAACTTGACCTCCAAAATTGACACGCCATCAACCGTCATCGGTTCAAATATCGTCCATGGAGTCCAATGAGCCGAAGTTAGCCAGTTATCTCTCCTTCTCCTCACTCACACACGTTCAAAGAATGAAGTTGACGAATGTGCTTGATTATGGAATATGATCTCCTCCATACATGTTTTATCTCTAAAAATAATTTCATCCCAATTTTCATATAGCAAGCGATCATAAATATTGCATTGGCCTATCATCAACGCTAAAGCTGAGACGGTTTGTGGTGAGGACTGATAAGATGTCTGAGAGAGAGCAATGGAAAATAACAATCGTGAAATATCAAAAACAGTTTAGGGAAATATTTGAAACATGAACTATTTTATCTACTGTATATACTTCTGTCTATAAAATATTTTGGTAAAAAGATATCATTAATGTAGAATTCGAAACTTTGCATGGAAGAGATGATAACATTTCTATGTAGGTCTAAGTTAAATCTATTGCAAAACATTATTAAAATGTGTGCAGGCTTTACCATGAACTAAAATTATACTAAATATTACAATTATTGATATTCATATGAAAGATTTGACTATACTAGAGAGAATTTTCATGATATCAAAAAGTATAGATTTAGTTATTATTATTATTATTATTATTATTATTATTATCATTATTGTTATTATTATTATTATTATTATTATCATTATTGTTATTATTATTATTATTATTATTATTAGCAGCTAAGCTACAACCCTAGTTGGAATAGCAGGATGCTATAAGCCCAAGGGCTTCAACAGGGAAAATTAGCCCTGTGAGGAAAGGAAATAAGGAAATAAATAAACAAAAAATAACGAACAATTAAGATTAAAAAAAAAACAGTGACAACATCAAAAGAGATATTTCATTTATAAACTATAAAAAGACTTCAGTGAAGTCTCATCAACATAAAAACATATTTAAATTCCTGTCATGAATGGCTGAGGCAAGGGACAGTGACATTGCCCTATCAAGCAGAACAATGCCCTAGAGACTGACCATATTACATCTGATCAGCGCCCATGCTCACACTCCACCCAAGCTAGAACCAATGAGGGCCAGGCCGTAGCTACTGATGACTCAGCAGATAGACCTTTAGGCTCCTCTGAGCCCACCATCCCTAGCTCACAAGGACGGCAAGGTTGCAGTGACCAAAGGAAATGACAATTTTGAGCGGGACTCGAACCCTAGTCCAGCAGAACATGAGAAGGAACGTTTCCAATAGGTGACTGCAATCTTGATTCAGCAAATTGACGTGAATGAATTTCAGTTTTAGATATAGTCATTATTTCGTTCAAACTAAGATCATGACCAGCGTCTAGGTCAAGGTCTATAGATTAAGGACCTTGGTCTAGGTAGTATGTTGGCCAAGCCACTCACTATCCATCCGTTGAGATACCACTGTTAGAGAGTTATGGCGTCCTTTGTCTGGCCAGACAGTACTACATTGGATACCTCTCTGGTTACGACTAATTTTTTCCTTTTCCTACACATACACACATACACCGAATAGTCTGGCCTATTCTAGACACGTTTTCCTTTGTCCTCATACGACACTGAGATTACCAAACAATTCTTCTTCTCTTAAGATGTTAACTACTGTACTGTAATTGTTCAGTGGCTACTTTCCTCTTGGTAAGGATAGAAGAGACTCTTTAGCTATAGTAAGCAGCTCTTCAAGGAGAAGGACACTCCAAAATCAAATCATTGTTCTCTAGTATTGGGTAGTGCCATAGCCTCTGTATCATGGTCTTCCACTGTCTTGGGGTAGAATTCTCTTGCTTGAGGGTACACTCGGCCATACTATTCTATCTAGTTTCTCTTCCTCTTGTTATTTTGAAGGTTTTATAGTTTCTCTATGATAGATTTATTTCAATGTTATTATTCCTAAACATCTCTTGTAGTATATTTCCTTATTTCATTTCCTCACTTGGATATTTTTCCTGTTGCAGACCTTGGGCTTATAGCATCCAACGGATGTAGCTTAGCAAGTAATAATAATAATAATAATAATAATAATAATAATAAGGTTTACGGAACATGACTTGTGCCAAGGAACATTTTAGCTACAATATACCGACATTTGCAATGAAATAACATACCAGGGTTAAAAATGTAAAGTTTGTGTGGTTGGATCTGAGCATCACGTTTTCCTGTGATTTTTACGCCTAAATGGATACCACGTACTCCTTCCAGACTTTCTGTACGACTTTCCTTATCTTGGTATACATTATTAGAGAATTTGCAGACGCCCTCACACGCGCCCATACTACTAAAGAACACCTGCGGTTTCTTCGTGAATGCTGCGAGGAACAAGTCATTCCGAAATGCATAATAACGAAATCCCTATTGGAAATAGAAGATCAACCATTTGGTGATATACAGAGAAGTATATTAGAAAAGCATACACATTCAATGAAAATTGAAAATCGAAGAGCGTTTGAAGACCTAACAAGAGAAAGGAGACATTTGGAAGCCTCAATACCAACGGATTGGAAAGACCCACTTCAAGCTTTCTGCTATGAAGAAATGAACGAAAAAGTGTATAGAAAACTCAAACAAAAGCATGACAAGAAACTCAATGCATTGATAGAAAGTAGCCCGTGGACTGCAAACGTTAATCCAGAATGTGTGGTTAATCTGTCAAATAAAATTTTAGATAAGAATGTGAAGTGTGCTTTGGGATACGGTTTAAATTTCTCGATGTCATCAAGTGCAGTGAATAGTGTAGAAATTACAAATGGAGTGTGTAACTTGGAAAAATTCAGTGATATTTCTGTAGAAGAAGTAAATATGATTAAGGGTATTATATACAGCAATATGAAAAAACCAGTGGTTCCAAATTGCCCAAAAAGATTCAAGAGAGCAATTGCCGAATTAAAGCAAGAGAGAAATAATAAACTGACAAAAGCCGATAAATCTGGAGCACTGGTAATCTTGAATAAATATGATTATATAGAAATAAAATGGAAAACCTATTGAGTGATGAAAACACATACATGCAATTAAGAAAAAATCCAATTGAGTTTGTGAATAGTAATTACAACAAAAAAGTGAAAGAGTTACTAAAAGGGAATGAAGATCTGATAAAAAAGGTTTGTACAGTATCACCAACATTGCCATATATGTATGGAACTATTAAAACTCATAAGCCAAATTATCCAGCTAGACCAATAATGAGTTCTGTAGGTTCAGCAGCATATAAATTATCTAAGTACCTTGTGAATATCCTCAATCCTTTAGTTGGCACCATTTCATATTCAAATATAAAATAATAATGTAGACTTGATTAACAAACTGAATGAAGTACAGATTAACAGTACCTGTAGGCTTGTCAGTTTTGATGTAGTCTCACTATTCACTAAAGTACCTATTGATGACATGTTGGAATTTTTATCTGAAACCTTAGATAATAGACAATTGAATCTACCTTTCTCCAAAAACACTTTAATAGAATTAATTAAACTATGTATAAAAGATTGTAAATTTGAATTCAATGGGAGATTTTATGCACAAACATTCGGTATGGCTATGGGAAACCCTTTATCCCCAGTATTGAGTAATCTATATATGGAATCTTTTGAAAGTAGAATCTTAAATAACATCATACCTAATAATGTAAAATGGTTTCGTTATATTGACGACATAATATGTGTGTGGCCAGGAAATGAAAATTTAGATAACTTTTTTCTTAGATTGAATAGTTTGGTACCATCAATAAATTTCAC
>NC_090727.1:98867525-98870025 GCF_036898095.1 Palaemon carinicauda | reverse complement strand
ACTGAGGGAGTGAGCTTTGGAGAAAGGTTGATATGGTGTGACAATAATAGGTGTAATAAAACTGAGACAGTAGAATTGATTGTAATGTTTCTTATAATGAAATCTTTCAAAGGAAAAAATTTTGAGTTCTCAGCTGAGAGGTCTATGACAGATAATATATGGTTCTGATCGAAACTTTGTGAGAAAAACGTCTGGTTTAGTCAGCATTTCCCGTTGAGATCAGACTTTTTCTTTTAATTTTGTCTCCATCGGAGATTTATTACAGAAGGCTCAGGAAGGTACAGTAGACCTACCGAGAAAGATGTCTAGCAATAATTTTTTTTTTTTTATTTTTTATCATAAAAATACAATTACATCTTAGCAATTTACATTATTTACGTAATTATTCTTTACAAAATACTGATATGAACTACATTGTTTTACATAGTTATAAATCAGCTCAATACAAATTAAATCAATTAATTAATATTTAATATGCAATAACTTTTATTGTACAAACGTTCTTAACTTATAATTATGTTACATATTAAATTAATTATCATAAATGTACTCTTTTGTAAATATCTTATTGAATTCTTTTTTTAAAGTATTCCCTATTAAATTTTTTGTTTTTAACATTCTATTTCTTATAAATATAAGTAAATTTGGGTCATCCGTTAACAGTCCTATAGATCGCCTATACCACTTGACTCCTGCTAAAAAATCCGATATCAGAACCATTGCAGTATTTTCATCCTTATTTGACACAGTTTCAAAGTCTAATTTCAAAATCTTAAGCAAACTGTTTGTCTTGATCTTACAACAATTTTTTAAAAGTGTCTTAAACCAGTATATTATTTGCTTTAGTGATGGACAGAAATAAATAAAATGCATGTCTTTCTACAGCACCACAAAATAGACATTTATTCTCATTTGTTAAATTCATGATGTACAACCTGTCATTTGTATTTAGTATTTCATGAGTATACCTCTAAAGTATTTCCCTGCTGTTCTTATCAATATACTGTACTTGTTGTTTACATGTTTCCAAATCAAAGTCCAATTGAAAAGGGGAAACAGTAGCTCTATCTTGGGTGTGTAATCTTCACAATTCATAAGCAACCAATAAGTTTCTTTATTTGACACATTTGGATCATTCTTGAAGTGATAGACTTTTCTATGAATATCAATCATCATGCTATAATATACAGGGATAAAAATAGTGCAATCTTTATATTCAATTTTGGTTTCAATTAGATAAGTTGCCCGAATTTTACAGAAAAAAATACAGCATTTCATAACCAAACCATCTATTTATACAATTTTTCAGAAATGTATGGAACATTATGGCTTTTGATTTGCACAAAATATTAAATATTCCAACTCCCACTTTTAATTTATCTAAAAACATAGTTTTTCTTGTAATTGGTTCATAACTGCTATTTCACATGTATTCATACAAACATCTCTGAACTCTTTGAGCACATGTATTTGGTATTAGATAAACATGTGATATATACCATGTTTTTGCTAAGATCTTACAATTTATTACAATTGACTTTTGAAATATTGTCAGTCTCCTATTCTGGAAAATACCAACCATCTTGGTAATCTTATCTTCCAAAGAAGACCAGTTCAACTCAACACTTTCCTGATAGTTATTAGTATGGTGAACTCCTAATACTTTACATGAATCCTGAAGAAACTGGTAGCCATTAATTGGCCACACCGTACGGTTTTTTCCAACATCCTATACATAAAATGGAAGTCTTGCTTTTATTCAAAATGGCACCAGACGCAATAATTAGTCAAATCTTTAGGAGACTTTAAGACAGAAGGCCCAGATACAGCCAACCTTTTCCTCCTCCTAGTGGTGTCCGTGAACAGCCCAGGACATGAGAAAGCAGGTGACAGAAACACACCATTGGGGAAGATGCAGAGGCAGACTTCGTTTGGCCTTTTCAGATATGAAGTTTGGATGGCTTTAAACAAGCACGAAATTTCTCTCTCTCTCTCTCTCTCTCCTCTCTCTCTCTCTCTCTCTCTCTCTCTCTCTCTCTCTGCGAGAGTGATGGGGGACTTTAGTTTGATCGCTCACAACAAACCAACCTATTAAAGTACGGGTGGCCCTAACTATTACACTTTTGCAAATCATTGCGATATGCATACCCTTTCCCCACGTTAAGGTGTCCCTACTCATAAAGAATATA
Organism: Palaemon carinicauda; assembly: GCF_036898095.1. NCBI lineage: Eukaryota > Metazoa > Arthropoda > Malacostraca > Decapoda > Palaemonidae > Palaemon > Palaemon carinicauda. The sequence continues at coordinate 98,867,836 of NC_090727.1, read as the reverse complement.
TATATATATAGTATATATATATATATATATATATATATATATATATATATATATATATATACATATATATATATATATATATATATATATATATATATATATATATATATATATATATATATATATATATATATATACTGTATGTGTGTGTTCTGAAAGAGTAGTCTACGACGTGTGAGTTATCAATTATGAGAGAGAGAGAGAGAGAGAGAGAGAGAGAGAGAGAGAGAGAGAGAGAGAGAGAGAGAGAGTTCAATTCCATATATTCCCTAAAATTGTAAACTCAAATTGTAACACGTTGTCTTGCAGAG
>NC_090727.1:98849055-98867025 GCF_036898095.1 Palaemon carinicauda | reverse complement strand
CCTCTCCCCTTCTCACTCCCTTCCCTTTTTTCCCACCTTCTCACTCCCTTTCCCTCCTTTCCTTCCTCCTTTATACTCACTTCCCCTCCTTTTCTCTTCATTCTCACTCCCTTCTCCCTCTTCTCTTCCCCCCTTCTCACTCCCTTCCCCTCCGTTCTTTCCCCCTTCTCACTCCCTTTCCCTCCGTTCTTTCCCCCTTCTCACTCACTTCCCCCTCCTTTATTCCCCCTTTCTCACTCCCTTCCCCCTCCTTTACTACCTCCTTTTCTCCCTCCTTTCCACTCCCTTCCCCCTCCTTTTCTACCCCCTTTTCACTCCCTTCCCGCTCCTTTCCTCTCCCTTCTCACTCCCTTCCCTTCCTCCCCTCCCCCTTCTCACTCCCTTCCCCCACCTTTCCTCCCTCCTTTCCACTCCCTTTCCCCTCCTTTCCTCCCTCCTTTCCACTCCCTTCCCCCTCCTTTTCTACCCCCTTTTCACTCCTTTCCCCCTCCTTTCCTCTCCCTTCTCACTCCCTTCCCTTTCTTCCCTCCCCCTTCTCACTCCCTTCCCTCTATGCCAAGGATGAAGGATATAAATTTCTTCGGGTTCAAAGTCCAGATAGTGACATATTCTTCATACTTCTGTATTATGCTCCAAACTTAGGTGTGTAACTCGTTTTTTATATTGGCACTGGGAATAGAAGGCGATTCATAGATGTCACAGAACTATCGAAAGGGTTCACACCAACTTACTGTGCCTCTCTCCTTGGTCTGCTTTCCTTGGTCTGCATGCATTCAGTAGATGCGATATGACAAGTGCGTTTAAAGGAATTGTCAAGTTGAAACCGCTGTGAATTCAACAGAAATGCCCAAAGTACCAAGAAGTCATGAGTTATCAAGAGGAATCATGGGAGGTAGCCGATGAAATATTCCTTGCTCTTGAAGATTTCACCTGCGCCATGTATTCTGCCAAAACTAAGACAAAGGAAGTTGACCAGCTTCGATACCAAATGCTCGAGTTAAAGTGCATTGGGTAGTTGCTGGATTCAAAGAAGAATGTTGATCTTTCATCTCTTCAGCCACCAAGAGTGTCTAAATGAGCATATCAGGAGGTGATCTATCAGGTTGCGATATGGAAACGTGCCCATTATCCCAAACCTGAGGTCCGTTATCCAGCTGTGGATCATGGTTGGATAATGAAGGATGGAATTTAGAGCCCTCTTGGTTGAAGGGAACTGCACTTCCTACAAGTATGGCTGATATACTTGAGACGATGGACGATGATGAGACGTCTGATGATGAAAACCTTGATGAAAACAATGAAATTGATGGAAATTTTGATGATGACTATGAAAGTGATGATAGTGGGTCCGACTTGGACTCAGAAAGTTTCAAGTAACAAGATGGTAGATTTCAGGGTCGAAGGACCAAGGACCTCCCTTGTATCACAAGATATTTCCAATAATTACCTTTCTATTAATTAAAAGTGGACCCAAAGGTACCCAAGTAGACCATCAAACTTTATACCTTGCATAGGTTGACTTTTTTCTGTAGTCCAAAGCAACACAGTGTGAATTTTCCCAATGAGGTCTCGCATCATATGAGTATATTGTACATTCATGTACAGTTTTATTGTATTTCATTCATGATTGTCGTAACCTTCAAATAAAGCATTTCTGTTGTTGATTTATGTGACTATCCCAAAATTTACTAATAGTGTTGTTGAGACTGCCTTTATTGAATGCTATGATCTCAAGAACCTGGGTGAGGATACGAATATTATCTCTCTTGCTGCATTCATGGAGGAGTTATAGCCAAATCAAAATTATGGCTTCCAGAGTGTCTGCCATCTTGAATTTCAGCATGATGTATTTAGTTGACATTGTTGAGAATGCTTTTTTTGGGATTCTCTGACCCCCAAAACCTGGGAAAACACACCAAAATAATTTCCGTAGCCCCTCTATAAGAAGAGTATGAGCTTTATCAGTTTTTACGATTTTTAGGCAAAAAAACGACAAATTTGAAATTAACCTTTTTAAATAACATCTCATTTCCATGATTTGGCCAATAAGTACACTTTATGGGTATCATTCTATTTCTTGAGGTCTCTAGAGATGAAATATGGTAGAAAAAGTCATCAGATGTTGGTCTGGCTGGTCCGAGGGTTACATTTATGGAGGTGCCTAAAATTTTCACTTGACCCCAAAATTGGTGACCTTTTGACCTCTGGTGACCTAATTATTAAACATAATTGCATATTTTCTAATTTATCTGTTAGAAAGGCCGAAAACAAACATTTTGATACGTCATTTATCTTTCTCTGACCATTCAGTCCGGAGTTATGTCTAATTAGGTTCCCCTACCCCAAAACTGGCAGCTGCAAAATTCGATGATATCATCAAATAAAGTGGCCGAGGAGTGGTAGTGAGTCCCTATTTTTTTTCAATGAGAACATTTAAAAAATGAAAATATGGATTAAATGCTACAACCTTAATGCACTTATGTCAATTTTAAGGGGGGGGGGTTGCAAGGTGAGCCCCCTCAGCCCACGGACTAACAGGGAGGGCGATTATTTCCGTTACTTTTCTACAATAGCATACGTCTTTTTACGGAGGAGTCTTTGATATATATATATATATATATATATATATATATATATATATATATATATATGAGAGTAGGGGAGAATTAGAACGACAGCACATACGAACAAATCGTCATAAGCCTTCTCTTGTCAAAGTCTAAACGTTCGATTTGATTTGGCATCGGCTTCGTTTTTGAAATTTAGATTTATTTCTGTTAATCTTAACTTTCATTGAGATATTTATGCCCTATTTTAGTGTAGACCTAAGTGACATGATTTTCAGATGCCTATTCCATGCCTAAAACCGTAAAACAATTATAGTGATAACTGCTTATGCAAAGTCGAAGTTAGAACTAAAGACATTCGAATACGACATACGTCTATTTCGCGTTAGGATAAAACAAATGAATTCGATTTGTAAAACTAGGCCTGCGCCATTATTTTCTATGTAGGTTTTTCTATTGTTTGAATAATTTTGACATAATTACCTGAGAAGATAATTATTTTTTCTTGCAGCTAGTCTAGTGAAATGGGATAGTACTAACATCTACGGTCCGTTGCAAGGAGCAGCTTGTTATGGTAAATGTGTGTGCGTGCGTGTGTGCGTGAAAACATGATACCTTGAACATATCCTTCTCTCTGATTATGGTTCACATTCTCCTTGCCTACACTTACACCGAGTAGGCTACAGATTCTCCTCTGTCCTCATACATCTGACAACACTGAGATCACCTCGCTATTCTTCTTTCACACAAAGGGTTAACTACTGCGCTGTAATTATTTAGTGGCCACTTTCCTCTTGGTAAGGGTAGAAGAGACTCTTTAGCTATGGTAAGCAGCTCTTCCAGGAGAAGGACACTCCAAAATCAAACCATTGTTCTTTAGTCATGGGTAGTGCCATAGCCTCTGTACCATGGTCTTCCACTGTCTTGGGTTAGAGTTCTCTTGTTTGAGGGTACACTCAGGCACATTATTCTATCTTATTTCTCTTCCTTTTGTTTTGTTAAAGTTTTTATAGTTTATAAAGGAGATATTTGTTTTAATGTTATTGTTAAGATACTCTATTTTTCCTTGTTTCCGTTCCTCACTGGACTATTTTCCCTGTTGGAGCCCATGGGCTTAGAAGCTATATATATATATATATATATATATATATATATATATATATATATATATATATATATATATATATATTTGAAAATTTGCATTTTATAATATAGGGTAAAATAATACAGATAATATAACGAAAATATCAATAAATGACACAATATAGGTAAAATAGAAATATGGAAGTGTCATAAATTGAATGCCAAATTTTCTCCTGACATCATTTTCCTTAATAACACTGATACTGAATTAGAAATTCCATTTACATTTGGCACATGTGCGGCTAATCATAGGCTATGCTTTAGCATGGTAGAGAAAATACTAATTATAACTCTCTCTCTCTCTCTCTCTCTCTCTCTCTCTCTCTCTCTCTCTCTCTCTCTCTCTCTCTTTCTCTCTTTCTCTCTCTCTCTCTCTCTCTCTCTCTCTCTCTCTCCTCTCTCTCTCTCTCTCTCTCTCTCAAATCTGATAGATCTTTCCTTCTTCTTCCTTTGTTTTTTAATACCAATATTCATTGCCAATGGGTATATATGAAAAGTAATTGTGTGTGTGCGCGTACATTAGTGTAGAGGTGGAAGTCTAAGCAGAGGTCTGAGAGAGAGAGAGAGAGAGAGAGAGAGAGAGAGAGAGAGAGAGAGAAGGAGAGAGAGATAAGTTAGAGTTCAATTCTATGCAATAGACCAAAGTCCATGAAATTATCTTTCCTATTTTCACCATGATGTAAGGTAGCTTCCCCCATCGGCCTCTGCTCTAAAATCGAAAATATCAATAATAAAATAAATTTAATCCACACAATTGAAAAAAGTGGGAAGCCTGTTGTTTCTTCAGAGCCATTATTTTATGAGTAATTTTACTGCTCTCAGTTTCATTAGACCTATATCAAACTTTCTCCAACAATCTTCAACATACTTTCACCTAATATTATTCCTCCAACAAATTTCTCCAAACATTCTATCAGTTCTCTTTTAATCTCCCTCCAACAGTCAATCCCCACCAATCTTTCGTCAGTCTCACCCAGTCTAACACCCACATTTCAAACCTAGATCTCCCACAATCTCCCTCCAACACCTACTCTTCAACTCTTTGTCTATGTCTATGTCTGACGGTTTATCAAGTATCCCTGCTTTCGCTATTAACCGTTCAGACGGGATTTCCAAATCATTTATATTATAGTTAAAAATTCAAAAGTCTATGTAATGTAAAGAGGGTTAATTGCATTTGTCTCAGTGTTATAGCCGAATGAAAATGAATGGGTTTTCAATAGCTTTTTGAACTGAAAGATATTTTCAGCACACTTAACTGATGCCGAAAGTTGATTATACAATCTAGGAGCGCAGTGCTTAAAAGTTCTCGTACCAAGAGTAGTCGTTGCACGAGGCTCATCAAGTCTGAAATCATCACGGGAAAGGCGTGTATGAACACCAGGCCCTACTACGTATCTTTTCAGGCAACCTTCAAGATACAATGGCTCTCCCGTGTTAATAGCTTGATATGTTAAGACGCAAAGTTTAAAAATAATCCTTGCTTTGACTGGTAACCAGTGTAAGTTAATTAAGGTTGGAGTAATATGTTCTCGCGGGGATATACCAACAATTAGTCTAGCAGCTCTATTCAAAATCATTTGAAGTTTCTTAAGACGATAATTAGGTAAATTGTAATACAACCAGTTACAATAGTCTACTCTACTAACTACCAAACTATTAATTAGCAGCTTAGTGGCATCTTCATTAAGATATTTTCTAATGGATGCGATATTCCTCAGATGATAATTTGCGGTCCTAACCACATTGTTAATATGTTCATCAAATGTCAAAGAACCATCAACTACTACCCCGAGATCTCTGACTTTATCAGTTAACAAAATATTTTCCTATTGGTGGTGATGCTATTAACGTTATCAAACCTTCTTTCGTTATATTTAGTGCCAATTAGAATACATTCAGTTTTATTTTCATTTAGTTTCAGCTTTTTCTTTTGCATCCATTTCGAAACATCTGCCATAAGTCTATCAATAACAGCTTGATCTTCAATAATGTCATCCACTATTAAATAGAACTGGATGTCATCAGCAAAAAATTTACATTGAACGCTATGTAATTTAAATATCCAAGACAACTCGATTGTATAAATACTAAAAAGAACCGTACCAAGTACGCTTCCCTGTGGAACACCCGTGGTGAGCTTTCTACTTTCAGAATATCTATCTTTAACCTTCAACTTGAAAGATCTATTCGATAAATAGTTATTAAACCATTTAAGAGCATCCCCATCGATCCCAATAGCAGTCATATCCTCTATTAACACTTCATGAACGACTGTATCGAAAGCAGCGCTAAGATCTAGGAGAATGAGCAAGCTACATCTACCGTCATCAGAGAAACAGAACAAATCATTTATTACGGCACAAAGAGCTGTTTCAGTAGAATGGAATTTCCGGTAAGCCGACTGATCTTCAGGAATAGCTCCAATTACTTTCAAGCGCTGACTGAGTTGATCTAAAACGGAAGTCTCGATCATTTTTGACAAAAAAGACAAGTTAGAAATTGGTCTGTAATATTTCAATTCTTGATGATCAAGGGATCCTTTAAGACAGGGGTGGCCAACCTATGGCGCATGCGCCAACAGTGGCGCATTACACGATTACAAGTGGTGCACTATACCCCAGAGATAATAAAAGAAAAAAACATGCCTGCTTATAAAAAAAAATAATAATAATACTAATAATAATACTGATTTCTAGAAAAAAAAAAAAAAGAATTTAAGGGGACAGTCTGCTATGTTCTGCATTTCTTTTTTTAATTATTCAAAATACACCCTTTCTATATATTTTTTAGAGTTTGGACATATAAAACACCTTCGTCATATACAAGATTTAAATAATTTAATTAAAAATGTTTTGATTTATAAGCAAAAATCCCGATTAAAAAAAGAAATAGTAAATTTATCTCCACTAATATTACTCCAATTGTATTGAAAATCATTCCATCAAAACTTCGTCATAAACCGAATATGTATATATATATATATATATATATATATATATATATATATATATATATATACATATATATATGTATATATATATATATAATATATATATATATGTATGTATAAAATATATATATATATATATATATATATATATATATATATATATATATATATATATATATACATACATTATGTATATATATATATATATATATATATATGCATACATTATATATATATATATATATATATATATATATATATATATATATAAAATGAGTATATGTATAACCGCCAAATATGTCCAAATCACCATACTTAGAGGATTAAAAGGGGGTCAAAGTTTGTGTGGCGCATGTGAATTAGAAGTAATAAAAATTGGTGCATGGGAAACAAAAGGTTGGCCACCCCTGCTTTAAGAGATGGTTTAATGATGGCAACTTTTTCAGAGGACGGGACTAAGCTCTTAGTAATACTCAAGTTGACTATTCGAAGTTGCAATTGCAATAACCTATCTATGTTCGGGGCGTCGATGACCTCATTTATTGGAAAAGGATCGTTACTGCAATAAGAGCGGCCAGAACCAATGAACATAGTTTTGTAATCATCGAGTGAAATTGGCCTAAACTGCAAGAACTTTGAGAAAGGAAAATCAGGAAAATAAGGATAGGGGGAAGAAACATCAGTTGTGAAGTTACAAAGTAAACAGGCAACCTTTGACTCAAAGAATTCAGCAAATTCATTAGCCAATTCAAGCTCAGACCTCCCGTCTGGTAAAACATGCCTCTTAATTTTCCCTAAAAGTTCATCGAACACAGAATACAGCCTTTTGATATTGAACCTAACCTCAGTTACTTTTTCATTATAATATGTCTTCTTTACATTTCTTAATAATCTATTTACCTCATTCCTAGCTTCCACATATAACATTCGATTTCTCTTTGTTTTATGCTTATGCCAACGTGACTCTGCCAACCTCCGTCTTTTCCTAACTTCCCTAATTGCAGCATTGAACCATGGGGAGCTGTCTTTTATGACAATATATTTCTCTACCACAGGGCACATTTTATCATATTCTTGGGAAAATACAGAAAAATACAAAGCAACAAGACAGACCACACATTCACCCACAGAAACATTTCTGCTACTATCTAAGTCAGTACATCCACAGGATTCATCATATTTTTCTTCAATAACAGTAACACCCACATCTATTACTACAGTAGAGTCTAATAACCGTTTGTTCCTAAATGTTATTTTAGTCCTAAGTTTACTTGGTAATAAGACTGAAATATCAAACATAATAAGCTTGTGGTAAAAAGAGATAGAAAAGTCTGGCTCCACTATCAAATTCATAAAGTAATTATCACCCGTAAAACAAAACACAGCATCTAAAGTATGATCTGACCTAGAGGTAAATACATTCACCTTATTAACAAAATTCATATTGTTCATTATATCAATAAACTTCTTTACATTTGTATCTCTATAATCCTCTAACCACATATTAAAATCTCCACATATATAAACATTACATTTTTCATTTTCAAAACAATCCAAGAATACAGAAAAGTCTTCCAAAAATGTAGCCTTGCTTCGCTGAGGAGGACGATATACTACTAAAAATAAAAACTGTACATTATAGGCCTTAAACTCTCTCTCTCTCTCTCTCTCTCTCTCTCTCTCTCCTCTCTCTCTCTCTCTCTCTCTCTCTCTCTCTCTCTCTCTTTGTTCCTGCTTCTTCCTCTCTTACATCCATGCTGTCCAACCTCTGGGATTCTACAAACAATACATGAGAGAGAGAGAGAGAGAGAGAGAGAGAGAGAGAGAGAGAGAGAGAGAGAGAGATTCACTAAGTATTATAAGTAATAAAGACTCAAAGATATTGCGGTTTCCGTTGCAACTACATGATGGATTGAAAGCCGAAGGCTTATATTAGGTTCTGTTGACGGAAAAATTTTCGTATAGAATTTTGAATCGTCTCTCCCAACGTCTCGTCCGGTTACACAATATCCATGCTAATATTCTGTGTTGTGACTACCAACTATATTATAGTATAGACTATTCTCTCTCTCTCTCTCTCTCTCTCTCTCTCTCTCTCTCTCTCTCTCTCTCTCTCTCTCTCTCTCCAAAAGGTAGGGTATGGGGAGGTATGGGGGACGACAGGGGGAACGCGACAGAAGCTTCTAGAAGCTTCGAGAGAAGGAAGAGATGACTGGATGGTATGTGTGAGGGAGCAGCCATGGCGGTTAGCAACAATCCAACGGTTATAGAGGGAGAGAGAATAGTTGAAAATGTAGTGGGTTGTAATGCTGGAAGGGGGCAGGGAGTGCAGTGTACGGAAAGATATAGGGACAATAAAGGAATGTAACAAAAGGAGAAATTTGCGAAAGACTTCACGAGAAGAAGAGCGAAAGGGTGTTATGCAATTAAGTGGTGTGACAGGGGAGTTTTAAGTGTAGGACAAAAACGCGAAGGCGAACGACAGACAAAGCAGAAACAATGAATGGGAGGGAGGAAGTACGGTGTCCGGGGGAGGGAGGGAGACAGGGATTTGAGGGGGGAGGGGTAGAGACAGCATGCTGCCTTAACTTATATATTATTATATTAAACGCTAATATATTTGTTAACACAAAAGGAGCGAAGTGGGATTACCGGTGTGACAGGGGATATTTTACAATAAAAATTAGGAGTTATTTTTTCAGGTTAAGCACGACAGAAGCTGAAGGAAATTAGCAATTTAGATTGAGACATAGGATACGTTACACTTCCCTGTTTAATAGGTTTGCATTAGGGAGGATAGAGCTCCTTGTGGGATAGGATAGGGAAATGGATAGGCAGAGGGATAAGGCCTTCCTGTAGAGCGTGCTTGTCCAAAGGGAATAGGTAGGGAATGGAGGAGTGAGGTGTGTGCTGTGTGGGCTAGGAGGGATAGGCGTCATAGGCTATCCTTACTGGATAGAGAAGGATAGGTTTTGACGTGTTGATTGTGAACGTAGTATGCCATATCAGCGAGATGATAATGTGAAAGAGAGTGGTTACATCAGAGATAATAATAATAATAATAATAATAATAATAGTAATGATAATAATAATAATAATAATTATTATTATTATTATTATTATTATTATTATTATTATTATTATTTTAATAATAATAATAATAATAATAATAATAATAATATCATCATCATCATCATCATCATCATTATTATTATTATTATTATTATTATTATTATTATTACTTGCTAAGCTACAACCCTAGTAGGAAAAGCAGGATGCTATTAGCCCAGAGGCCCTAACAGGAAAAATAGCCCAATGAGGAAAGGAAATTAGGAATAATAAGATATATTAAGAACAGTAACATTAAAGTAAATATTTCTTATATAAACTATAAACACTTTAACAAAACAAGAGGAAGAGAAATAAGATAGAATAGCGTACCCTCAACCAAGAGATTGGTTATATCAGCCTGATAATAATATGAAAAAGATGGGTTATATCATGAAATTATAGTATTTGAGAATAACATTTTCCTGCTAATTAAAGTAATAAGTTTGTGTGGGTATCGGGCAGGGAAATGAGATCTCTTTCCCTATGCAAAATCTTGAATAATTGAATGAACAATTTGACTAAAGAATGCGGAAGAGAGGAATGTTGGGATTAATGTGGATAAGGGGAATAGATATAAGATAAAGAAGGGATAGGGAGAGGGTAGTAGGTTAGGAACAGTAGCACTCAAGCAGAGTGCTGGCGCAAAAGTTAGTGAAAAATTAGAGCAAATTCCTTAGAATCGCACCTAGGCGTATGTTAGTGTAAGTGTGAATAACAGTTTTGCCGAAAGACTTACTCATAGGGTAAATTTGTAGATGGTGCACGAGAATAAGGAAGTTTTTGATATATTACAAACGATCGGGATGGATAAATTTGAAATGTATTAACGTTAAGGTTTATCTGTGTACAGCTGTAGTACAGTGGCTTTGTCTCTGTATTTGAATTGTCTCTTTATGTAACCTATTATGTTTTGTGTTTTCTTTTCAACTTTTATGCTCTGTTTGGTGAACTTCAAATCCTTGCTGATAATAATACCGAGATCTTCCTCCTGGTCCACACTTTCTATTTCATTACGCAGCAGTGATCCTCTCTTATGGCTTCAACGTCTTTTGAGTTCGCAGCATTTATGCCTAGTTTAGTATCATCGGCAGAGAGAGAGAGAGAGAGAGAGAGAGAGAGAGAGAGATACACTAAAAACGTTAGCCTGCACTATTATTATTACTATCTAAGCTACAACCCTAGTTGGAAAACCCTGAAGCTATAAGCTCAAAGGTCCCAATAGGGAAAAATAGCCCAATGAAATAAATAAACTACTAGAGAGGTGATATTCAAAATATATTAAGATCAGTAACGGCATTAAAATAGATCTTTCATGTGTAAACTGTGAACTTATAAAGTTGGGTCCGCCTGTTCAACATACAAACATTTGCTGCAAGTTTGAACTTTCGAAGTTCCACCGATTCAGCTGCACAGTTACAAAGATCATTTTACTACCATACAGAACATGGAAATGTATTTTTTCGGTATCACATTAAAATATGTCATTTACAGGCTTAGCAAATAAGTAAAACTTAACCTCCAAAATTGACACGCCATCAACCGTCATCGGTTCAAATATCGTCCATGGAGTCCAATGAGCAGAAGTTTGCGAGTTATCTCTCCTTCTCTTCACTCACACATGTTCAAAGAATGAAGTTGACGAATGTGCTTGATTATGGAATAAGATTTCCATACGTGTTTTATCTCTAAAAATAATTTCATCTCAATTTTGATATAGCAAGTGATCATAAATATTGCATTGGCCTATTATCAACGCTAATGCTGAGACGGTTTGTGGTGAGGACTGATAAGATGTCTGAGAGAGTGCAAAGGCAAATAACAATCGTGAAATATCAGAATAAGTTTAGGGAAATATTTGTAACATGAACTATTTTATCTACTGTATATACTTCTGTCTATAAAATGTTTTGGTAAAAAGATATCATTAATGTAGAATTGGAAACTTTGCATGGAAGAGATTATAACATTTCTGTGTAGGTCTAAAGCCTACCTGACTCTTGCGCGCTTTTTGCCACGCACTGGCACGCATTGATGCGTGCCAGTGCGTGCCACTTTGTGACACGCACTGGGGTTTTTCCCGCACTGTTCACGACCAGTTCACTCCAGTTCGCGCATCGTTCACGACAAGTTCACGCGACGTTCACGCCATGGCACGAATTGGCACGCCTAGTACACGAGAAGTTCACGACACGTTCACTCATCTTTCCGCATCATTCCGCATCGTTCACGCCAGTTCACGAATTGGCCACTCCATATAAAAACGGGGCTTCTCCAACCCGAGGACATTCTTGGATTGGCTTCGGAAGAGACAACAATGCTCTCTGTCAGAGATACCATTGCATTGAGGAGAAGAAACGTATCTTTTTCGTTTGTATTTTTTGTTGCCCTTTATTTTTGTTTCAATAAGAAAGCATTTGATTTACATATAAATAGCAGACATAAAATATGTACAAGTATTAAGAAAGCATTTTATTTCAACATTAAAAGCAGCAAACATGAAAAGTTTTTAGGCTGTTGATTTTAAGGTAATAGAGAAAAAAGTATGTTGAAATAAGAAATCATTTTATTTTTTACATTAAAACAGCAAACAGAAAAAATTTGTTTTGCTCTTCATTTTAAGGAAATAAAGAAGAATAAGTATGTTGATGAAATAAAACCTCATTTTATTTTTACATTCAAACAGCAAACTTAAAAATTTCTTGGGTTTATTTTCTAGTTGATTTTTATTTAAAACAAAAGTTTTGGGTCTTGATTGGTAATAGAGGAAAATAAGTGTGTGCATGAAATAAGACATCATTTTATTTTTTCATTCAAACAGCAAATATAAACAATTATTAGGTTTATATTTTTCTTTCCTTTTCATTAATTTTTTCGTTTCCTTTTTGTTTCTCTTCATTATAAAGTTATAGAAATAGTTTGAAATAAGATATCATTTTTTTTTCACATTAAAACAGCAAATATAAAAATTAATTAGGTTTATTTTTCTTTCCTTTTCATCAATTTTTTTTCGTTTCCTTTTGTTTCCCTTCATCATAAAGTTATAGAAATAGTTTGAAATAAGATATCATTTTTTTTCACATTAAAACAGCAAATATAAAAATTTATTAGGTTTATTTTTCTTTCCTTTTCATTAATTTTTTCGTTTCCTTTTTTGTTTCTCTCAATTATAAAGTTATAAAAATAGTTTGAAATAAGATATCATTTTTTTTTCACATTAAAACAGCAAATATAAAAATTTATTAGGTTTATCTTTCTTTCCTTTTCATTCATTTTTTCGTTTCCTTTTTGTTTCGCTTCATTATAAAGTTCACGCCACTTCCCGCATTGTTCACTCCAGTTCACGCCAGTTCTCGCACTGTTCACTCCAGTTCACTCCAGTTCGCACATCGTTCACGACTATTTTGTGCGTGCCAATGCGTGCCAAAAACTTTAAACATTTCTAAGTTCTGGGCACGCATGGCACGCATGCCACGCATCGTTCCCGCACTGTTCACGATATTTTCACGACTCGTTCACGCAAGTTCGCGCATCAATGCGTGCCAGTGCGTGCCACGAATGCGTGCAAGTGTCAGGTACCCTTAAGCTAAATCTATTGCAAAACATTATTAAAATGTGTGCAGGCTTTACCATGAACTAAAATTATACTAGATATTACAATTATTGATATTCATGTGTAAGATTTGACTAAACTAGAGAGAATTTTCATGATATTAAAAAGTCTAAATTTAGTTATTATTATTATTATTATTATTATTATTTGCAGCTAAGTTGGAATAGCAGGCTGCTATAAGCCCAAGGGCTTCAACAGGGAAAATTAGCTCTGTGAGGAAAGGAAATAAGGAAATAAATAAACATAAGAAATGACGAACAATTAAAATAAAAGAAAAAAAAAAACAGTGACATCAAAAGAGATATTTAATTTATAAACTATAAAAAGACTCAAGTGAAGTCTGATCAACATAAAAATATATTTAAATTTCTGTCATGAATGGCTGAGGCAAGGGACAGTGATATTGCCCTATCAAGCAGAACAATGCCCTAGAGACTGACCATATTACATCTGATCAGCGCCCATGCTCACACTCCACCCAACCTAGAACCAATGAGGGCCAGGCAATAGCATGACTCAGCAGATAGACCTTTAGGCTCCTCTGAGCCCACCATCCCTAGCTCACAAGGACGGCAAGGTTGCAGTGACCAAAGGAACTGACTCGAACCCTAGTCCAGCAGAGCATGAGAAGGAACGTTTCCAATAGGCGACTGCAACCCTAATTCAGCAGATTTACGTGAATGAATTTCAGTTTTAGATATAGTCATTATTTCGTTCAAACTAAGATCATGACCAGCGTCTAGGTAGTATGTTGGCCAGGCCACTATCCATCCGTTGAGATACCACCGCTAGAGAGTTATGGGGTCCTATGTCTGGTCAGATAGTACTACACTGGATCACTCTCTGGTTACGGCTCCTATTTTTTCCTTTGCCTACACATACACCAAATAGTCTGGCCTATTCTATAGACATTTTCCTTTGTCCTCATACACCTGACAACACTGAGATTACCAAACCATCCTTCTTCACCCAAGGGCTTAACTACTGCACTGTAATTGTTCAGTGGCTACTTTCCTGTTGGCAAGGGTAGAAGAGACTCTTTAGCTATGGTAAGCAGCTCTTCTAGGAGAAGGACACTCCAGTATCAAACCATTGTTCTCTAGTCTTGGGTAGTGCCATAGCCTCTGTACTATGGTCTTCCACTGTTTTGGTGTAGAGTTCTCTAGCTTGAAGCTACACTCAGGCACAATATTCTTTTCTATTTATCTCCATCTGGTTATTTTGAAGTTTTTAGTTTATATATGAAAGATTTATTTTAATGATATTGTTCTTGAACATCTCTTGTAGTTTATTTCCTTATTTCATTTCCTTACTTGGATATTTTTCCTGTTGGAGCCCTTGGGCTTATAGCATCCTACGGATGTAGCTTAGAAATTAATAATAATAATAATAATAATAATAATAATAATAATAATAATAATAATGTCAATGACAATGGCAATGACGATGACAATAATAATAATAATAATAATAATAATAACAATAATAATAATAATTAGTTCTCAGTTTTTTGCCTTCTAAATCAAAATACCGATCTTCACCCTTTTGTTTTTATGAGATTCCAATCTTCTGAAAATGCTTTAGTGACATCAATTTACCCCAGACGGTTTAGATGAAGTCAGATGTCAGTGTTTAACTGAGTAATTTCCTTTTCATTTAGTTATGATCAGTAATGTATTAGTAATACCACCCACTTTGTAAATGTTTACTTGAACTTGTAAGCGAAAAGAAATGTTTATCTTACTAATATAATCATTTGGCCTCTTATATATATCTCTTGAGCTGCATTATTTCTTGAAAGTAGCCCCCCCCCTCTCTCTCTCTCTCTCTCTCTCTCTCTCTCTCTCTCTCTCTCTCTCTCTCTCTCTCTCTCTCTTTCTCTCTCTCTCTCTCTCTCTCTCTCTCTCTCTCAACGGGTCTACTGAGGAATATCACAAACGCAACAAACAAAAATCATGTACACTATATCAGTCTTTGTTAGGCCGAGGAAAACTGAGGAAATACTAGGCGCATTATAATACATACACACACACACACACACACATATACATACCTTTGGTTGGTTGTAAGTTTATTTACACATTAAAAATATACTGTGTCTTAAGAGCTAAAGAAATTTTTTTAACCTTTTCCTATTATGGTCGATTTAACAATAGCAATAATAAAAATATTATACAACTTTTTTAAAGATTAGTTTCATAATGGTCAAGCTTAGCGTATGTATATATGTATGTACGTATGCATTATGAAGCCTATTCAACTAAAGTTTCAAAATGTATCATCTTTTACTCCCGGTGGACCCTCCACAACCTAAATAATGTGTGTGTGTGTGTGTGTGTTTATATGGAAACTAAATCGATAATTTTCAATGGCAAAATATCTTATCGTAACACACCAACTGTAAAACATGATCAACAATAAAGATGGAATATACTTTGCAGGACATAGGTCTCAGACATGTCCTTATTCTGATATCTTGGGGGTGGCCAGTTTTCATCACCACGCTGATAAGTGCGGATTAGTGATGGTGGGAGACTTTAGTCTGTTCGCTCACTGCAAACCAACCTGGTATAGGTGGCCACGACTTAGTACAGCTTTGCTGATCATGGCGATACACAAACCCTGTCACAACGTTAAGGTATCCTCACTCGGAAAGGATATATATATATATATATATATATATATATATATATATATATATATATATATATATATATATAATTATTACTAGCCCAGCTACAACCCTAGTCGGAAAGCAAGATGCTATAAGCCCAACGGCTCCAATAGGGAAAAATAGCATAGTGAGGAAAGGAAATAAGGAAATAAATAAATGATGAGAACGAATTAATAATAAATCATTCTAATAACATAAACTATAAAAAGACTCATGTCAGCCTAGTCAAAATAAAAACATTTGCTGCAACTTTGAACTTTTGAAGTTCTACTGATTCAACTACCCGATTAGGAAGATCTTTTATTAATTTTTCATAAAAGATTATAAATCTGCATAATTTAAGAACTGTAACAACATTTAAATAGACCATTCACATACTATGGGATATATATATATATATATATATATATATATATATATATATATATATATATATATATATATATATATATATATATAAACAGCAAGAGGAGGACAAATATAACAGAAGTGTGTGCCAAAGTGTAACCCCATAGAAGAGAAGTCTATTCCGTGACAGTGGAAGACCAAGTTAGAGAGGCTATGGTAATACTCAAGAGAAAAGAACAAAGGTTTGATTTTAGAGTGTCCTTCTCCTATAATAGATGCTTACCATAGCTAAGAGTCTCTTCTCCCGTCACTGAGAGGAAACCAACCACTGAACAATTAAAGTGCATTAGTTAACCACATAAACGAAGACAAAATATTTGGTAATTTCAGTGTTGTCACGTGTAAAAGGGCAGAGGAGAATGGGGAAAAATAGCCCAGCCTACTTGATGTTTGTGTAAGAAAAGGGTAAAAACGATAGCCATAACCATCGAGCGGATCTAATGAAGTAGCCTACTGTCTGGCCAGTCGAAGAACAGAAAAACTCTGTAGTGGATATTATTTCAACGGCGGAATTATACCATGGCCAATTCTGCTACATATTAACAAACTAAAATCACCTCTTTGTTTTATGTTTTGTGGATTTTGAGAAAAAAACATTAAATAGTATTTCACAGAGATTTTAAGCAATATGGGATACCAGCATAGATTGTAAACTTCATAATGGATATGCAAGAAAGAAATTCCTATAGGTCTAAGGTTTCTGGTAGTATTAAAGAACAATTTAAAGTCAAAAGTAACGTACTACAAGTTATGAAACTGTCCCCTCTACATTTTATTATGGTGATGGACTATGTTATGAACAAGGAACTACAGGAAATGAATAATGGCATCCAATGGAAAGCGGACCGAAGATTATGTGAACTTGAATACGCACATTATATAGCTGTAATTGCCTCTACAATGGATGAAATGCAGGAAATTCTTAATAGCAGGAATCAGACGATGGGAGTGGTAATACAAAACTCAAACTCTTTCAAATATTTAGGATCCATCAATCCAAGAAATGAATCACTAGTTATGAAATTCAAGGAGAGAATAGGGAGTGCAGAAAAAAAGCTTATAAGTGACACAACGTCTCAGGTTTTGCCTAGCATAAAGAAACTGACACTTTTAAGCTGGAAGCGAACAAGCTTCTAAAGAATCCATTGTAACATTACTCGACATTGAAGAAAAAAAAATATTTGCTTCGTTTATTTCCTTGTGTTTATGGTTCATTAGTTTGATAGCGGTGGAATTAAATTCATGGATATATTCATATAGAAAACTTTATCAAATTAATCCACGTGAGACACTAAATTTGAGTCCTTTTGGTAACTGGCTTTCAAATTTAATTAGTTCATCTTAATCCCCGGTATTTTATATATATATATATATATATATATATATATATATATATATATATATATATATATATATATATATATATATATGTATATATATATATATATATATATATATATGTATATATATATATATATATATATATATATACATATATATATAT
>NC_090727.1:98809055-98836555 GCF_036898095.1 Palaemon carinicauda | reverse complement strand
CATACCGTAGGCAAAGGAGATTGTTGGAGAAGGTTGCAGACGTAAAGAATTTGGCAGGAACGACCAACCGGTCGCCATACACTATTTTAGTTGCCAGGAAACCCCGAGTATCTTTAACAATCGTCCTTATTCCATGGAGGATCAGGGGAATCTGGGTAAACCAGTTTGAGTTATGGTAGATGGACATCAAAGCTGCTTTAAGGGTGCGGTGAATATGTTCAACCATCCTATTGGCAGCAGGTTTTCTGATGTAGGGTGATTCCCAAGAGGTTTGCTAATGATGTCCACTATTAAGAGGTAAAAGTGGTATCGCTTTCAGAAGTAATATGCTCAGGGATACAAAATCTCGTTATCCATCCTGAGAGTAAGGGAGATGTACATGATGGGAGGTTGCAGTTTCTATGGAAATGGCTTTAGGGCAACAAGTGGGATGGTTGATGATGTCCTTGTAATGTGGGTGTGGGCCCAACTACATTGGCGTAGAATTGTCCAAAACCTACAGTGAGATTAAGGAAAGGTTAACCCGTGTGTTCTTATGATTTTGAAGTTTCGCATAATGTATAGACTTGTACCCAATCCTTAGCATGCCTAGTAATGCTTCGTCAAAAGAACTTCTCCTTCAGTAACTGTGCGGTAGATCGGGGCTAGAGATGTGGAGGGACATGAATGAAGTCAAATATCTGGTGGTACATGGGAGTTTGTGTGTGCGATCTAGGTCTACCAGTACTCACGTTGGAGAGGAGGGAGATGTTGATGTCAACAAGGGGGCAGTTTTCAAAACTGAGGAGTGTGCAGGATGTCCTAAATACTTCGTACTCTAGATCATTCCATTGAGCTTCTGCTAAGGCATTATAACCAAATCCCAGTTGAAAGGCTGCCAATGTATTTCTCATCAGGGAATTGTCGATGTGATTAATTTTCACAGGGACGTGTTGAAGGGTGCATTTATATTCAGCCACTTTCAGAGAGATGTTGGCATTGACGGGAAGACCAGGTGTCGGACTGTCAAGTGTAGGCATGTACCAGAGGCATTTGGTCCATGCAAATGTCGAAGGGAGTACAGTCCAGGAAGTGGTGAATGCGAAGGACAGCTAAGTGCACTACCAGCAATTCAGGGTCAAAGGTAGAGTAGCTTGATTCCACCATGGACAGTTTTCTACTGAAGAAGCCCAATGGTCGTGGGTTGAATACTCCACTAATAGCGACGTTGCTGGCATCAGTGGATCAAATGAGAGGTGCATTTGGCACATGAAAGGTGAGAAAAGCAGCAGTTGATAGGGCATTCTTTACATTGTAGAAGGCCGCTTCTAGAAGGGGACCCTTGTTTATGTCTTCTGGCTTACCCTTGAAGGAGACATAGAAGGAGTTATAAATGGCCGCCATGGCTGGCAGGTAATTGTGGTGATAGTTGATCATGACCAAGAATTCTTGCAGTATTTTACTGTCGAGGGTGTAGAGAAATTTTGAAGAGGGTGCTAACTTCTTATGGAGAGTGCAGACTGCTTAAGTAGTGATATGGTTACCTACAGACGATACTTCAAAGGATCCAAAAGTACACTAGTTGTACCCAATTATAAGGCTATTCTGTGGTAGGCTGGTGAACACGATTTGTAGGATATGGAGAAGTTCCTCTATGGAGAAACAGAACACAAGTATGTTGTCTATGTAGCATACATATAAGTGGAGGAACCCTAAGATGCCATCCATGAGGCGTTGAAAAGTGTCCCAAGCATTACAAGGCAAAAACAGTAATAATTAAAGGTTTATATACAGAAGGGGATGGTTATTTTGGTCTTTGGGAAAGTCTTATTGGGTTCATGGGAATCTGTTAATACTCATTCAGGGGGTTAAACATGGAGAAAACCTTGTTTGGGATGGGGTAATGATTCAGTTCAGTCTCCATGTCAATGCACCTGTAATCACGACATGGATGCATGAAGCATCTTTCTTCAGGACGTGTAAGGGTGATAACTATGTGCGGGAGGCGTTTTGGTGAAACCCCATTTCTTCAATTTTGATGAACGTTTGTTAAGAGCCAGCCAAGTGATCTGGTACCACACTACTGAATCTGGTGAATACTTGGGGCCACATCTGGTTGATATGGCGAGAAATACCTTTTTTGGAGGGAACTGTGGGTGTTTGACGAAGTTTTGAATGAAAATATACTAGGTACGATGTGAGGAGGTGTCCATAGGCATCTGTAGACGCTCAGAAATGGATAGCAAGATCGGAGAGGGTAGGTTGGAAATGTGTTGGTGAGTGATATCAATCAGAAAGGGGAAATGTGAGAAAATCCACACTGAGGATTGGTATTATGATGTCAGCAATGCATATCATCTTATTACATTTGGTGCTTCCAAACAATAATGTGAGGGTTTCATAACAGTGGATGGGTATTGCCAATCTGTTGGCAGCTCTCAAGTGGACATTGGCAGACTTAGGCACACTATGTCGCATCTTGGAGAGTGACCTTGTTAGAAATAACGGCAAGCACATATGTCCACCAAAATCTGTACGCCCGTACTAGTATACTGTAAAAAGAAGAGATTGGTGACAGGTAGGGATTGTTTCCCTAGATGCCGAGATCCCAGGATCCCGGGATCTCGTTGGTTTTTTGTCGGTGAAAATTTCGGGAATTTTATATCTCTTCCTGGGAAATCAGACTTCTTTCAAAACATATGCAAATGAAAAAAAATATACATCTTCAATAACTAGCAGCTATTGTCCTATAATTGTACTTATTACCTAAAACTGTTATAAACGATTTAGAAGCATTGCAAGTGAAAAGTATTCTTTTGTCTGCATCAAAACGACTCTATTAATTTCTTGATGAAAATAGTGATGAAATGTTTGCCTTATTATTATTATTATTATTATTATTATTATTATTATTATTATTATTATTATTATTACCTGCTAAGCTAAAACTCTTGTTGGAAAAGCAGAATGCTATAATACCGAGGTCTCAAACAGGGAAAATAGCCCAGTAAGGAAAAGTAATAAGGTAACTACAAGACAAGTAATTATCAAATAAAAAAAAAACTTATTAAGAACAGTAACAACATTGAAATAGATATTTCATATATCAGATATAAAAACTTGAAAAAATTAACAAGAGGAAGAGAAATAAGATAGAATAGTATGCCCAAGTGCACCCTCAAGCAAGAGAACTCTGCCACAAGAGAGTAAAAGACCATGGAACAGAGGCTAAGGCACTATCAAATGCCAAATGTAATCATATATATATATATATATATATATATATATATATATATATATATATATATATATATATATGTATGTATATATATATATACATATATATATATGTATGTATATATATATATATATATATATATATATATATATATATATATATATATATATATATATATATATATAATGTTAGTGTGTGTTCGTGTGTGTTTGAGTATGTATAATGTCCATTTGATATAGAATCCTTAGAACAGAAGAGAGAAAGAAGATAGATTTCATAATAGTAATGAGTAAGAGATGAAATGCTCAACACATAAGTGGAAGAATTGAGTGCAGAAGAATGCTACATCTTATTTACGATCAATTAATCTCCAATTATTTTTTCATCACTTAGTCTATTAACATTACTCAGGTAAGGTTCCAATACTATCGTGGAAATGGTAATATTGACAACATATGGCTACCGGAGTTTTATGTTTATTACAATCAAACAGTTTCCACGTATTATGTTAGAAGGTACTGGAAGTGCGGACAATCTTTTTTTTTTATTACAAGATAATATAAAAAAAAAAAAATGAAAAATAAGTCACGTCAGAGGCTCTGGGTTGACCTCTGGTAACTTGCGATACCCAAGTCCGGTACCTGACCTTATATGGCATAGTTATTGGGTGGCAAAACAGGTAGATGGCAGTAAGGAAAATGTGGATCATCAGTATGAAATTCCTTTGTCTGAAGTCCCCTGTGCTGACTTACATCCATCACGAGAATTTCCGGTCTTCTTCTTCCTTAATTTCCAAAGAGCAGTTGATGGAGGCATTAGAGGTGGAAAGGGTTGGTTGAGGATTCGACATCTCAAATGATCTCTTCCTTCTATAGTCTGCGTGTTCAGAAGTTGGAATAAAGCAGTTCTATTTATTCTCTCTGTATCAGTTGTCATATTTACATTCAATTTAGTCACCTTGTCATTAATAGTTTTGATAAAAAAGAAAGATTAACATAAGTAAATATCATATTAAACATATATGAAACCTTTCACGTAAGTCTTTCTTAATACATGAATATAGTTGAAATATAGGGAAGAAACATATACGGGACTCAAAGTTGCTCCTCTTAGATCCTTTCTATTTGGAAATCTACAAAAGGAAAGATATCTGTTACTCTTGAGATTTGTGTGTGTTTTCTGATATATCCAATTGGATAAATAATTCCTAAATCTAAATTTATAGAGTTTAAGGTAAGATATGTTTCAATGACGAAATTTTCTTTGCACTAATTAACAGTTTTCATAAATGAATTACTATTTTTTTGCAAGCAAAGTCTACCCGTTAACAATAGATAAACCTTCATAGAACCATTGAATTTATAAAAAGATAAATATATATATTTTTACACTTTACTGATGCGTCGAAGGATACCCTTTTTTTATTTTAGAATTAGAATTAAATAATGAGAAACTCTATTAATGATATACAGAAAGATTAACTGATAGGGTAATCGAATTGGACACAGACAATAAGGTAAATATATATAGCTGTTAAACAATTTCCTCAAAGTATGATAGTCATCATCATTTAAGCCACTCTTGTGTAGGCTTCCTTTATAACCGCCATCGCAGAAAGTTTATGATTATATCAGATTATGAAAGTCTCATCGAGAGGAAGTTAATCTCGAAAACTTTTCTCAAAAATCAGCATTTTGTTTTTTCTGGAGTATAATTCTATCAATTAGATGTTATTAAGACATTATTGTCAAATTAGTAACAACTGAGTCTTTCCGTAATCCCAATCAACCTCCCCACCCCCAGGGCCCAACGTGGTCCTTGTCTCATCAAAGGCGCCGACTTCATACTTGAGATAGTCATCGTAGCAAGACCTGGCGAGACGGAATCCCATTCACTTACGTCAGATGTACGATGTACCTCCTTCGAGAGTTCCAAATGACACACACACACACATACACACACACACACACACACACACACATATATATATATATATATATATATATATATATATATATATATATATATATATATATATTGATATATATATATATATATATATATATATATATATATATGAAGTATATATATGTACAGTATATATATATATATATATATATATATATATACATATATATATATGAAGTATATATATGTACAGTATATATATATATATATATATATATATATATTATATATATATATATATATATATATATATATGAAGTATATATATGTACAGTGTATATATATATACATATATATATATATATATATATATATATATATATCACATTATGTGTTTGTATGCACACGAGATAGTTAAATATATAATGCATCTCAAATAAGTTAAGATACAATACAAAAAACTGTAAATGGAGATTGCAATGCAAAACTAAAAGTAAATTTATCCTTCCATTAAGTAAAATAGAGAGAGAGAGAGAGAGAGAGAGAGAGAGAGAGAGAGAGAGAGAGAGAGAGAGAGAGAGAGAGAGAGAGAGAGTCTGACCAGAATTTGTATTCCAAAAGTTTAACCTTAATTTTTTTTTTTTTTTTTTTTTTTTGAAATGAGATGTATTTATTTTCCGAATTATTTATTCTATAGTTTTCCAATTATCATTATCACCACCATTAATCGGCCTAGAGTTAAGTAGGCCTACATGACATAATTTTCGTATTCTTGGTTTGAGCTTTTCCAATTCATTCGTTCTTTCTAATCACGAAAGAAGAAGAAGAAGAAGACGATGGTATGATATAATATAATCAACTATTATCCTCCTCATAATTTTAAAATCTCTGAATTTTGAAAAATTATCACCTTTTAATTTTCAAAATTTTGAATTTCTTTAGAATATAATCCCAATATAATTAATCATAATATTTGTAAAAGCTGATATATAAAAGGAAATGTAAACTTATGTAAACCAATAATCACTTCATAAAGGCATAGTTTGGTCAAAACAGTTCTATGATGAATAAAATGTTAAGAAAATTAATAATCACCGTTTATTAAACCAAAGGTTTAGGTCTGAAAACTTAAGAAACTGAGGAAATACAATAATTCATTTCGGAAACACATTGACGCCACTAAGGTATCGCCTTCAACGTAAATTATGTACGCGTGTGTGCGTGTGTGTGTGTGTTTGTCTATGTGTAAACTAAATGATACGAAGTTGATACTCAAATCAGAGAACGATAAACTTCAAGATACGTCTGATTATTTTTGAAATGAGACGATCGACTGAGGTAAAATAATTTACACTAAAATAACTTGGATCTTTGGGAATAAACATTGATTTCCCATAAAAATTCTCTCTCTCTCTCTCTCTCTCTCTCTCTCTCTCTCTCTCTCTCTCTCTCTCTCTCTCTCTCTCTCTCTCTCTCTCTGTATAAGCGTCTGCTAAAGAAGGTGATGAATGCAAGAGTTGATGGGAGAAGTACAGGAGGAAGGCCAAGGTTTGAGTGGATGGTTGGAGTGAAGAAAGCTCTGGGTGAAAGTGAGATAAATGTGAGAGAGGCAATAGAGCGTGCTACAAATAGGAATGAATGGCGAGCGATTGTGACGCAGTTCCGGTAGGCTCTGCTGCTTCCTCCGGTGCCTCGGATGACCGAGGAGGTAGCAGCAGTAGGGGATTCAGCGTTATGAAGCTTCATGTGTGGTGGAAAACGGGGGAGGGTGGGCTGTGGCACCCTGGCAGTACCAGCCGAACTCGGTTGAGTCCCTTGTCAGGCTGGGAAGAACGTAGAGAGGAAATGTTCCTTTTTTTGTTTCATTTGTTTGATGTCGGCTACCCCCCGAAATTGGGGGAAGTACCTTGGTATATGTATATATGTTGTATAGACATACTGTGTGTATATGTGGAGATGTGTGTATATCAACTTGATTAAATCTATCTGTTATTTGTCCCGTTCTTCTCCGTCCTTCCTTATTCAAATCAGTCTTGAGATGTTAGAATAAACTTCTACTAAACACAACAGTTTTCTTCTGTTTCCAGGTCCCACTAACTGCCTTTGCCTAGCGATCTGCTGGACGGAGATTCGAGACCCACTCAAGGTCTATAGTTTCTTATTGTGGCTGCAACCTCACCATTCTTGTGAGCTTTGGATGGGAACGGGAGGGTTGGGGAGCCTATAGGTCTACCGGATGAGGAGACATCAACAGCCATTGCCTGCCCCTCCCTGGTTCTACCTTGGGTGCTGATAATGTGCGTATATGATCAGTCTCTAGGGCATTGTCCTGTGGCTTGCCTCTGCCATTCATGAATAACCTTTAAACCTCAGGTCTCTCAGTTTACGAGTTGAGTGCGCTTACCACTACGTCACGAGGTCTAAAGATAGAAACAGGCGTCGATTTAACAAATTTGATTCAGAGAGAGAGAGAGAGAGAGAGAGAGAGAGAGAGAGAGAGAGAGAGAGAGAGAGATCTAACACCACAGAAGCACACGGTGAGTCAAATGAGTTCTCATCTTTGAGTCCAATCGTTCGATTTTATTTGACTTCGGCTTCGGTTTTAAAATCTAGATTTAAATCTGTGAATCATAACTTCATTTTAGTAACTTGTGCTTTATTGTTGCTTATGCCTAAGTTACTTGATTCGGATATGGCAATTCTATTCCTGAAACCGTAAAATGTTCACAATGATAACTATTTATGCAGAGTCGAAGATATAATTAAAACATTCGAACACTAAATACGTCTATTTCCCGATGTGGATAAAGTGAATGAATTAGATACGTAAAACTAAGCTTACGCTATTGTTTTCGATATAATTTCTTCTATTATTTGAATGATTTTGGCATAATTACCCGAGAAGATACTTATTTCTATTGGTGTTAGTCTAGTGAAGTGACAGGGTGGGATAGGGGAAGGACTCGGTTGCTGGGGTTGGATAGGGAAGGGAAGGATAGGACGGACCGGCGGGGGGACATTGGGGTTATTTGGGCCAGGGTTTGGAGGATAGGGGTTGCATGGGACCAGGCCGAAGGGAGAGGGGAGGATTTCAGGGGCAGGGGAGAGTGATGTCTCCTAATCAGCTTCAAAGGCATTGCAAGGAGTATCTTAATTGTTATTGTAACTGTGTCACACCCTGAACACAGTCGATTCCTCATGTTCGTCTTTTGATCATTTCTAAACCTTAATAGATCTATAATCTAGGAACATATATTTGGAAATTTACATTTTATAAAAACGGGGAAAATAATATAAAGTAGATGATATAACAAAATAAGCAATAAATGACTCATAAACAAAATAGAAATATTGACGTTTCACAAATCGAAGGATTCGAGTGACCGATGAGCAGCGTTGCCAAATTTCATCCTGACTACATTATTTCCCTTCATACTATTGATATTGCATTAGAAGTTCCATATACATTAGGCACTACGCAAGACTTGACAAAAACTATGCTTTAGCATTATTAAGTTGGGTCATTTCCATAAGTTCCGTTATCCCTGAGAGCGGAGATACTTTTCTCATTGGATTTGACTTTTTGGAGGGATAATAAAGAAATTTAGCCCCCATGCCCTTGTCAAAAGTGTGGGCATAACTTTTGAGAGCCCTGAATTCAAAATGGCCACTGTCGCCAGTTCAAAAAATGAACTTTTTCCTGGTTTCTGGATCGAAGCAACCATGAATCTGATCTCTAAGTTGAAACAAGGATGGCTTTGCCTTTTGCAAAACGAGAAGCAACTGTTCTCTACAATAAAAAATGTAAACAATAGGGCCAGAGTGAAGGCTGCAGTGATGCAGAATGTCAAATGTGAGGGTCACAACAGGATATATGTTGAGTGTCAACCAGCGAGGATGAAGAAGGATGAGCAAGCAGCTCAGGATCTACAGCACTGCATGAAAGAATTTAGCGCTGAACTATTTGATAACTCTTCACCTTCACTGAGGTCACTGCAGACTGGTCTGGTTGCTTCTCCACAGCTAGTACAAGACTTCAACACTGCTTTTCAAGATGGCCAAGATCAGGTTGAAACTCTCCTGAACGAGTAAGTATTCATGAAGACACAGCCTCTCACTACAACCATCCACAAGAATAAAAGACAAAGCTTTGACAGTGAACAGATTTGTGCACCAGCAGGTATGCCCATAAAAGTGGCTCAGATGGAGAGGTCGAGTCTGGTGGCCCTGGTAGACCTTGCAGAAGGATCAGGCATGCTCCCACTTGAGTCAGCGCTTGAGGGAAGAGTGACTGAGGAGTGCTTGTCTCTGTACAATGCAGACGGGTCAATGCGCAAAACATTGAAGAGAAAGCTCTTGGATCAGTTTAACCTTGACCCAGTTGTTCAAGAACCAGAAAACTACATCAGCATTGTCGACATGGATATGATCTGGCGGCCAGCAACTTCCACACCCGAGGACCGTGAGGCAAAGACGCGAGATGGCTCAAAGTACTGCTGGAAGGACTATCTAGAAAAGATCTGCAAGATCATTTTCTCACTCCATGTCAATGCAACTCCTTACATCATTCTTATCAATGACAAGCATGACCTTCCTTTCAGCATCAAGGATGATGAACACGATCGAAGGGCAGCAAAACATTCACATATTCCAAACGTTTTACCAAAGCCCACAGACACATTCTAAATAGCTGCTGAATTTAACCAACTGATGGTTAGATTAGGGAACAAGATCAGACTGCAAAAGCTCCACAGGGAACAGCTGAAAACACAAGCTTATATGAAGTTTTGTGGAATAATCTACTGTGAGGGAGAAAGAGCAACCAATGTGAGCACTGGTGTGGCAAATACAGACTTTATTTTCAGGCATCCAGAGGCTGACACAATGATGTTCTCTGCCTATGCCAAGCTGAGGACGGGGAACTTTAATGGGGCAGTTGTACTTGACATTGAAGATACAAATGTGTACGTTCAAGCCGCATATCTCTCACAGTAACTCCCTGGTGATCAACTTATCAAACGCAAGCATGTCTTTATCAACTGCCGTGATATGCTACCAGAAGAAGTCTCACAGATCATCATCCCTCTCCATGAGATCACTGCAGTGATCCTACGTCAGGGTTCTATGGCCATGGAAAGAAGAAGGTGATGAAGACGATGATCTCTGATCCCGAGGTGAGAAAGCTCCTGGGACGAATTGGTGAAGGCATCGACTTGGAGGATAGTATCAAAGTTGATATGAAGACCTTTGTAGTGTCCTGTATCTATGGTGAAAGTGCAGATGCTACTTGCGGGCAAGCAAGGGCTTCCAAGTGGTAAAAAATGAAGAAGAATACGATCTGCCTCCCACCTGATGACGACTCCTTGAGTCCTCATGTTGAAAGGACAAACTATATCACATATTGCCAACTAAACTACAGCTTGGTTGACTATCCATCCCTTATTGGTCATGGCTGGGAACTTGTGAATGGAAAGTGCTGACCAGTGCTCCAAAAGCTCATGCTTCCTGACTCCTCAGAGGAAAGGGAATCTGACAGTGAGGTGAGTAAGTCTGGGGATTCAACAGATTCAGAAGTATAAAAGTCCCATGATTGACGTAGAACAATTGATTCAGTGGTGTACATTTGCTAATCAATATTAATTTATTGTTGGACATTTCCTTGTGTTTTAACGTGTTTCAACCATTAACCTTGGTTTTGTTGTAAAGTGATTTTGTGTCTTTACTTTTACTTCTATCATTAATTAACAAAATAATTAATCACAAAAAAAAACTTTCATTACAACCTACTATTAAAGGTCTGTAATGACCTAGCAAAATTGAACGTTTGGTGCTCAAAATCGGTGGTCATAGTGAATTTGAATATGAAAAACAGGTCAAATCAATAAAAGAACACCAGCAATGGATTTCCCATGCCAAAATACCCTATAAAACATAATTTTTGCAGCACTCTAAGCTAAACTAGGAAAAAGTTAATTTTTTGAACTGGTGATGGCGGTCATTTTTTAATTCAGGGCTCTCAAAAGTTATGCCCACACTTTTGACAGGGGCATAGGGGCTAAATTTCTTTTTATCCCTCCAAAAGTCAAATCCAATTAGAAAAGTACCTCCTCTCTCAGTGGTCACAGAACTTATGAAAATGACCCAACTATTTGGTGCTCGTACCACATATTGGAAATGTTACAGAAGAGAATCGAACTAATTTGATGTGTGACTTTTGAAATAAGTATATTGTAAAATGGACTTTATTTGGGAAACCTTATGCACTTAACAATACTTAAAATTAACATAACCAAAACACTACTAATAATAACAATAATAATAACAATAATATCAATAATCATAATAATATTAACAATAACTAGATGGTCAGCTTATTTCACGACCTTGACCTTTGACCTTAACATGTATTGACGTGAATTTCCATTCACTCAAATATGAAGTCATGTCACAACAATGTACAAACTTATGGCTGATTACGTGAATTGGACATTTTGCTTGACCATGACCTTGACCTTGACCTTCAAAAATTTAATAATTTCCATATTTTTAGATAAAAGTTAATTCCTGCAAGTTTCATTAATAAATTATTCAAATTGTGGTCAGGAAGCTGTTCACAAACAAACACACAATCGGGGGGAAAACATAACCTCCTCCCAACTTCGTTAGCGGAGATAACTACCACGCTCTCTCCACGGATATCCATAAAATCCTTTTAAAAAACTGCATTTAAAATTGATTGATTTCTTCATTATTATTATTATTATTATTATTATTATTATTATTATTATTATTATTATTATTATTATTATTATTATTATTATTATCGGGCTTTAATGTGGTGTAACCTCACTCGGTAACTGATTTGACTATACTAATTTAGTTCTCACGTATGGTCAGGAAGCCAAAGTCAGAAAATGTGCAACACCCTGCTGATTGCATGTTAGATTAGTCCAACTATTCTAAATAGTTTGTTCAGATACAGATAAATATGAATCCACTTGTTGGACATTACAGATATGGATAGTATGACTGCCATGACAGTTTTCAAAATGGCCGCCAATTTCTAAGCTTTTTGTCCTATTTCAGATCCTAATTGCAATAAACTCACAATGTTGTAGTCAATTCCTTTGTTTTTCAATGTCTATAAGTGTATTCTGGCATTAAGATAAACCTTGGTGTATACATTTTCCAAAATAAGTTATTTTTCAAAAATATTTGAAAAATTTGAAGGGGTTCCTAATTCACATTGCTAAGAATTAGAAGGCTTGATATAGAAAAAGGTAATGCATAGATTTTTAAACCTAGCTTATACTTATAGTAAACTTCTATTGATTAAATTGTTTAATTTTGTATTGCATTTGATTTTTTTAGTGTGTTGGTAACTTTGTTATGTTTACTAATAATAGTAATCAGATTCGACTATGGTTGACCTGTTACAAACTTTGTGCATCGTCGTGTTTCGGTTGTGTTTGCTGATCGTTTGATGTAACTTATAACCTAGGAATTTGGGGGTAGTTTGATTGGTCAGTCCTGTGGGCAAGCTTCACAGCATGAACAGAGGAAAATGACAAGTTTGTCGGAGACGATTTAAAAGTTGCAAATGGGGGAGTTTCGGATGCCTTTGCCAACAAAGATGACAGAGTAATCAATTACTCCTTTGAAGATCTTTTGTCAGAAACTAAATAGGTGCAGGTCCTGTTTAGTGAGCTTGAGGATTCTTGTTCAGAGAATACCACATTTTGTTATTTGAGAACCTACATGAAGTTGATATCCATCCTCCTGAGGTGCACTCGCCCTCTTCATAAGAGAGACTGGGGCCTGTTCCTTGCATCATTATCTGAAATGCAGCCTTGGTTTGGAGCATTTGATCATTTTTATTACTCACGCTGGGGAACTGTCTTCCTCACTAATATGCATATGCTACCCACAACTGTTCCAGAGGTGCATAGAGGCTTTATTGCAGGAGACTTTGTAACAAAAGAAACAAAACACTAGTTCAACGAAATAACTGATGACCAGGCTATTGAACATGTTAACAAGGCCAGCAAGGTAGCTGGAGGGCTGGTGGGGATTACAAAAAAAGTCACCGCCAGTGAGAGATGGGGCTTTACTTTCAATGAGAGAGCTCAGCTAACCAGAGATTATAAGAGGATGTTCAATGTAGCGGGTAATGAAGAAGACGATGATGAGCAGGAATTTGCACATAAAGATTTTGGTTCCAAGAGAATGAAGCAAGAATAAAATAATGTGCAAAAGCTCATTGACCTGTTCGAGATTCAAAATGCATTTGATCGCAATTCCAGAGAACAAGTCTCAATTACAACAGGTGATATTACAAGTGAAGCGGTTACGAATGACCTACATGCTGAAGTTACAGGGAAGCAGCTTGTGTCAGAGTTTGTGGAGAACAGGTTCACTAAGAAGACAACAGGTTTCCAGGACAGAATCAAGTCAAAGAATCTTAAAACGTTTGAGAGCATGTACACTGTGGAAGTCAATGTCGGAAAGGAAAAACTGTTGCACTTAAGGCTGACAAAAAACTACTCACGCGTGTGGTGACAGCAATGCAAGCAGGCAGAGATATTGACATGAAAAAAATGTTGGAGCAAGAGATTTGTGCAATCACTTTCTCTAGCAATGCCCGATGGCCTCAGAACAAAGTTGTCATGTGCTGAGCATAAAGTGGTGGACACCTGGGTTTTTCTCCATATGCAGGAATCAAGTGAACAGGGATACCCACAAACTATTGTTGTGAGCCAAGAAACTGATGTTCTTGTTCTCCTCGCCTTTCAACAACTGCTTAGCCACTTTCTCTGGATGAAAGCCAGAACACCTAAAAAGTAACACTTTGTTCTTGTTCATTCCATCAACATCACAGTCACAGAGAGCATCACTTCTCGCATTTCATGCAGTAACAGGTTCGGATAGTACAAGTCAGTTTGCTGGAAATGGGAAGCACTCTGCATGGGCTATCCACCAACAAAACTCACAGCTTCTGCAGAATCTCGGCAAGGAAACTTTCCAGATAAGAATGTGATTGCTGATACAGTGTCCTTTGTCTGCAAGCTGTATGTTCCCAATAGCCAAGAAAACTCCATCCAGAAAGTCAGGTGTGATCTATTTCTTGGCATGACCAAATCAATTGAGAATCTGCCTCCAACCCATGATGCTTTGATCCTTCAAATCAGGTTCGCACATTATCAGTCCCTAGTGTGGAGAAGAGCCTTGGAAGCTGAACCGCATCTTCCTGTACCTAAGGAAAATGGGTGGGAACTGGTGGTAAAAGAAGGTAGTGAGATGCTTCAGCCGCAACTGATCACTACATTCTGTTTGGAGCTCACAACATGCAAATGACGAGCAGTTTTTGCAACTCGATTTTGCAAATGTACACATAATGGACTCGGATGCACACAAGCATGTGGATGTAAAAGCCTTAGCAGAAATCCATTTACTCTTCAAGTTCAATATGCATTTGTGAAATATTTGTTTGTTCCTTCAATGATTCCTTCAATAAACGAAGTGATTGTTCTGCTAAGTCTATTTTTCAGATCATTTACCCTCATTTCATTTATACACCATTTTCTTCATTTTCTCATAAAATTGGCTATAATACGAATATTTGTGGTAAAAAAAAAAGTATATAAACATGTTTCTCGAGTTGACATTTGGTGTAATTGTCACTAACCTCAAACATTTCTGTCCATTACAACCTACAGTATGAATAAAACAAATTCTGACGGCGGCCATCTTTGAAACTGTCATAGCGGCTTTACCATCCACATCTACAATGTCCATCAAGTTGAACTAGACTTCCCCATGCTTTGACACTTGAAAAACACCTGTCGCACTATTCTAACATAAAATCAGCAGCGAGCCATTTTTTAAGCTAAATACAGAGTTAGGCTACTTGACTAGTAAGCCCATCAGGGATGAACAGGCCCTCTCTCACAACGGCTACGGCTTTGCTCTCCTCTCAACCTCCTGGGTCCTAAGATCTCTGGCTACACCACTGAATACGCTCAATGAATTACTTTACATTTATTCTCTTGATTATTATTATTATTATTATTATCATTATTATTATTATTATTATTATTACAAGGTAGTTTATATTCTCAGTTGGAAAAGCAGGATGCTATAAGCTCAAGAGCTCTAACAGGGAAAAATTAGCCTAATGAAGAAAGGTAACAAGGAAATAAACAAACTACATGAGAAAAATAAACAATCAAAATAGAATATTTTAAGAACAGTAACAACATTAAAATAAATCCTTCTCATATAAACTATAAAAACATTAAAAAAAAATAAGGAGAGAAATAAAATAGCACAGCGTGCCCGAGAGAACCCTCAAGCAAGAGAATTCTAATCCAAGACAGTGGAAGTCCATGGTACAGAAGTTATGGTACTACTCAAGACTAGAAAACAATGGTTTGATTTAGGAGTGTCCTTTTCCTAGAAGAGCTGCTTACCATAGCTAAAAAGTCTCTTCTACCCTTACCAAGAGGAAAGTAGCCACTGAACAATTACAGTGTAGTAGTTAACCCCTTAAAGTGAAGAAGAATTGTTTGGTAATTCAGGACGTAAGTGAGCATTTAGTAATGAAAATAATTACAATTTCAGTTGACGAAGGAAGTACCTTTGGTGAAGGATATTAACGGCTCTTGCAATGGAGGTTAGTGTCCTTGGCTGAAAAAAACAATTCACCTTTGTCAGCAAACTGCATTCTCTCAACTTTCCGGATTATTTCCATACTTCGAACCAGAATTTCGCTCATCTATAGGCACATTATATACAGAAAATAAAATTGACAATTTCATTTCATATCTACCAGTAAACATCGTAAAAAATAAAAAACATTACTACATTCAATTTTTCAATTCCCAATTGTATTAAGGAACAATTTATTTAACTCCAAATTTTTCAACATAACACGATATCTAAATTATTTCATTCTAAGTTGTACGAAATTGCACAAAATTTAAAATGATTTGATTCCAAATTTTTAACTTAAAATGTGTAAAAAGCACCCAACTCTTATTCAGAGTGAACATCCATTAATATACATAACTTTTTAATAGGTATGATTTAATGATAATGAAGATCATCAAGGCCAAGGTCCTTCACTTCAGTTATAGAAATAATATCGATTCTATTCTCAAAATCGTATATTCCAACAGATGTTTGCAATGCAAGGCTAAAGCAATTGGGACTAGATTCACACATGAATATCTATGAAAAAAAAGATCCACTCCAGTTAGAAATGAAGACAAAATAAATAATAACGAGTAGCACTATCTAAAGTTCCCTCGCTAGAGTTCTTCCAAAAATCGGCACTCTAGAACATAACGGACCACCAAGGCTGAGGTTTTATCTACTCGCTTGAGCCATCCCTCGGTATCGTTCACTTTTTCCAAGACGAGTCCTTTCACATCCGGACACCTCTGGAGAACTCCCGTGAGATGGTGTGCATAACGCTTGGTTATTAACACATTTTTCAGGTGAAAAGTCTCTATGCCTTCGAAGCAGTCGGTGCTCATCAGATGGATATCCTTGGCCAAACCGCCTGAAAGCTTTAGATACCAAACGTCGGGGGCTGCTTTGATAATCTTCCTCAATAATGTATTCACTCTGACCGAGTTCATTTGCAGCTCCCCACGAAACACAATCTTTGTTAGTTCCGGGAGAGTGTTGACATCCACTTCGCGAAAGGGTGATGTATCTGACTAATTTACAACATTAAAGTAAGGGGTAAACTCTCGCAAAACTAGGCACAAGCTCATGCAAACACGGATTTCTCTCAGGTCTATTGCCAAGGTCACTTAAACCATGAGGATCAAGAGGGCTTACCCACGTTTGATAAAAGAAGCGAGAATCCTTAGCTTTCTCTTTGCAGCCCTAGTTTAAAATTCCGATGCAGGTGTGGGGCTGCTACTGGGTCATAATGGGGTGTCATATCCGGATAAATGAATAACTTCAACCCATCAAAGTTGCCATGAGAACGTAGCAGGTAAGTTTCAATTCTGTTTCGCAAAAACCAGGAGGATAAACCACCAAGCTCCACGACTTTTACATTGCAGTACATGTTGTAGTTCAAGAACTTAACCGAACACCTCCTGAGCACTGGACTGGCATGCATCAGAGGAGCAAAGTGTCTTGTCAAGTTCGGCATAAGAAGGCCACTGAGATCCTTACCTAAAGGCACGTTACAGAACGTGTGAATGTTTGGTTCATTGACTTCGTTGACCACACAAGTTCGTATAAAATTTCCTCACTGCGTGACCGATCTGGTGGAAGCATTCGGTTTGCATAGAGCAGCAGATGAACATCCTTTTCAGATTTGGAAATATGATCTCTCTGCCCGTCGGAAGATTTCTATAATTTTCCCAAGTGATGTCCTTTTCAGATTTCCCCTTGAATAAAAACTTGAACAAGTCACTTTGGCGAATGTAGTGCCTCTGCCTCTCTATTTCTATCTCAGTGAGTCTTTCACTGCACATCTGCGCGATCAAAGTTATGCCCTTTTCTCCCATGAAGATGTCCCCTACGAACATCTTCTCCATGTCCGGAGTGATCGTGAACAATACCTTGTGAGGGGAGACCAGGGCGAATTCCAAGGACCTGATGTCCAAAAATAACACGCGAAAAGGACCGGGACATTGGGGTACCTGTGAGAAGCAAAAGGTTTAAACAGCGTTTATAGCCAAGCTATAAATTAGGATGGCTCACTCAAGCCTCCTAACCATGTCCTTAAGATACGAATCTCCATTAAAAACTGCACGACCAAAATTTTCTGGTTTTCTCTATTATGGGTTATATAGTACTTCGAACCATCATATTAACAAACTGAAACAGTTAGGAAATTTATTTGAACTGTTAAATTAGTAATAACTTTAAAGTATAGCATGTCAACATATGAATAAGAATTCAGGTACTTTCAAAACAATCTAGGCAAGAGTGATATCTTTGTCTCTTCATTTACCATTGCGTCGTGATTTGTCATCATTGTTAGCCACTGAGAGAGACACATACTTCAACTGTACCCATTGTGAAGTTACCGATGTCATAACAAAACAACAGGGGGGTGACAAAATTGCACTCTGGAGACACCACCTCAAAATCCTTTTTTAATGCTTCTGAATTGAGCGCCCTCACAATTTCTTTACTGATCAAAGAGCGAACGCTCTTGTAGTGTGGAGGACATAGGAAAATGTCAGACCAGTGATAATCCTTCATGGAATTGATATGGGCCTGCCAATGGAAATATTACAGCATTAGATAATTCGCAGAAATTAGTCATATTCTCACTCTAATTGATATTTGTATAGGCTGATTGAAGTTTGTGATACTGAAGTGACTTAGGGGTAAGCATATTAAAGCAAAAAATATAGTATACATCTCAACAACCTTAATATTAAGCCCAAACATAACTCCTATATTATTCAAATAGCCTTCAATATGGACTAGACAATGTCACATGATAATCACTTACCACCAAACTCTCTGCAGTTTTGGCGATCTCCAACTTGGATTCATAAGTCAGGATCCCCAATCTGGCCTTCTCCTGGCCATGAACTTTGTGTAAAAGACGTCGAGTTGTTCAGCCATGAAGTAGTTGTGGAAAACTGACAAGAAATAGTTGATGATAAGGCGGGCAGACGCCGCTGCAGAGTAAACAACGGAGTTGGGCGTAAAGATCTTTGGTACCTGCTTTGGTCCTGTTACCTGAAAGGAACAAAGAAGTAAATCAAAGATTTTCTATTTTTAATGAGGAGTGAACTCATTGCTAGTGGTCTTTGTATTCAGCATAACACCTTGAAATATGTTTCTATAATACCTAGCGTAGACACATCTGCGGCTTATGAAATTTTTATCAAATGAAACGATATTCTATGCTCTTATGAAATCAACAAATCGAGATTTGTTATAAAAAGAAAAAAAAACCAAAAGCCAGAAATTTCAAGTTGTGGTGTTGCATATTTGTGCTGAATTTTAAACAATTTAGTTTTCAATGCAAAAAGTTTGATTTTGTACATGAGAAAATGTGAGAGGTCAGAGTTTGCTTTGCCTGCAGAGGTATATATATATATATATATATATATATATATATATATATATATATATATATATATATATATATATATATATATATATATATATATGTGTGTGTGTGTGTGTGTGTGCGTGTGTTTGTGTGTGTGTCTGTGTCTGTGTGTATGCACACATATGTATATATATACGTATGTAATACTACTACAGCATTATCTCATCCTACGCTCTTGACGCAAAATGTCCTCAGTTAGATTCCGCCAGTTATGTCTATCTCGAACCTTTACATCAATAATTCTCCCCTCATCATCTCCTACTTCACACAACATAGTCCTCAGCCAAGTAGGTCTGGGTTTTCCAATTTCTCCAGGGCCTTGTGGAGCCCAGTTGAAATTTTCGTGAATTAATCTCTCGTGGGGGAGTGAGAAGAGCTTGCCCAAACCATCTCCATCTACCTCTCACCGTGATCTCGTCCACATGTAGCACTAAAATAATCTATTAGTATTCCATTACTAATAGTATCCTGCCATTCAACTCCTCATATCCTTCTGAGGACTTTGTTCTCAAATCCACAAAATCCGTTGGAAATTGTTTCATTGTCATACTAGTAACACCGATCTCCCCGGACGATATATACCCTGATTTTTATATATGATTTCAGGCGATTTGATTTCAAATTCATTTGTCCTAGCCATAGTCTGTTTAGATTTTTCAATCTTTCATTAAACTTAAATTCTCAAGGTCCTATCATAGTTCAGATATTTAAATGATTCCACCTCATTAATCCTTTCTCCTTCCAATGATATTTCATCTTCCATTGCTTATTCCATTTTCATCATCTGTCTTTCTTCTACTTATCTTAAGGCACACCTTATGTGATATTTCAGGCATTCTGATAAGCAAGTTTTGCAAGTACTGTGGTAATCTGCTAATAAGGATATCGTCATCAGCATACTCTAAGTCAGCTAATTTCCTGCTACCAATCCAGTCCAATCCTTCTCCGCTATCCGCAGATATTTATAGGACTCCACTAACATTAACTTAGCACTTGCTATACTCATAAACATATTGAATCAAATTGACATAGATATATAAGAGGAATTTCATAATAATGCAGGACTCCCCACAATATTGGCCAGTGCACACTATCAAAGGCTTTTTCATATATATATATATATATATATATATATATATATATATATATATATATATATATATATATATATATATATATGCATATATATATATATATATATATATATATATATGTATGTATATATATATATATATATATATATATATACACACATATATTATATGTATATATATATATATATATACATATATATGTATATATACATATATATGTATATATATACATATATATATATATATATATATACATATATATGTATATATATATATATATATATATATATATATATATGTATACATATATATATATATATATATATATATATATATATATATATATATGTATGTATATATATATATATAAATTATATATATATAAATATATATATATGTATATATATAAATATATATATATATATATAATTAAATATATATATATAAATATATATATGAATATATATATATATATATATATATATATATATATATATATATATATATATATATAAGTATAAGTATAAATATAAATATAAATATAAATATAAATATAAATATAAATATATATATATATATATATATATATATATATATATATATAATTTATATATATATATATATATATATATATATATATATATATATATATATATATATATATATATATATATATATACAAGAACTATTCATCATTACATATTATCCTTATATTTAAGACGCGGTAGTGTTTTCATCGGGAGTCGGCCTTTACTAAAGAAAATAATCATAACTATTTTAGAGGCAGGGAGATGCAATTACTATAACCCCTATCCATCGTTTGATTTGAATAAAAGCATTAATGCCCATGCTTGCATACATTTCATATATCTTTGACATTCTGTATATTAAGAAGAATCCTTCGACAAGGCAGTATGATAAAAGTGTCCAAGGCGGTATACTGAACTTGGATGTTCTGAAACGTTTCAGATGCAAGAAAGTGTTACGGGGAAATTGCATAAAAAGGATCCAAATACTCATGACGTCATCATCCATCTGTTGGGAAATCAAATACCTACTATAACCTCTTTTTGAAATTAAAGTGAAACTTTTTCCGTAAATATACAGAAAATGTAAAATTGCTTTATTCCTAATAGGTCCGATGGAGGAGCGTACGTTAAACCAATTTTACGATTTTATCAAAATGTTTTTAAAAGTCTCCAGTTTGCGAAAGAGTAAATATATTAATCCGTTAAATGTGTTTCGCTTGATATGGGAATTTGATAAACATCCCCATTCGAATTAAAAATTCCCGGTAAACCATAATATTATCATTCAAGTTTTTGATAATCTGTCAATATGTTTATATTGGATTAATGTTAAATGTTTTTGTAACTTTCTAGTTACCAATACAACCATCCAAGGTTACCACTTGTAAAATACGGGAAGTAAAAGGGGAAAAATACAATAAATAAATAAGAAATTCAAAGCAAAATCTAAGAAAAATCTCGAACTGGCTTCTCGTAAACTTTCCATAACGGCCGTTTTCATTGTCTATAAAACTTTAATAGAATCAAAAGTATTTTTTTTTAACTGACGAATAACCTAATGGAAACCAATTGCGCAAAATAGTTGAACCAGTTTCAAAATTTTAACCACTTTTCGTATGCGATTTGAAAACATTTTCAACTAATCCAGTTCTTGAATTAATCTTATGTTTTCCCATTTATGTTCACAAAACTAAAATTCTTAAAGCTATGAAACATCGATAATTATCAGGAAACTATTTACAAATCCAGACTCTGGATAAAAAGAAACATAAGACAAGTCAGCCCCACATTTGATGACATAGACAGGCAACGCCAGATATGAAACTCGATCATTTATAGATATCAAGTACATAGTTTAAAACCCAGTCAGCTTAATAAGCCACAAAAAGGCCCTCAAAGAGATCCACAGAAGTCGCATTTAATGTTACCGATCGCGAGTAATTACATCAAACCATTTTAAAGAGATAAGTAACGTACTGAAAAGATCAGAGTCTTTGAATACATTGAGCTTAAATGTATTACAAATCACAATGATAAGTTTGTATAGAATTAATTTATGAAACATTAATCAATGTGATTTTGACAAAGATTGTACCGATATATACATAATCAAACACCATTTTACCTGTAAAATGAATAGCAAGCGATGGTACATTCACTATAATCGACAAATAAATATAATAACTTTGATGGTACTAACACGAGACGCCATCTTTGTTTCAGACTTAGATGGATTTAAAGAAATACTAGAACTAGTCTAAGAAACTCGTCCTTTGACCTGACAAGATGAATCTTCTTTGAGAAGTCCTATGTGATTGACAGGTCAACCAGGGTAAGGACACGAAGAGAGGTTTTTTCTAATCCTTTCGGGGGGGGGGGTGTACCTTAGGAGGATTAGGAAACTGGGAATTTTCACCCTCTCCAAAAATTCCTCTTCGCCGGCCAACAGATCCTTTGGCTTCTTCTTAATTCAAGGGTCACTCGCAGAATACTTTCAGTAAACTGATATCTGAAAAGAGATGGAAAAATATTCTCTGAATATCATTTTCATGAAGAGAATAACTTTTCTATAATTATATTAAAGTGATTAAGAGTCTATGCTTGTATGGAAGGAATTAAGGGATCGGTATAACTTTATAGAATAAATATTCTTGTCAGTCCTTTACTTAGAACATTTCCATTCTTTGCCATCCTTTCTGCTTATTCCCGTCAATTATGAATCATATCTCTCATTGTTAACTACAGAGAATTTACGTATTTAAATGAGAGCAAAAATATCTGCCTAATAAAGTGATTATAGGATTTTTCTATTTACCGAGTTTATCCGTAACGGAAAATTTAATTATAACATCTAACCAAAAAAAATAAAATATTTGTAAGTGTATGTATAATTAGAATGCATAGCAGATGTTTATAAATCATTATTATTATTTTTATTATTATTTTTACTATTATTTTTGTTGTTGTTGTTGTTGTTGTTGTACAAATGTTACTATTTGTCACTATGCTGGAGGAAGGATCAGAAAAATGAAATTTTTGGACTAGCGCTTCCATATTCCCAAACGTCTTCAGGTCCAATTGATACAGAAAGTCATGAACAGAATCAAAGTCACCTCTGTGACAGCAGTAAACAAGAAATAATACAATAACATAAAATACACAACTCGTTTGAAAATTACAGCTAGTTAAAAATCAGTGAGTTTAAAAATTACAGCTACTTTAAAAATGATAATTGTTCAAATACATTGTTTATAAGTAGTTCATCAAGTTTATACATTCCTGGGCTATTGTTGATCAATTCTACACGGTTTTTCTTTATTATACATGATTCTATGATATTGCGTTTTGTCATGTCCTTACAATATGATATTTCTTTTGCCCCTTTCTAATTAATGTTGTGATTACAGTTATTCATATGTTGAAACAAACTGCTCGTTTGGTTTTCTGTTCGAACATTATATCTGTGTTGTTTTAGTCTTGTTTCGAGGTCTTTACCAATTTGTCCGACATATCGTTTATTGCATTGACTACTTGGGATTTCATAAACACATCCATTGATTTGTACAAGTGAATTTCTAATTAACATATCCTTTAAAGTACTATTCTTAAAAATAACATTAACATTAAAAACTTTCATTAATCTAGGAATTGTCAAGAAATCATTGGGGAAGGGTAAGATGAGAAGGTTTTTCATATCAAAATCAGTTTTATAGTCTGTTTCATAAAAAAAGTTTTCTGTGCTTTATAGAAAGCTGTGTCGATAAAATTCTC
This sequence comes from Palaemon carinicauda, assembly GCF_036898095.1. NCBI lineage: Eukaryota > Metazoa > Arthropoda > Malacostraca > Decapoda > Palaemonidae > Palaemon > Palaemon carinicauda. The sequence continues at coordinate 98,812,435 of NC_090727.1, read as the reverse complement.
CGGGTATTGTAAATTACCTGCAATTTCCCGGATCTTCCTAAGCTCAGCTTCAAGGAATTCAGTGTCCTTAAAAACATAGATGTAAATACCATAACTTTTGTCCTGGGATAATGATTAGAGTAATAATGAACGTAGGAGTCCACATATGTCGGTTTTCTATAAACTGAGAATCCAAAACCTTTATTATTTCTTAGAATTAACACATCTAAATAGGCCAACCTATTGTCTACTTCTATTTCAATTTTAAATTTTATAGTCGGCACTAAATTATTTATTGCTGTTAAAAACATGTTTTCATTTTTGTTGATGGATCAAGCACAGAATATGTCGTCAACATACCTTACCCAAAGGATGCCAATAAGTAGTATTCTTGGAAGATACCTGGTTTCAAAAAATTCCATATATAAATTACTCAACAATGGTGACAGAGGGTTTCCCATTGCCATACCAAAATTCTTTCATAATATTTCTTTCCGAAGACAAATTTGTAACTCTTGATACATAGTTTTATTAATTTTACAATGGTGTTAGAGTGAACAGAGAAAAAAGAGGGAAGGGAGGGAGAAGGGAGGAGGAAGGGACTGAGAAGGAGGGAGGAAAGGAGCGGGAAGGGAGTGGGAAGGCTGGAGGAAAGGAGGGGTAAGGAAATGAGAAGGGCGGAGAAAAGGAGGGGGAGGGAGTGAGAAGGGGGTACGAAAGGAGAAGGAATGGAGTGACAAGGAGGGAGGATAGGAGGGGAAGGGAGTGAGAAGGGGGGAGGAAAGGAGTGGGAAGGGAGTGAGAAGGGGGAGGAAAGAAGGGGGATGGGAGTGAGAAAGGTTGGGAAAGGGAAGGGAGTGAGAAGGGGGAGGAAAGGAGGGGAAGGGAGTGAGAAGGAGGCAAGAAAGGAGGGGAGGTGAGTGAGAAGGGGGGAGGAAAGGAGGGGAAAGAGTGAGAAGGGAGGAGGAGGGGGAAGGGAGTTGGAAGGAGAGAGGATAGGAGTGGGAAGGGAGTGAGAAGGGTGGACGAAAGGAGGGGAAGGGAGTGAGAAGGGTGGGAGGAGGGGGAAGGGAGTGAGAAGGGTGGGAGGAGGGGGAAGGGAGTGAGAAGGAGAGAGGATAGGAGGGGGAAGAGGGTAAGAAGGGGGAAGGAAAGGAGGGGAAGGGAGTGAGAAGAGGGGAGAAGAGGGGGAAGGGAGTGGGAAGGAGAGAGGAAAGGAGTGGGAAGAGAGTGAGAAGAGGGAAGGAAAGGAGGGGGAAGGGAGTGAGAAGGGAGGAGGAAGGGAGTGAGAGGAAGGGAGGAAAAGAGGGCTAAGGGAGTGAGAAGGGGGAGAAAAGGAGGGAGAAGAGAGTGGGAAGGGGGAAGGAAAGAAGGAAGAAGGGAGTAAGAAGGAGGGAGGAAAGAAGGGGGAAGGGAGAGAGAAGGGAGGAGGAAGGGACTGAGAAGGAGGGAGGAAAGGAGTGGGAAAGGAGTGGGAAGGGAGTGGGAAATGATGGAGGAAAGGAGGGGGAGGGAGTGAGAAGGGGGAAGAAAGGAGAAGGAAGGGAGGGAGAAGGAGGGAGGATAGGAGGGGGAAGGAAGTTTGAGGGTGGGAGGAATGGAGGGGAAGGGTCCCTCTGGGACTATCAGAGGATACCCATGATTCCTCCGGAATCGCCGGAGGTGCTTCCATCATTCAATTTGGCTTAGCTTATTACGAGAAAAATACAGATGACTAAAGTCTCCAATCCCTTAAAGACATAGATCCATTGAGGCTGACTTTTGAGCCTCCGGAGACTCTTAGTTCTTCACACGCTGTCTCCAGGATATTTTCATAAAGCTGCAGCGAAGACTTCTTTAATCCTGAAGAAGAAGAATCCCAATTCGTAAAGACTTGAGCGATCTTTAAAACGTGATATTCTTTTGAAGACTTTGGAGACAACGTTTGATTTTGGAGAGAACTAAAAGTATCTGAAGCCTTATATGGGAGTTTCGTTTGAGCTTAAAGTCTTCAAAGAATTCTAGAAGGAGGAGGAAAGACCTGTCTTTTTCTAATATCAAACAGAATAAAAAGGAATAAAGAAATCACCTCCGGCGATTCCGGAGGAATCAAGGGTTTTCGGTTCATCCAAGACGCCCACCTTTGGTGCCTCCAGGAAGAGCCCAAAGACCCATATCCACCAAGAGGGGTTCTCTCTGGAGAGCAAAAAACTGTTTTGTCAGAGGTTTTTGGTTTGTTTGGCGACTATCAGAAAGAATTCTTCTGTTCAGCTTAGTCAAGAGGTCTTATTCTGACACACACACACATACACACACACACACACACACACACACATATATATATATATATATATATATATATATATATATATACATACATATATATATATATATATATATATATATATATATATATATATATATATATATATATATATATTCATCTATACATATAAATGTTAATTCATTCTGTTTTCTGCTGTGAAGTTTTATAATTCTGTTTCAAAAGAAGTAAATAAGCTTTAACAATTCATATTTCCTGTCTCATCTTATCCTCCCTTCGGTGTCCCTCCCTCACTCCCTCTTTCTTTTAAGTTTCAATGGGTAGAGCTACTCCCCCTCGCCCACATTCTCCATGCAATACTTTGGAGCTCCTCTTTTTTCGCTTAACGGGAGAGGGTAGAGTCTTAGATGGGGATGGTTGGCTAATTATGCTACGTTAGTTCAATTTAGGATAAGAATAGAGGAACTTACATTATAGAGTATAAACAAGGTAGAATTTTTATCTGTAATACTCGTACGTGCCTATGCAGTAGGACAAACTATTAGTAAACCCCGTTAACATGGACAATCTACGAGATATTACGTGACGTGTCACCTAAGATAAGATGCTGAAGCCCGTTGACCATGAACCTTAATCAGGACTGTGTGGTTAACTTATCTAATAAACTTTTAGATTAGAATGTGAAGTGTGCCTTGGGATATGGTCTCAATTTTTCGATGTCTTCAAATGTAGAAATTACGAAGGGATTAATTGATCCTGAAAAATTCAGTGATATAGTATTTCGGTGGAATACATAAATACGGTAAAGGAATTACATACAGTAATATAAAAATAAAACCAGTGGTTTCAGATTGCCCAACAACATTCAAGATCGCAGTTAAAAGATGTGAATATAATACTGATGAAATCTTACAAATGTGATGTACTGGTAATTTTGGATAAAATTGGTTATGAATATGTATCACCAACAATCGTGATTTTAATCAACCACGATGGTATTTAATACTAAATTCTACCCTTGGGAATGTATATCCACTGAAAATTCATTAATGATAAATGCTTCCAGCTGGGCAAGGATTCGACCCTATGCTTTGAGCAAAAAAAAAGAATGCCTACAAGGACGACTTTATCAATCGAA
>NC_090727.1:98796555-98804055 GCF_036898095.1 Palaemon carinicauda | reverse complement strand
CTCTGATTGCTCTTGTTTTAGATGTCTTTACGTGTAGTTCATTGCCTTGGAAAGATAACATTGATTATTAGCATTTCGAGTCATTTATTAGAACCTTGAAGGTATTAAAAATATTTAATGACCTGATTCGTTTATTAGAACCTTGAAGGTAATGAACACGTAAAATGTCCTGAATTTGCACCATGATTTAGGTATTTGATTTTACAAGTTACACACCTGTGACTTCTGCAATAAGATGTTCGTGTACGTGTAGAGAGAAAAAATAGTCCCTGCCAAGATCCATCCTTTAGTCAGTGTAGGCTATATGTATTCTAATTATATACAGTTCTTTCGTGTTGACGATATCCGTTATTTGTCATGCGAAGTACAATTTCCTCATCTTATGACCAATACCTTTAGACTGAGAGAGAGAGAGAGAGAGAGAGAGAGAGAGAGAGAGAGAGAGAGAGAGAGAGAGAGAGAGAGAGAGAGAGAGAGAGAGAGTGCTTTTACTTTTAGATAGTTTGCAAGGTCATAAAAAGTAATAAAATATGATAACATTTTTATTGTAAATAAACTTGTATTTACCAGTTAAAGATGTCCGACACTAATTGTAGGGTAAAAGGAATAGTTTTAGAAAATAACAAAATTATTTTTATATGAAGATATCAAACTGCAACGTATTAGTTTTAAGGAAAGATACTCTACTCGATAGTTTACCCAAACAAAATTTTATTAAAAGCAAAATAAGACACTTTTTGTCCATTAGATACAACTGTCAGCCTGAAATTACAATTTGGTAAACATATTTTGCCAGATGAAGATGAAATTCATTAGGAAATGCTTGGGAAAAATATAATTCCTCTTTACATTAACTACACACACACACACACACACACACACACACACATATATATATATATATATATATATATATATATGTGTGTGTGTGTGTGTGTGTGTGTGTGTGTGTGTATGTGTGTATATATATATATTATATATATATATATATATATATATATATATATATATATATATATATATATATATATATATATATATACGGAATATATATATATAAATATATATATATATATATATATATATGGTATATATATTTTTATGTATATATGTATATATATATATGTGTATATATATATATATATATATATATATATATATATATATATGCATATATATATGTATATATATATATATATATATATATATATATATATTATAAGTAAATATAAGAAACAATATTTTTTTTGTCATGAAACATTTTGAAAAATATAGGATCCTCTTGGAAATACCTCTGTGGTATGATTGGCCTTGATTTTAGTGCTGCCTTTGACCGTGTTAATCATGATGCCCTTGTTTGCAAACTCAAACAGTTGGGAGTGGGTGGGTCGTTTCTTAGCATCATTATCGATTTTTTAAGTAATAGATCTCAAAGAGTTGTTGTTGATGGGCAGCATAGTGAGTATAGTAATGTGATATCTTGTGTTCCTCAGGGTAGTGTTCTTGGCCCATTACTTTTCATAATGTATACACATGACATGGTGTTTGATCTAGAAAACAAGCTTGTTGCACATGCAGATGATGCTACTCTCTTTGTATTAATTCCATCTCCTGAATGTAGATCTGGGGTTGCTGAATCCCTTAATAGAGATCTAGCTGAAATTAGTGTATGGTGCAAATCATGGGGTATGATGTTGAATCCTAACAAAACTCAAAGTATGATTGTAGCTAGGTCAAGGACCGTGGCTCCTCAACATCTGGATCTCAGCACTGATAATGTTTCTTTAACTTTGTAGATTTTAAAAATTTTAGGTATGATTCTGGACAGCAAATTTACTTTTTAGAAACACATTAGGTCTGTGTCTTCTTCAATTGCACAAAAAATTCGCTTATTGAGTAAGTGTTTCAAGGTTTTTGGGGATCAATCTATTCTGAAGAAGTGTTTTAATTCTTTCATTCTACCTTATTTCTAGTATTGTTCTCATGTCTGGTCTCCAACTGCTGATTCTCATCTTAATTTTTTGGACAGAACTTACGTTCTATTAAATTTCTTATTCCTGATTTAGATATTAATCTCTGGCATTGTCGTTCAATCAGTTCATTATGCATATTGCATAAGATTTTTTTTTTTTATTCTGAACTTCCTTTACATTCAGATCTTCCCGGACAGTTCCATCCTGTTCGTAATACTAGGTATGCTGTTAATTCTAATAGTCAGGCCTTCTCCAGCATGAGGATCAATACTACCCAGTGCTCTAGAAATTTTCTTCCAGCTGTGACCAAGTTGTGCTATGATCTTCCTAATCGGGTAGTTGAATCAGTAGAACTTTAAAAGTTCAAACTCGCAGCAAATATTTTTTTTGTTGAACATGCTTTCATAAATCCTTTTATAGTTTATATATCAAATATCTATTTTAATGTTGTTAATGTTTTTAGAATATTTTATTTTAATTTTTTATTACTTACTATATCGGTTATTTATTTCCTTATTTCCTTTCCTCTCTGGGGTATTTTTCCCTGTTGGATCCCTTTGGCTTATAGCATCTTACTAATGCAACTAGGGTTGTAGCTTAGCTAGTAATAATAATAATCTTAGTTATTATTCGAATTAGTTCAGAGATAATTTCGGAATGACAGAAGATAGGAATGTTGTATTTCGGTTATTTTTCCGTTTTTTTTCTTTCCATTCCCACAGGCTCATTATAACGTAATAAGGGTAACAACATGTATCCAAAGAAAGTTTAAAGAATTGATAAAGAATATTGTGAGGAAAATATAATATTCGTAACGGCATTGTGGCGAAACAGATAACACGTCTGACTACGGATCAGAAGATTACAGGTTCGAATCCTGGCAAGGTCGAGGACAGAATTTTAATTTTATTTTTTTTTTCCAATTTGAGTTAGTGTTTATTTTATTGCTGTGAGTGTCTTCCTTTGCAGTGGTTGCTGTGTCTTTAATGTTGTCTTACGGGGTGACCATGTAAGCATTGCTTTTTATACCCTTGGCTATGAAAACAGGTGTAGTTTATGACCTTTGCACAGGCTTGAGTTCCAGATCCCTTGATATAAAGTATAACGAGGGAAAGCTTGAAAAGAGCAGCGCAATTGCGAGTTCCCAGTTGCCAAGAGTAAAGACTTGACAAAGGGCCTTTGATAAAGCAGAGGGAATGGGAGAGGAAACTCCCATGGCACGTAATCCGAACTGATGGTGAGAAGTGCAGTGTTATGTTATGCGAATATGAGAGAGAGGAAGGAAGGAAATATTTTAGTGTGGAGAGAGAGGTAAGTTTGTTGTACTTGATTTCCAATGAAAACAGAAAGGGAATTTGAAGACTAAACAGAGCACCCCTAAGGTGCTGTGGAGTACTTCAATAGAGTATTTAAAACATTACTCTACGTGTCTGGAAGAATTTCAAAGGACACAGTCATCTTATTACTGATCACCTATTCTGATAGAAACTCGTTTTCTTTTTTTTTTCAAGGGTAGAAGAGAGACTTTAGCTATAGTAAGCAACTCTTCTAGGAGTATGACACTCCAAAATCAAACCATCGTTCTCTAGTCTTGGGTAGGGCCAGAGCCTTTTTACCATGGTCTTCCACTGTCTGGGTTAGAGTTCTCTTACTTGAGGATACACTCGAGCACACTATTCTATTTTATTTCTCTTCCTCATGTTTTGTTAAAGTTTTTATAGATTTGTATAGGAGATATTTATTTTAATGTTACCGTTCTTGAGATATTCTATTTTTCCTCGTTTGATTTCCTGACTGGGCTATTTTCCCTGTTGGGGCCCCTGGGCTTATAGCATCCTGCTTTTCCAACTAGGAGTGTGGCTCGGCAATTGATAATAATAATAATAATAATAATAATAATAACAATAATAATAATAATAATAAATGAAGGAAGTTGCAACTGAAATAGTAGAAGGGGGGAAAATGGAATAGATTGAAGTAGCTGGTGAGGCGTTAGATGTAAATGCGCTTGAGATGAATCATTTGAGAAAATTCATTAATTGGATGGCCCTATCGCTGGAATTTTTTTTTAATGGAAATCTTTGCTCCTGTCAAGTGACGAAGTGCAATGTGTCCCTATTATAACAATTAGTGCCAGAGGTTATTAACATGGGGACTTCGGTTCTCAACTGATAGTAATCTTATTAAACTCGGGGACAAAGCTTTTGAACACTCCTCTGTTTGAAAAGGAGTTTTTATACGAATCAGAAAACTCAATTTCTTTGTAAGAGGAAAATTAGAATCCATCTGAATATGACTTTTAGCCATGCCATTAAAGCCCTGCTAGCGAAACTTCAAAAGTTCAAACTTGCAGCGAAGGTTTTTATGTTGAACAGACTGACATGAGTCTCTTTTCATAGTTTATAATATTATAGGAAAGATATTTTCTAGTAATAGTGTTCTGAAAGTATTCTAAATGTTCATTAGTTCTCTTGTAGTTCATTTATTCTCTTAATTCCTTGCCTCACCAGGCTAGTTTTCCCCTTTGGAACCCTTGGTCTTATTGGATCCTGCTTTTTCAACTAGTGTTTAGTTTACTAATAATAATAATAATAATAATAATAATAATAATAATAATAATAATAATAATAATAATAATAATAATAATAATACTAGTGGAGTAAATTTTCATTAGATGGTGTAGTTATGTCCAAGGGTGTAGTTAGAGACGCTGTTGCGTTTTAGCTTTCAGTTTATGTTACCAAGTATTGCAATTAGTGTCACCTTCTGTGGCGAAGCATGACAGCCGTGTTATGGTGACAGCAAAAGCTAGTGAGGGGGATTTTGATATGTGAAAAGTTTTAAATGATGGCTTTATTTTACTTAAAGGATTATAAATTGTATTTGATTGTGCATATAAAGGTAGCTAGGTGCGTCCTCGCTGTCGTTTATTTTTATCTTAAACATTTGGTTTGATATCAGTTATTTCGTAAGCCTATTTTATTACTATTATTATTATTATTATTATTATTATTATTATTATTATTATTATTATTATTATTATTATTATTAACAGCCACAATTCTAGTCCGAAAAGCATGATAATATAAGCCCAGGGCCTCCAACAAGGAAATGGCACTGTGAGGGAAGGTAAAAGGGAATAGATAGAATAGCTTACCAGAGTGTACAGTTGATCAAGAGAACTCTAACCCGAGACTGGAAGACCATGGTACAGAGGTTATGGCTCTACCCAAGGCTAGAGAACAACGGTTTGATTTTGGAGTGTCCTTCTCCTAGAAGAGCTTCTGACCTTAGCTAAGAGTCTTTTCTACCCTTACCAAGAGAAAAGTATCCACTGAACAATTACAGAGCTATAGTAAACCGTAGAGTGAAGATGAATTTTTTTCTTATGTTATTGTCAGGTATAAGAGGAAAACGGAGAATCTGTAAGGAATAGGCCAGACTATTCGGTTTATGTACAGATAAAGGAAAAATGAACCGTAACCAGAGAGGGATAAAAAGTAGTACTATCTGGTCAGTCGAAGGACCCAATAATACTCTAGCAGTAGTATCTCAACGGTTGGCTGGTGCCTTTATTCAGATCGTGAGCATATTAAGAAAACAGTTGCTTGAGAAGTTTTCATAAGTTTTATTAGAAGTTTTTTTTGTTTCTTCCAAATTAGATTTTGTAGGAATTCAAACGTGTATCGATTACTTTTTGAAAGTTGATTATGTCAGTCAATCCACATCTTTGAAAATTAAAACTATTTTGGTTTTGGGCGCTAAATACTGGTCTGATTTTTATTCCTCAAAATATTAGAAAATTGCTTGTAGGAATTAGAGAGAGAGAGAGAGAGAGAGAGAGAGAGAGAGAGAGAGAGAGAGAGAGAGAGGGAGAGAGAGAGAGAATTACCCTCATTACGTTAATTGATGAGTAAAGTGTGAGCTCATTTCCTGACAATGGTCCAGAGAAGGAGTTTGCCAAGGCTTTGGCCTTGATGGATTCCTTCCATCAGTACAGATGACTGACGGAGTTGATGATCCGAAGGGAATTTCGGACTGTCTTTACAGCTGTTCCAGCTGTTTTATGAAGGATTGATAATTAAATATTTGATTAAGCAAATTATTTTATTTACAGTCAATTGACAAGCTCTGTTTATGTTACTTAATAAATATGTGTAGCTCTTTTACACCTATGAATTAGAAGTCAGTGCCATGATTATGTTTAGTGCTATCCTGTTAAGATTTCCAAAAGTCTTTTTTCCACTTGTCTATATGCAGATATAATTTAGTTTTAAAGATATAATTTATATGAATGTCTTTTTTTTTTGTCTACAGCCTTTACCCATCTCTATATACTGTAGGGTCGCTCTCTATACGGGCCATCCTGTTTACTTAATCCTTTTTCTATGAACTTACATTTGGAGAACAAATAGACGTTGATAATCCCTTTTGATAAATATTGATTTTATTTATGGTTTCCGTAAAGATAGATTCAATTTTGGTCACTGTAAGGATCTGTAAACTTTCAAATTGAAACTGAAATGTTTTTTTATGTGACCATTCGAGGAATGGCGATGTCTTTTTCCTTTCTATGGGTTTTGAAATCTCAGAAGATTCCATCAAAATACTCAAATAAAATCCCTCTAGGGCTTTCGACTTTAAAGCTTAACCCTTTCTGAGTAATTTGTGGACCGGGAAGAAAGTTGATCAGCAATTTCATTCCAACTGACTCAAATATTTTCTATGGGAAGACGAACGAAGGCATTTGGTGGTTCAGACTTTCGAGGGGGAAATTTGGCCCAGTCACTTCTGTTGGTAAAGTACTATTTTTGTATCGATTTGTTTATTGTATTTTTAGGGACTAGTGCATATATACATATATATATATATATATATATATATATATATATATATATATATATATATATATATATATATATATGTATGTATGTATATATATATAATGTGTGTATATACATACATACAGTATATGTACATAAATACAAAACACACACAAAAATGCAACTATTTCTTGTCCACTGCAGGACAGAGGCCTCACATTTCTTCATTCAAATCTGAGGTTTGGCCATTTCATCACCACGCTGCCCATTGCAGATTAGTGATGGTGGGAGAATTTATTCTGATAGCTCACCGGGAGTTGTTAAAGGCGAATGCAATTAAGTGTTTGTATGTATGTGTTGGTGACAGCTAGAGAAGAAGAGACGTAGGGGGTCGAAAACCAAGTTTTATCATTCTCTTTTCTTAGCATAACTTTGTAAATATTTTGAATGGAGAGAATCAGATGCTAAATCCATACCGCAGTGAATTCTGGAATAAGTCCAAGTTAGCCACTTCTCAGAAGGAGCGTCTATGCTAATGGGAATTCTGACACAGAGCCCCTTTCTCTCCCTCTCTCCCTCCGGTCTTTAGCCCTCCCTCCCTCTTTCCCTATGTTCATTAGATTTCTGAAGGGCGAAATATAATACTGCACCTCCCATTCTCATAAGGGTGGTAGGGATATCAGTATAATGAGAAACTACTCGTC
>NC_090727.1:98781555-98789055 GCF_036898095.1 Palaemon carinicauda | reverse complement strand
TATATATATATATATGTATATATATATATATACAGTATATATATACATATATATGTATACATACACATGTGTGAGTGTGCTTGTGTGCGTGTGTTGAGCCACGAGAGTGAAATGATAAATATGCTTTGATACAGAAAATTTGGATTCCTAAGTTTTCAATTTCTTTATGGTTCCAGATAAGTTTGATTTTAGGAAAGTGGATAATATGGGATTAGGTTAAAATTATGACTTTGGGTAAAGGCAATACAATTCTTTAGGGTGTTATTTAATTTTAACGCGTATTATTTTTCTGGTCAGAGACTGCCATCTTAGGTTGTATGTTCCATAATGTGATTGAGTTGGAATGAAATCAATAATTGAACGTAATTTGGCTAACCAACGATCCTTACATATATTTGAGAGAGAGAGAGAGAGAGAGAGAGAAGAGAGAGAGAGAGAGAGAGAGAGAGAGAGAGAGAGAGAGAGAGAGAGAGAGAGAGAGAGAGAGAGAGAGAGAGACTCCTGCCCTTTGAGGAAATGTATTAAACCTCGTTTCTGCCTTAGTTTGTAGATATGTGACTGTCACACACAACTTTTTTCAAGTGCTATATAACAAGAATCAGAGATTCTTTGACCTCTATTTCAAGGAACATTACCTCTAGTATCAGAGGCTCTTTAACCTCTATTTTGAGGTGCCTTAATTCTAGCATTAGAGACTCTTTGACCCCTATTTTGAGACTCCTTGTATTTACGATTAGAGGTTCTTTGGCTTCTATGTAGTAGTGCCTTACGTCTAGCATTATAGGTTCTTTGACATCTATTTTGAGACACCTTACCTTCAACATAAGAGACTCTTTGACCCCTATTTTGAGACTCTTCACCTTTATGATTAGAGGCTCATTGGCTTCTATTTAGTAGTGCCTTACGTCTAGCATTATAGGTTCTTTGACATCTCTTTTGAGGCACCTCACCTCTAGCATTAGAGGCTTTATGACCTCTTTTTCAAGGAAGATAACGGATAGCATTAGAGGCTCCTTAACCTCTAGTTTAAGGGTCCTTACCTCTAGTATTAGAGGCTCTTTGGCTTCTATTTAGTATTGCCTTAATTGTAGCATTATAGGTTCTTTGACATCTATTTTGAGGCACCTCACTTCTAGCATTAGAGGCTTTATGACCTCTTTTTCAAGGAAGATAACGGATAGCATTAGAGGCTCCTTAACCTCTAGTTTAAGGGTCCTTACCTCTAGTATTAGAGGCTCTTTGGCTTCTATTTAGTATTGCCTTAATTGTAGCATTATATGTTCTTTGACATCTATTTTGAGGCACCTCACTTCTAGCATTAGAGGCTTTATGACCTCTATTTCAAGGAAGATAACGTCTAGCATTAGAGGCTCCTTAACCTCAAGTTTAAGGGTCCCTACTTCTAGTATTAGAGACTCTTTGACCTCTATTTAGTAGCTCTTTATCTCTAGCATTAAAAGGTCTAGGGTTGTAGCGTAGTATTCAATAATAATAATGATAATAATAATAATAATATATACATATAATTATATATATATATATATATATATATTTATATATAAATTTTTATACATACATATATATATATATATATATATATATATATATATGTGTGTGTGTGTGTGCGTATGCATCTGCTTATATATATATATATATATATATATATATATACATTTATATATGTACATATATATATATGTACATATATATATATATATATGTATATATATATATATATATATATATATATATATATATATATATATATATGTATATATATGTATATATATGTACATATATATGTATGTATATATATATATATATGTACATATATGTACATATATATATGTATATATATACAGGTGTATATATATTTATATTTATATATATGTGTAAATATATATTCAAATATATGTCTCTGATTTTGGGGTCTATAAAGACACACTTCTTATGGTATTACCCTCCACAGCATTCACATCCTATCTACTCCCCCCCCCCCACCAAAGATCCTCATAAAAGGCAACTATCTGTCATGGTTTAGTTTTATCTTTAACTTTTGTTCCTTCGTGAGGATAACTGAAGGAATTTAAGGTAGAACACAGCTCATAATAAATAATGTCATGTATGAGATCTTTATCCTGCACTAGACCAAAATTGTCTAATGTTGCTTGTTCTACTTTTTTGCTATTTAGATATTTTCTTCTCCATTACCATTTTGATATATTATTTTTTTCTTCCTTATTGCTTTAAAGACATTTTTGTTATAAAAATTCAAGACCAAACCTCCTGCCAAATCTAGACTGGGAATAGCGTTGGAAAGTCCCGCTTTGCACCAGTTTGTAGATTTAGATAAACATTCTCTCTCACATATTCTATTGATATCATAACGTCACAATCGGGTAGAATCTCATCCTTGTGTATATTGACAAGATGATGGCCGGGAATGAGTACAGAGAAGAGTCCATCGAGGGAATAATATGACTAGAATGTATGTATAAGATTGCCTTGCCTTATGCAAGACACGGGCTCTACCGTTGGCAGCCTGTAAATATGACTAGAGGGAAATTGCAGGGTATCCTTGAATTCATATTTTACAGATAAGAAATGAGAAAGTATTATGTTAATTTAAAGGGTGTATTGCATTAATTTCATTTTTAATGTTGATATTTGAAAACAATTATTACCTTTGATTTTGATTTAGATAATTATTCAACCAAAATTAAAGTATTATGAGAGCTTTAAAATAATTTAAGAACAAAAGTCATTCTTAGGATATGTGACATAATGAGGCATAAAACGGTCTTCCATCAGTTGCTTTCGAAACCTGGAGGTTCGAAGGATTTGATCTTCACTCCGATTGGATCTCTTCTTTTAGAGCTAAACATGGCGACTCCTGTTTTGCAGTGAGAGACTTTCGGTTGATCTGCTTAGATCCATGAGTTAGCCTAATTCATCACCTCTGTTTTGAACACCCATATTGCTTAAGTTAACCAAGGATAGTGCCGACAAATTTGAAGTGAAAAGGGGACCGTCCTCAAATTTGCCGGCACTATCCTTGAAAGCCTGCTCTTTCTTTGTTTCAAATTATGGTTTAACACTCGATGTGCCATACAAAATATTTTCGTAGCAGAGAGCACACGTAGTACGATCATTTTGCTGAAAAATCCAAAGTCATTTGTCCAAGATGACTGAAATAATTGGACATCAAGATTTATTTTTCCCCAGTACCATGGTCACAATTAGATAAAAGGAATATTACATTGGGTGGCTAAGAGCTCAATGAAACAAAAGGGACCATAGTAAGGTAGACTAATCAACATCTCAAAGAAGTATAAAGGGGACCATCCTAAGGTAGCTAAATAAAGATCTCAAAGAATTATAAATGGGACCATCCTAAGGTAGCTAAATAAAGATTTCAAAGAATTATAAATGGGACCATCCTAAGGTAGCTAAATAAAGATCTCAAAGAATTATAAAAGGGACCATACTCAGGTAGCTTAATAAAAATCTCAAGGAATTATAAAAGGGATTATACTCTCGTGGCCTAACCAAGATCTCAAAGAATTTTAAAAGGAACCATACTCAGGTAGCTTAATTAAAATCTAAAGGCATTATAAAAGGGACCATACTAAGGTAGCTTAATCAAGATCTCAAAGAATTATAAAAGGGACCATACTAAGGTAGCTTAATCAAGATCTCAAAGAATTATAAAAGGGGTCCCTATTCAGGTAGCTTAATCAAGATCTCAAAAAATTATAAAAGGGGTCCCTACTCAGGCACCTTAATCAAGATCTCAAAGAATTATAAAAGGGACTATCCTAAGGTATCTTAATCAAAATTCTCAGGAATTATAAAAGGGACCATACTCAGGTATCTTAATCAAAATTCTCAGGAATTATAAAAGGGACCATACTCAGGTAGCTTAATCAAAATTCTCAGGAAATATAAAAGGGACCATACTCAGTTAGCTTAATCAAGGTCTCAAAGAATTATAAAAGGGACCTTCCTCAGGTATCTTAATCAAAATTCTTAGGAATTATAAAAGGGACCATACTCAGGTAGATTAATCAAAATCTAAAGGAATTATAAAAGGGACTATACTCAGGTATCTTAAGCAAAATTCTCAGGAATTATAAAAGGGACCATACTCAGGTAGCTTAATAAAAATCTCAAGGAATTATAAAAGGGATCATACTCATGTAACCTAACCAAGATCTCAAAGAATTTTAAAAGGAACCATACTCAGGTAGCTTAATCAAAATCTAAAGGAATTATAAAAGGGACCATACTAAGGTAGTTTAATCAAGATCTCCAAGAATTATAAAAGGGACCAAACTCGGGTAGCTAAATCAAGATCTCAAAGAATTATAAAAGGGACCATACTTAGTTAACTTAATCAAGATCTCAAAGAATTATAGACCCTACTCAGGTAGCTTAATCAAGATCTCAAAAAATCATTAAAAGGGACCATACTCAGTTAGCTTAATCATATCTCAAGGAATTATAAAAGGGACCATACTCAGGTAGCCCAATTAAAATCTCAAGGAATTATAAAAGGGACCATACTCAGGTAGCCCACTTAAAATCTCAAGGAATTATAAAAGGGACCATACTCAGCTTAATCAAGGTCTCAAAGAATTATAAAAGGGACCATACTCAGTTAGGTTAATCAAGGTCTCAAAAGAATTATTAAAGGGACCATACTCAGGTAGCTTAATTAAGATCTCAAAGAATTATAGAAGGGGTCTCCAATCAGGTAGCTTAATCAAGATCTCAAAAAATCATTAAAAGGGACCATACTCAGTTCGCTTAATCATATCTCAAAGAATTATAAAAGGGACCATACTCAGGTAGCCCAATTAAAATCTCAAGGAATTATAAAAGGGACCATACTCAGGTAGCCCACTTAAAATCTCAAGGAATTATAAAAGGGACCATACTTAGTTAACTTAATCAAGATCTCAAAGATTTATAAAAGGGACCATACTCAGCTTAATCGAGGTCTCAAAGAATTATAAAAGGGACCATAGTCAGGTAGCTTGCTTAAAATCTCAAGGAATTATGAAAGGGACCATACTTAGGTAGCCAATCTGACCTGATCGGGGAAATTACTTGATCTTGGAGTAAGGCAGGCAAAATCGTATTTTTGCTGACCGTCCCATATCATAGGAAATGGAACAAAGATAGATATATAGAGAGATATAATAATCTAAATCATAAAGAATAAAAACCATGAATATAAAAGTAATGATGCACAATAGACATTCTCTCTCTCTCCCTCTCTCTCTCTCTCTCTCTCTCTCTCCCTCTCTCTCTCTCTCTCTCTCTCTCTCTCTCTCTCTCTCTCTCTCAGTATTTTCTCTTTGCTCCTCCAAATCAAATGCCGTGCCATAAACAAGCACTCCTCGTGCCAAGT
The DNA here is from genome assembly GCF_036898095.1 of Palaemon carinicauda. Classification (NCBI taxonomy): domain Eukaryota; kingdom Metazoa; phylum Arthropoda; class Malacostraca; order Decapoda; family Palaemonidae; genus Palaemon; species Palaemon carinicauda. Next base: position 98,783,639 of record NC_090727.1, on the reverse strand, counting down.
GTGGCACGCGTGCCATAGGTTACCGACCCCTGCTCTAGAGAGTATAGCGAGAGGTGCACTGTTAGCACTAACCCTATAAATGGTCTCTCTCTCTCTCCTCTCTCTCTCTCTCTCTCTCTCTCTCTCTCTCTCTCTCTCTCTCTCTCTCTCTCTCTCTCTCTCTCTCTCTCTCTCTCCAAATTACTTATGAGTAAGTTATGCTTTAAAAATGGCATTTTTAAATTTTGAATCAAACATTTTGTCAAAAGTACATAAGTAAACCTATGATTCTGTTGTCCATAAAGTTCTTTCAAATACTTTTAAAGAACTTTGGTGATATATGCCATTCACATATGCCATTCACAACTGATAAAGGAAGAAAGCATAAAAGGATGAAGATGAATGAATGGCTTTTCTTATGTTTAAAAATCATCCAAACTTATAAAGGCCAATATCATTAATACCCCCAAAAATTATGTCACTTGCCCTTCCTCTCATAGATGATCCTCAAAATTTAATCATAATTAAAACTATCGACAAGAATAAAATAAACAAACTGGAAAAAAAAAATATTTTTTCTCTTACGAAACTTGAATATATTCCAAAGGAGAGGGTCTCTAATTTTTCTTCAGCCTAACTTCTTGAAAAATAAAGTTTTTAAGCTTGAAGCTGATGAATTGAATTTTGTTTCATCAAGAAACCACTCAAGAGGAGGGAATTAATTCTTAGAGAAAGAACCAAATAAGAACAGAAAATAAAAAAGGAGAAAGGAGAGATGAATGAAATACGATGAAAGTGTTTGAAATTACCTCAATATTACGTATTTTGCATGAATGTAAAGACGAGAACTCAAGAACACTTAAAAAACTTCTTTTATTTCCGGGTGATTATTTCATGGGGATGTTTTCTCTCATTATTCACACCTCTCTTAAAGGAGTTAGTCGTCTTAGGTCTCACAGTCGTCTTTTCCTAAGACACATTGCTTAAAAGGTAGTAGGTTGGCCAGGGCACCAGCCACCCGTTGACATACTACCGCTAGAGAGTTATGGAGTCCCTTGACTGGCCAGACTACATTGGATCTTTTTCTCTGGTTTCGGTTCATTTTCCACTTGCCTACACACACACACACACACACACACACACACACACACACACACACGCACACACACACGCACACACACACACCAAATAGTCTGGCCTATTCTTTACAGATTCTCCCCTATCTTCATACACCTGACAACACTGAGATTACCAAACAAATGTTCTTCACCCAAAGGGGTTACTACCACTTTCCTCTTGGTAAGGGTAAAAGGGACTCGTTAACTATGGTAAGCAGCTATTCTAGGAAAAGTGAGATTACCAAACAAATCTTCTTCACCCAAGGGGTTACTGCCACTTTCCTCTTGGTAAGAGGAAAAGGGACTCGTTAACTATGGTAAGCAGCTATTCTAGGAGAAGTGAGATTACCAAACAAATCTTCTTCACCCAAGGGGTTACTGCCACTTTCCTCTTGGTAGGGGTAAAAGGGACTCGTTAGCTATGGTAAGCAGCTATTCTAGAAGAAGCACACTCCAAAATCAAACTATTGTTCTCTAGTCTTGGATAGTGCCATAGCCTCTGTACAATAGTCTTCCACTGTCTTCGGTTAGAGTTCTCTTGCTTGAGAGTACACTCGGGTACATTATTCTATATTTTTCTTCCTCTTGTTTTGTTAAAAGTTTTTATAGTTTATATAGGAGATATTTATTTTAATGTTACTGTTCTTAAAATATTTAATTTTTGCTTTTAATTTTCACTGGGCTATTTTCCCGGTTGGAGCCCCTGGGGTTATAGCATCCTGCTTTTCCAACTAGGTTTGTAGCTTAACAAATAATAATAATAATAATAATAATAATAATAATAATAATAATAATAATAATAATAATAATAATAATAATAATAACTCATACTTCTATTAACATCTAATAAAAAAATTTCATGTTTAATCTCCAAAACTATCTTCCCAGTCTAATATCATCTTCGACGTAGTCTCTAAGAATTGAAGAGCGTAATTTATCTTAATATTCATTGGGCTATGCTTCTTTCCATGTTCATCTATTTGGATT
>NC_090727.1:98751555-98771555 GCF_036898095.1 Palaemon carinicauda | reverse complement strand
GAGCTGTGTTCTTGCTTAAATTCCTTCAGTTATCCTCATGAAGGAACACAAGTTAAAGATAAACTAAACCATGACAGATAGTTGCCTTTTATGAGGATCTTTGGTGGGGGGGGGAGTAGATAGGATGTGAATGCTGTGGAAGGTAATACCACAAGAAGTATGTCTTTATAGACCCCAAAATCAGAGACAAACTCATAAACAAATTGAAATGACTTTGCCCTAATTGTGTAGATGGAGCAAGTAAAGCCACGACAAATATGCCGAAAAAGGATAATTTAAATGCAAGAAATATGGCAACTCATAATAAAGCTCAAAGTTTACCTAATGCTAGAGGTGTGGCACTTTAAAATAGAGGTAAAAAAGGCTCTAGTGCTGAAGGTAAGGAACCTCGATATTGACGTCAATGAGCTTTTAATACTAGATATATGGCACCTCAAAATAGAGGTCAAAGAACTTCTAATGGTAAAAGTATGGAACTTCAAAATTAGATGTCAAAGACGCTCAAATGCCAGAGGTAAAAAGCTACTAAAAAGAGGCCAAAGAGCCTCTAATACTAGAGGTAAGGAATTTCAATATAGAGGTCGAAGAGCATCTAATACTAGAAGTATGGCACCTTCAACCAGAGATCAAAGCAAAGCCTCCAATACTTAATGTATGGCACCTGTAAATGGATGTCAAGGAACTTATAATGCTGGAAATATGGTACTTAAAAAATAGTTGTCATAGACCCTCTAATGCTAGAAGTAAGGAGCTTCCATATAGAAGTCAAGGAGCCTCTAATACTACAGGTATGGCACCTCAAAATAGAGGTCAAAGAACCTCTAATGCTAAAGGTAAAAAGCTAATAAATGAAGGTAAAAAGGCCTCTATTACTAGGGGTAAGTAACTTCAATATAGAGGCCAAAACGCCTCTAATACTAGAAGTATGGCATCTCAAAATAGATTTCAACGAACCTCTAATGCTAGACGTATGTCACTTCAAAAATGGATGTCAGAGGCTCTCTAATGCTAGTGGTAATGAGCTACTAAATAGAGGTTAAATAGCCTCTAATACTAGAGGAATTCAACCTCAATATAGGGGTCAAAGAACCTCAAATGCTAGAAGTAGAGCACCTCAAAATAGAGGCTAAATACCCTCTAATGGTAGAAGTAACACCCCCATTAAATAGACGTTAAAGAGCCGCTAATGCTAGAAGTATGGCACCTCAAAATAAAGGTTAAGGAGTCTCTAATGCTAAAGTATGGCACCTCAAAATAGAGGTTAAATACCATATAATGGTAGAAGTAAGACCCCATTAAATAGACGTTAAAGAGCCTCTCATGCTAGACGTATGGCACCTCAAAATAGAGGTTAAGGAGTCTCTAATGCTAAAAGTATGGCACTTCAAAAAGATGTTAGAGCCTCTAATCCTAAAGGTAAAGCGACTCGAAATAAGAGGTCAAAATGGCTCTAATGATAAAAGAAACTCTAATGCTAGATGTAAGTCTCCTCAAAATAGAGGTCAAGGAACCTCTAATGCTAAAACTATAGTACCACAACATATTAAAATGGTAATGGAGAAGAAAATATCTAAATAGCAAAAAGGGCTGAGCAAGCAACAAATAGACAGTTTCTGGTCCACTGCAGGAGAAAGGCCTCATACATGACAATATTTATATTGAGCTGTGTTCTAACTTAAATTCCTTTAGTTATCCTCCAGAAGGAACAAAAGTTAAAGATAAAACTAAACTATCACGTATAGTTGCCCTTTATGTGGATCTTTGTTGGGGGGGGAAGGGTGAGTGGAGAGGACGTGAATGCTGTGGAAGGTTCTACCACAGGAAGTGTCTTTATAGACGCCAAAATCAGAGACAAAGTTAGAAAAAAAAAACTTGCAATGGCTTTGCCTCAATTGTGTAGAAGAAGCCAAGTAAAAATAGCCATGACGAATATGTCGAAGAAGGATAATCAAATGCAATAAATATGGCACCTTATAATAAAGTTAAAAAAAACTACCTAATGCTAGAAGTATGAAACTTCAAAATAGAGGTCAAAGAGGCTCTAATGCTAAAGGTAAGGAACCTTAATGTTAAGGTCAATGGCATTCTAACGATAGCAGTATGGGACTTCAAAAAAAGATGTCAAAGATCCTCTAATGCTAAAAGTATAGCACTTCAAAAATAGATGTCAAAGACCATCTAAAGCTATGTAGTAGGTTGGCCAGAGCACCAGCCACCCGTGGAGATACTACAGCTAGGGAGTTATTGGGTCTTTTGACTGTCCAGACAGCTCTATATTGGATCCTTCTATCTGGTTACGGTTCATTTTCCCTTTGCCTCCACATACACCGAATAGTCTGGCCTATTCTTTACATATTCTCCTCTGTCCTCATACACCTGACAACACCGAGATTTACAAACAATTCTTCTATCAAGGGGTTAACTACTGTAGTGTAATTGTTCTTGGTAAGCGACTCTTCTAGGAAAAGGACACTCCAAAATCAAACCATTGATCTCTAGTCTTGGATAGTGCCATAGCCTCTATAAGATGATCTTTCACTGTCTTGGGTTAGTGTTCTCTTGCTTGACGGTACATCCGAGCACACTATTGTCTTCTTTCTCTTTCATTTGTTTTCTTCAAGTTTTTTATAATTTATATAGTAAATATATATTTTAAGTGGCTACTTTTCTTGAAATATTTTATTTTTCCTGTTTCCTTTCCTCACTGGACTATTTTCCCTGATGGGGCCGCCGGCCTTATAGCATCTTGCTTTTCCAACTAGGGTAGTATTTTAGCAAGTAATAATAATAATAATAATAATAATAATAATAATAATAATAATAATAAAAGTTAAGAGCTACTAAATAAAAGCCAAACAGCCTCTAATACTAGAGGTAAGGACCCTTAAACTAGAGATTAAGGAGCCTCTAATGCTAGACATTATCTTCCTTAAATAAGAGGTCATAAAGCCTCTAATGCTGGAGGTGAGGTGCCTAAAAATAGAGGCCTAAGAGCCTATAATGCTACAAGTAATGCACTACTAAATAGAAGCCAATGAGCCTATAATCATAAAGGTGAGGAGTCTCAAAATAGGGGTCAAAGAGTCTCTTATGTTAAAGGTAAGGTGCCTCAAAAGAAATGTCAAAGAACTTATAATGCCAGAAGTAAGGCACTGCTATATAGAAGGCAAAGAGCCTCTAATCGTGAATACAAGGAGTCTCAAAATAGGGGTCAAAGGGTCTCTAAACCTAGAATTAAGGCACCTCAAAATATAGGTTAAAGAGCCTCTGATACTAGAGGTAATGTTCCTTAAAATAGAGGTCAAAGAATGTCTGATTCTTGATATTTAGCACTTGAAGAAAGTTGTGTGTGACGGTCACATATCTACAAACTAGGGCAGAAACTAGGTTTAATACATTTCCTCAAAGGACAGGAAAATCTCTCTCTCTCTCTCTCTCTCTCTCTCTCTCTCTCTCTCTCTCTCTCTCTCTCTCTCTCTCTCTCTCTCTCTCTCTATATATATATATATATATATATATATATATATATATATATATATATATATATATATATATATATATATATATATAAGGATCGTTGGTTAGCTGCATTACGTTCAATTATTGATTTCATTTCACTCTAGAACACTAAGATGGCCGTCACTGACCAGAAAAATAATTTGCGTTAAAATTAAATATCACCCTAAAAATTGTGTTGTCTTTAACCAAAGTCATAATTTTAACCTAATCCCATATTATCCTCTTTCTGAAAATCCAACTTATCTGGAACCATAAAGAAATTGATAACTTAGAAATCCAGATTTTCTGTATCAAATCATTTTTATCTTTTCACTCTCGTGGCTTAACACACGCACACAAACACACTCACACATATATGTAAATACATACATACACACACACACACACACACACACACATATATATATATATATATATATATATATATATGTGTGTGTGTGTGTGTGTGTGTGTGTACATACATATACATATAATATATATATATATTTTATATAAATATATACATATATATATATTATACATACACGTTTACACATTTATACTACACTATATATATATATATATATATATATATATATATATATATATATATATATAATATATATATAACTATATACACACACACACACACATATATATATATATATATATATATATATATATATATATATATATATATTTATCAGTCACAAAACTGCACGCAAAAGATATTCAAGTGTAAAATACACAGGAAACAGGAAAGTAAAAGGGCAGGTACCAAACACTTTCTTTTGTTACGTACACTTCTCAATGGTCCATATATATACATATATATATATATATATATATATATATATATATATATATATATATATATATATATATATATATATATATATATATACTTTAATACCCACATCAAAATGACGATCCCAGGCTGATGACTAAAAAACTTTTCTACGTCTCGGTGCCAGGAGAGACAGTTGTTTATAGTCAAAGAAAACTATTATTTCTTGGTAAAGATCAAAGGCCACTATAAATGTTTTAGGCTAAGCATAAACCGTAGCTTTTATTGATTATGATAATGGTTGATATAAAAAATAAATGAGAATAATAATAATAATAATAATAATAATAATAATAATAATAATAATAATAATAATAATAATAATAATAATAATAATAATAATAATAATGTTGAGAAAGTAGTAGTAGTAGATTGCCCAGCCTATACTGCTGGACACGGGCTTTTGCGTTGGCAGCCCGTCATGTCAATACCCATCAAAATAATTTCATAATATATCGTCATTCTAAATATCTATGTGATTTTTTTATTATTAAACCTTTAAAATCTTAATTATATTCCGAAATTAATGTGAATTATACTTTTATAGAAATAATATATATATTTATTAGGAATTTAATGATTCATATAAGGAATAACTAATTATATATGCTATTTTGTCACTGAAATCGAGGAGATAATTTGCTTGTGTGCAAGTTGCTGAGAGTGAGAGGAGCAGCAACGAGAAAGGGGTAGAGGTAATCCCAAGTGTTTCAAGTATCTATAGACAATTTAAATACGTTAATTAAAGAATAAAATCAGTTAGATCAAAGCCACAGATAAGGGGAAAAGGAAGAGCGTCACAAATAGAAAAAAAAAAAGAATAGAAAATGGCTTAATAAGCAAGTTTGAATAACATTCAGTTAACCGTCAGCAGCCCAACGTATTCGTAAGACTGAGTCTTTTCTTATCACTTCTTTCGGTTGAAGCAGATTCTTCAAATGATGCTACATCAAAACATAAAAACCTCGCCATGTTTTCCTTTTAATTTTTTTCATCTCTTTTGGGCCAAGGATTAGGCTAAGTCAACGAGATTTCAAATTTGATTTTTCACTTTTCCTGTCATTACTATTATCATTTTTTCCAACAGGGGTTGCAGCAGATTAAGTGAGGATAGAAAAGCAAAAGCACCACCTGTAGAGCCTCCTCAACCATCATGGCACCGATGATCCTCCAGTATCAAACATAAAATGTTTACTTAACCAAGATCTGTAGACCTTACAAAAGACATTGGCTTTATCAATGAGTTACGAAAAAAAAACCTGAAAAAAGAAAGTCACTACGAAGAGATAGCGTTTCCTTCGTGGTGTCAAAGTCCCAGACGGATGAGATGCCATTTTTCTTTTAGTCTGTCACAATCATCATATCTCCTAAAGGCAGATTATCTTAATTTACATTTGCTGCATAGTAAGTTTTCATTTAGGTGAAGGCATACTAATTTTTAAAAGAAATACCATTAGAACATCCGAGGAAAGAGAGAAAACAGAGTCATGGCTTCTACAATACATCAATATGTTTTAAACGTTGCATTGTAGGCCTATATGACATTACAGCTTCTGCATCTACATGTTTTCAACGTTGAATTGTAGGCCTATATGACATTACAGCTCTGCATCTACATGTTTTAAGCGTTGCATTGTAGGCATATCTGACATTATAGCTTCTGCATTTACATGTTTTAAGCGTTGCATAGTAGGCCTATATGACATCACAGCTTCTGCAGCTATAGAGCGTTGCATTGAAGGCCTACCTGACATTACCGGCACATTGTTCCTTTTGTGCAGTATTCTAAAATCAAGCATTTATATTCCTCTTGTGTTTCTTCAGTAGCAGCAAATATGATCTATTTCAGTGTACAAACGATTACGCAATTTCCCAGAAATTTAGACAACTTCAGATTCCGAGGGAAAAATAATCAAGAGAAACTATTTTGATGAGTTACTTTTCATGAATTAAACTGACCAGTTTTAATATTTTAATATTTTAAAGAGTTTGAATTAAAATTCATTATATATATGGTCATCATCTTTTCCTAGGCCTATTGACCCTAACGGCCCCGGTTACATTTCGCCAGCCGTCTCTATCTTGCGCTTTTAAATCAATACTTCTCCATTCATCATCTACTTCATACATCACATGCTGTAAAATTGAAGTTTCCAAAGAATTTTATCAAACCTGGTCTACTGGTATTGTTTGGACCGTAGACAGTCATAATTACGAACAAACAATAGTTATAGTGAAATCTTGGAAACTATTTGTGACTGTTCGATGGAAATTTTAGGCCGGATATTTAGGTTAAGAAATGGAAATGTTTATAGGCCTAATAAATACGGAGTATTGAATTTGAGGGTGAAAAGTCTTGTATCTTTAAAGCACATCTCAGTGACACAGTGTTCAGACAAAACTTCCGACCCCTGAAAGGTCGACATGATATTTTTTCTTGTATATAATATGTTTTGATCGTTTAAGACTTCTTGCAACACACCAGAGAACCCGCTGCTTCCTAATAAGCTATTGCTGAGCCATAATTGAAAACAAGGTTCCTAACAGCTATACTCTCATTGCAAAGCATCGACTCTAGAAGAGTTTAGCTATTCAAGTAACTGTCTGTTTCTTTCGACCTCATTATCCCCATTGTATAACAGGGTCGGCCTCTCGAGTCTACTCTTCGAATCTATTTATTTGATTTTCCTCTTTTGTACAGTACATTAAAACAAAATTTTATCAATGATTTTAAAAGTAAATTATTTTTTTGAAATCATATTTAAATAGGAATAGTGTTATCCAGTTTTGTCCTTTAAGAGTTAATAAAGAGATTCATATTGTGTTGACTCGAAAATTAAGTAAAGGGAAAATGTGCTTTATCCAGCAAGGGATCTGACAGTACCCAATAACTTTCGCAATAGTATCAATGGGTGCCTACCATTGGCCATCAAAATACTGATCTATTTGCTAAAATAATATTTAAAATTCATAAATAGCTATAATGATGATTATTATGAAAGGCAACTAAATTCTTAATTATCAAACTTTATAAAAAATTATGAATTTATCAACAAATCTATAAACTTTACATAAAATGTTTGAGTCTTCTTAAATAGAGAATATTTTCCGACAAGTAATGGCAGTGATGTCTGTATCGTCCTGGATAACCTGAAGTAAAGAGACTCGGGTTTTCCGAGAGTCCTGGGTCGGGTCAAGCCCTAAGAAATCGACTCCGTTGAGGATCCTTCCTCTTGGGTGTCTTCCGATTCAGGACTACCTCTCGGTTTGGGGTTCCGAGACAGGCAGGATAGAAATAGAGTATCCTGCCACTGACGTCCCCCGGTTATCCAGCAATACAGCAACAGGCTTTCTTTGGTCTGGTGTTGAATTCTCCTCTTCCCTCTCTCTCTCTCTCTCTCTCTCTCTCTCTCTCTCTCTCTCTCTCTCTCTCTCTCTCTCTCTCTCTCTCTCTCTCTCTCTCTCTCTCTCATAATTATTTATCTTTGCATTGGGCAGGCGTTGTTCGTAATTTGCCACTTAGTAATAAACCTTATATTTCACTTAGGAGATATGTGTATGTATGAAACAACGGTGGTCAACTGCTATGAAAAATTTAATCATTGAAAAATATTGGATCGTTAAAAAAATTGTGCTAGAATATTTCAGAACAAAATAAATACGGTAATGTAGCCCAAATCCCTCTAAATACCGTGATTCTTGGAACTGAGTGTGAAAGAGGGCGTCAAGAGGGAAAATAATTCAAGCTTAATCCTGTTGTCTAATAATAACAATTTATGCATTTGGGTTATGAATTCAAAGTTATTATCTAATATTGCTTGTGTCGTTTTGTGTATAAAGCAAAAGTTAGTTGGGGTCGTGGTTTCGAAACTTGCAATAAATCATTATAAGCCAAGCCACCACAGGACCAATAGAGATCGTATCGAGTTCCTGTGGGTCACATTCTTGCAGGAGAAACATTGTAAAAGTCACCTGGAGCATTTACACCCTTGCTTGTAGAACTGGCATTACAGATTGATCTGCTTAGAAGGGCCAGGGGCATAGCTATGCCCCTGACATCGTGGGTCAACGTGTTGGATGAGGATCTGGATTCAGAGCGTAATTGATGACTGTGAATCCAGCAGAGATGATGTTTTGGTGATCCTCCTCTTGTCTCTCCCAATGCTAATGACAAGAGAAGGGACCCCGGTGGGCTGTTGCCGTTCTCTTGAGGTAGAACCTAAAACTTTAACCCGGGTACAGCAACATATGATCTGGACCGTCAGTTACTGGGTGGAGACGTTGTCTAGGAACCTTCACCTCTGGAGACTGTATCTGGAAACATACTTGGAGACCAAACTGAACGTTGCCTTTCACCCTTCTCTTGAATGGGTGATGTCAAAAGAGAGACCATGAAGTTCCTTGACTCGTTTGGCTAATGTCAAAGTGTGTAGGAACACTGTCTTCTATACCAGGTGAAAATTTGTGGCCTGGTGAAGTGGAAAGTAAGAAAGTCTCCTTAGAGACTGGAGAACTCGAAAGGGTCGTCTCAATTCCGACTGGGAAAAGGCAAATTGTAAGTCCATATGGATTAGGAAAGATCTAGCGATGAGGAGATGACCCCTCCTTTCAGTTTGAAGGCGAGGCTCAATTGTGTGATCGTCTTCACCTGCAGAAACTGAAAAGGGGGTCTTTTCCTGCTGCATACACTCGAGGATTCCGCTATTGCTCGAATAGAGGTATTGAGCGGAGAGATACGCTTTCCCATGACACCAACCACAGAAGACATTATGCTTTACCTGATAGACTGATGCTGAGGAATCCCCCAGATATCTAGACAACCTCTTTGCAACTTATTGCAAAATGCCTCTGTGTGTGAGGAGGTACTGGGTAGTCTCCAAGCATACAATCATAGCGAAGCTATAGCTTGTGGTAAATGTCGAAGTGTGCTTGTCTGAGACGTGGAGAGGGTTCTCTTGGAGGCTCTATATGCCCAGCGGCAAGAGCCCGTGTCTTACATAAGGTAAGGCAATCTACACACACACAAAGGAGGCTCTATCAGGAGCTGCAAAAGGTTTGGAAACCGTTCTGCATAATGCCCTAGCGAAGCTATGAGAGCCCTTGAGAGGCTGACTGATGTTCTAACCCATTTTAATAACAAAAGATAAAAAGTAAAATCACCAGAAAAATAAAAACATTTACCTTATTACATAAAAATGTCATTTTTATATTTTCTTTGAAAATAAGATAGGTTGGTATATCATGAGAATTTAAATGAGATTAAAGAAATGTGTAAAATTCTAATAAATACTCAATATACATATTTTCCGAGTTGTTTCTTGTCGGAAATAAATTTTAAGCCTCCCATACTACAAATACGAATATCTATAGACCATTACTAAATTTGTCACTACATTAATCTTCGTTTATCATCAAAGTATGACCGAATCTTCATAACATAATGCAATAACTTTGATTGCAACCATACAGGCAACTAGAAAACACACACACACACACACACACACACACACACATATATATATATATATATATATATGCGTGTGTATGTGTGTACAGGACCAGATTAAGGCCTTTAAAGGCCCTAAACACTTCAGACTTTGTGTGTGCGCATGTGTGTGCATTGTAGGTACTACGCAAGAATAGAGAACAATGGTTTGATTTTGGAGTGTCCTTCTCCGGAACTAGAACACCTGCTTACCATAGCTAATGAGTCTCGTCTACCCTTGCCAAGAAGAGAGTAGCCAGTAGCCACTGAACAATTACAGTGCAGAAGTTAACCCCTTGAACTAATAAGAATTGTTTGGTAATCTCAGTGTTGTCAGGTGTGTGAAAACAGAGAATGTGGAAAAATTGGCCAGACTATTCGGTGCATGCGTAGGAAAATTAAAAATAAACCGTAACCAAAGAGTTGAATGTAATGTAGCAGTGTCTGGCCAGTCAAAGGACCCCACACAAAATTTTATCCAACGAAATTAAACTAAACGGACAGTGCACAGCGTTTCAAGAGATTGACTTGCAATGTGATAATTATGCGCAATATCATTTCAAAAAATTAACAAGAAACGGATTCTACCTCACTAATTTTGATTGCAATATTATCTACTTCTCTTCTAGCGTCTCCATTTTGTAACTAGTCTTCCACTGTATACTTAAGTGCTTCTAAAATTTTACGGAGAGGGATTTTAAGACTTTCATTTCTAATAAAACTTTTAAGAATTTTCCCCTGGCTGGTTGAGGCTGAAAATGGGTAGACATGTAGAGTAATTATACCGTAGAAGAGAAATTAACTGTCTTTTAACAGTAAACAGAACCTCTGTCTACCTGATTTAGTGAATGAGCTACACAGGTCACATATATACCAAACTTGTTTGTTTAAAAACAAAATGCTGCATCCCTTTATGACACCCAGACAAGTTAGGAAAGTTGTCCTAAGACTAGTCTCTATATTTTGAAAAGTCTAGCTTACAAATTTTACTCAGTCCTGCAACACCTGATTTGTCCTTTGCCTCTCTGGTATGGCTTTCCAATTCCAGAAAAGTTAAGAAACGTTCAATAGGCTGTCCATCTTATAGCACCTAAGTAAAAGACGTAAACTGATCCATATGTGAGAGATATGGTGTTGAATCAACTGACAAACTAAAATAACTATACGATTTTACTTCGTCAACAATGGATACATGGACCTTTTGTGCCATTACTTGAATGAGTTCCTCACAGGTAGTTTTGTACATGTAAGGATTTCCTTTTCAAGCATTTTCAGATTCCGATATTTGGCGTGCTAAAAACGGATCAAACCCAATTATGAATTCAAGAAGCCTTAAAAAGTTTCCATTTTGCAATGATTCAAACCTTTCTTCTGTTTCTCGAAAAGTCAAGCCACATTCAGCCATGACACGCCTCAAGACATGTTCCTATAAAACATCAGGATTAAGGAGAATCGGCACCGCCGCAACTGAGCTTGAAGTTCGCTCGTAAAATGGTTCTACTTATAACAAAAAAAAAAAAAAAAAAAAAAAAAAAAAAAGAGTTGTAAGTATTACATACCCGAAGAGTATGACCCATTAATTTAATCAATAAATACAACATACTGTACATATCAAACCAAGGTACAACATTTAAAGAACCGACAGCTCAACAAACATTAAATTATAACCAAGAAATTGCAGTGTCTGTAAATATTGACCAAAAAAAAAGGTACAGCCTCTAAATGTTAAGCAATATTTTCTAAGGCATATACTGAACACATTATAAAACCTGTGAATAACAGACGAATAAATTACAACCTGAAAATATCTCTCGTATTGAATTACCTTGTAAATATTTAACCAAGAAACCGCACATCCTTTAGATAATAACCCAAAAAAATAATAATCTGTAAATATTATTCAACAAATCACAATTCACTACATAACGGGCACAAACTGCTCAAGATATGGTTCACCCAAGGAATAGTGACTTTCAGAAGTCGCAGGTATTAGTTGCATGATAAGCATAATAAAATTTACAAACATCAACCAATTTTCTGAATTCATGAATATACCGTCTTATTAAAATAATATAATACTATACAGCCACATCACCTTAACTGATATGATTATGAATATAAAAGACACTTGGGAAAAGTGAAATTGTGTATCAACAAACATAATCTATTACTACCGTTCTACTGGTGACTTTTAAAATATCAATGCAGACCAAAACAACGTGAAAAATACCACAATTCTTGACACTATACCTTAACAAACTCATACAGGAACCGCCAGTGATAACATCGCTTACCTGTTAGATGAAATATTAAGTGTTATTCATGATTAATGTCCGGAAAAAATACGTTTTTTTTTATAATTCCGGAAATATTTATGAATAACTTTCTACATCTAGTCATAATGAATTTAATGTGTATATATATATATATATATATATATATATATATATATATATATATATATATATATATATATATATATATATATGCATACTAGTTTACGCAACCCGTCATAAATATATGCACTTGCGCGCACAGCTTTAATCCTTTCCAGCCTCTCCCCCTTTCCTCTCGGGACACTTCCTCTCACTAGGGTATACTACTCTTCGTCCCCTACACGAGGGACATGGAGGGACAGAGTAGTTATACGTCTGGGAATGCCGCTGAACGTAACCGGAAAGATATATGATACAAGGGAAAGATATTGCTGGCGTAACCGGAAAGATATATGATACAAGGGAAAAACGTTTAAAACTTATGCAATTCTTGGGAACATACCAGTAAAAAAAAATGTTGAAACTTACTTTTTAAAAATGAAAAAAAATCACTTGGGAAATCTGTTAAAGAAAATAAAACAATAGGTACAAACTCTGGTTACAGGTAACGAGAATTTTGCACCTCAAAAGTGTTGGTAAAAGGAAAGATCTATCTCTTTAAGTTGGTTTCGTTGACAAAGAGAGCATGCTCACTAGTTGCTTCCCTTCTGTCTTTCTTACTTTGGCCCATGCCTATATAGGGATAATTCATTCAAAGCCCAACTGGTGGCCACATGCGTTGGCAGGTCAAATGTCCGTATGGAACAAAACTATATACTAGAGTCGTCTGTGCTAATAAATGAATAGGCTTCACAATTAATAACAGGGTAATTTATGGGCTTGGTACAATTAGTGCAGTATAATGGGACACTCATGATCATGAGTACGATGGAGAATAGTTTATAATTACAAAGGAAAGCTAGACAGGTAATGGCTTCCACTCTCTTCATTAATCTCTGCTTAATAAAATAATTTATTCATGCATAGAAAGATCATAAAAAAAATGTACTTCAATTTTCATAATATTTAGAAACTAATCAATTACAGAAAACATGGAATTAACTATATATAAAAAAACTATTAAACATACAATTAAGTCTTTTTGACAACTAATAATACACAAACTTCAAGCGTTTACTCAAGTCGGGATGTTTTCACGTCTCTCTCTCTCTCTCTCTCTCTCTCTCTCTCTCTCTCTCTCTCTCTCTCTCTCTCTCCTTCATAAAATACCTGCCACGGGGTTTAATAACACAAATATTCCAATTCGTATCCTGAGCCCATGAAAATAAAACAGTTCCCTTACGGTATTCTTGAAGTATTGCCACTATATGCCAGCAGGATTTAAACTGCAATGGCAAAAGATATTTTGTTCAAAGTAAGAGGCCACTGCATCTCCTTTATGTTTGTTACAGTTTTTTTTTTTTTTTTTTATTCAGGATTATACTTTCTGGATAACCAGGTAGTTATTAATTGTGGTGAATGTAATATGCTTATATTAAAAAAAAATTACGGGCTACAATAATCTTATCTCTTAAAAGAAAAATTCAGATCTAATGTGCATTTTCTGTGTGGAGTGACAAGTACACATTTCTCAGGATTCTTTGTACGTAGGCTTTCTTTTTAAATCAATAATACCTTGAATTGTCATTACAATAGTATTCTCTTACCTCAATTTTTCAGTCAACTGGCTTTGAAATAATCCGATCTATAAATTGTTACAATTTAAAACCACTGTATGTAACATCAATGATTCAATGGGCACCCACCATTTTATGTGCTATATACGAATGCTAAAGTCAAACTTTAAAAATATGTCAATACGGAAATTAACCTTGACCACAACTTTATGATTGTACATTATGCTAAATAATATGATGTTTAGTGTAAAGTCAAGATTACACTTAGATGTTATAAGGCAAATAGGAATTTATCGTTGGGCATAGATTTTATAAGATCTGAGAGAGACTTCATATTTGCAATGAACATTCCAATACTGAAGCCGTAAAGCAGTGAGTAGAGGCGGGTTACATTGTATTTGAATGTATATGCAAGTTCTTTTTCTACTCAAATCCATTTCTGCCAGGATTCACTACCATCTCACATTCCCTCTTTCTGATGGATATCGTAAGGTTCAAAGAGGTTTTTAATCTCTCTCTCTCTCTCTCTCTCTCTCTCTCTCTCTCTCTCTCTCTCTCTCTCTCTCTCTCTCTCTAATTTATTCCTTCCGGAGGGAAATCATCTAAAGATGTTCTGCTCGTACGAGCAAGAGACTTAACATTAGAACAGCTTAATCTAATAAAGACAGAAAAATTAAACTTCTGTTATGAAGCCATTATTTCTTCAAGAAGAAAATGACATATTTCATTTAAACTTCTCTCTCTCTCTCTCTCTCTCTCTCCTCTCTCTCTCTCTCTCTCTCTCTCTCTCTCTCTCTCTCTCTCTCTCTCTCTCTCTCTCTCTCTCTCTCTCTCAGTAATTAAATGAAATTGGAGTTTAATTTCCATTGATTGGCATTCCCTTCCAATCCAGCTTTGTTTCCAAGCATCATTATGTTTCCTTTCTAGAGAAAAACGTTCCTTCCTCTCTCTTGCCATGTTTTTTCTTTTTCTATTTTCTGATAAGTTGAAACACATTCATTAACTTCAATAAGAAGTACGAAACCTCTAGGGTAGTTAAGTCTCCTTTACCAAGGCCTTTTGTTGGTGTAATATTTTCAAACAATATTATATTTAGCTCGGTTGAGCAAATTTCAGGATCATTGTTGATGTTGAAATATTGCTAATGCCGAATATTTCCACTGTTCTCATTATCATGTTTATTTTATTTGGTATTGTCGTGAACGTATGATTTCTATCCAAAAACTTATATCACTACTATTGTTCTATAATTTATTTTCAGCAACAATGTTATTATTTCAGCTGCATTATATTTGCTGCTTTGAAAATTACTAAACCTTTTAGTTGACTTGAATTGAACGCGCTTCGGAAGTCGCTAACTTTCAAGGCAATTACTCGTGTTGTTCTGAGTTTGTAAAAAGGTGGAAACTTTTACGAAGCTTCCCTAAAAACATGTTGCTCTTCGGCAGCCTCCAATTAAGTGATCTCGGTGTTAAATTACCCTGATGAAACAAACAGCCACACTGTGTAATCTACAATAAGCAACATCAATACCGTCCGAGGGTTCTTTCTATTTCTTTTACCCCACCAAAAAGAAGAAAATTAAAAGAATGTGTTTTTGAGATTTAGTTTTAACCTTGAATATTCCCAAACTCGGCTTCAACACGACTAATTCTTTCTAAAATTAAACATCAACAGCACACTTAGACGGCCTATCGTTTTAGATATTAGGTTTTCCACCTTAATAGCAAACTGACAACAATAATAATAACCGAAATGTATAGGGTATATATCAAATGTTTCTTCAGTCATTACCCTGAGAGAGAGAGAGAGAGAGAGAGAGAGAGAGAGAGAGAGAGAGAGAGAGAGAGAGAGAGAATTAAAATGGCGTGAATGGATTTTGGTGACAAAGTTCCTGGCTTCTATAAATAACATGTAATGAGACTGATATTTCCTTTGTCTCATCTATTCTTCTGCATCTGATCGTGAAACTGCCCTTTAGGTCAGACATCATTAATGCTATAACTAGCCCCTTTGAGATCACAGCATTAGTAAGACAAAATTAAACTGCCAGGAAATTTAGTCTCTACCTTTTTACAGTAAAATAAAGCCGTGAGTATATCTAAATAGATTAGATACTATTCTTTGCCAACACAAACTACGAAGTGTACAGCAGTAGCTACTGCTAACGCTAAAGCTAAAACAAGCCAATTAACATCGTCATACTCACAAAAAAGAAATTGTGAAATTACTGCATATTTCACTTGTTTCAGTTGAAAGGTTCAACAAATGTTGAACAATTTAACACAAAATCGAAGGCTAAAGAAATTTTGCAACCGATTATATTCGCTTTCCAGATAAGAGGAAACAGGTGCTGTCCTTCACCAAGGGTAAATTAATATCAGCTGCAAGTTGTCAAACCAGGAAAAGACATTGCTTTACGTCTATCTGGTTTAAAGTTACTGTCTCTTTATAGAACCGTTTAAAGCTTTCCATTAAAGATGAAATTTCAGTTTATTTATAAGTGACATAGGATGTCAAAATTTCCATTAACATAAAGCTTAAGCGAAAATAAAAGGCGATTATTACAGAAAACGCGAAAAGAGAGTTGACTGGGAGGAATAAAAGCTGAACCCAACCAAAAAAGTCAAGTTTATTGGCTGAATAACTTTTTAATTTCGCCAAGTTTCAGTAGCTTTATTTATATCATAAGATGCTGGGATTATTACACGAAAGAAAAAGAAAGGTAATTTAACATACGATGCATGGAACCATGATTAATCTAAGCATAATGCTCACTAACTTAAATGGGGACGCTATGTATATTCTTAGCTGGAATATAGTTATGTACATACGGAAGATAAAAAGCAATAATTATCAAAGCAAGAAAAGACCTTCCTAAACTAGTAGAGATAGATGGCAATGCTCTAATCAAAAATAGAAAACTCTTTTTAACATAAAAAGGCAATGGCTATATCCGATGAAAAAATAGAAAACTGATTAGAGGCCTTTAATACACTCATAAATGGAAATATTCTTACATAACTTGGAAAAAGAAGTGATGACTGCTCCCAGGATCATATAAAATTCACATACTATGAAGAGAAAATTGTACTTGCTGCAACCGAGAAATGAACGACCACACACACAAAAAAATGGCAACACTTACTTTAGGCAGGAAGGGAAATTTTGCTTACTTAGCTGCCGAAGACGTAGTTAATCACAGCAGGAGCGGAAAGCTAATTTTCTTGGAAATGGAAGAAGTAATAAAAACTAACACAGACAACTCTCCAGCTTAAGAGAAGAAACACTGAATACATCTCTCAGTGGAGTTACGAAGCTAATCAAGTTAATAGTTAGTGATAACTCCACCCATCAGGATGGGATGATTTCTTAAGAAAAAATAAAGAATGATTAAGCAGGGACAGAAAACTTCCTATTCAAGTAGAAGCAGGGACAGAAAACTTCCTATTCAAGTAGAAGCAGGGACAGAAAACTTCCTATTCAAGTAGAAGCAGGGACAGAAAACTTCCTATTCAAGTAGAAGCAGGGACAGATAACTTCCTATTCAAGTAGCAAAGGGAAAGTAAAATGGAAATACAGATTCGAAAGCCTCGTCAATTAGAAACGATAAATAACTTTTTTAATCCAATAGTGAACGAAAACTAGAAGGTTTGAATAGGAAAAATACTACGCAAATCAAATAACCCTAGAGGAGCGAAATAGACATTCTTAAGTCAATCGGACGAAAAGTTGTTTAAATAGAAAGTACATAATTATCCACAAAATAGTAGGTAGATACAAGAACATGAATTTTAATTCGAACACAGATGAGGTATGTTTTCTAACTATGATATTAAAACCATTAAGATTATTATTAAAATTATTGAAATTATTATTATTAAAATTATAAAAAATATAATGGGTTTCTTTCTGGAAAACTAAAGGCTTAATTGTGCCAGCTGCTATTGAATCTACTACTTTTACAAAAGTTAGTTCTATTATCTATAGCATTATCATTATCAGTACTGTCCTTAATAATGATATATTCAGAATATCCCTTTCATTATTACTGCCATTACTATCATCATTATATTAATTGTCCTAATCACTGCCTTTATTATTATAGTTCATCAGAAGTAGGCCATCTCATCTAGACACATGTCAAGACAAACCACCTCATTTGGGAGTTTGAACAAAATACTAATTATTTTACTAAAGGAAAATAATGACATTCACTGAACACACATGAAATATTGAACCCACTTTCATACCAAGAGAAACCAACAAATGAAATTTAATCATATTCAACGAATGATACAACACGAAGTAAAGAGGATTCCTTGGTACAAAGGATCCTTTGGGAATATGGCCCAGTGTGAAAATAATAGCAAATGTCCTTTACATTTCGAAAACGATGATCGCACATCTGCAATCAAATCCGAATGACTCATTGAATGTAGGGCAACTGAAAGGGGACGACAAGAAATACGTGCTCATAAAACAGCAATGGTCACAATAATGTATATTTCACTTCCATTACAAGGGAAATAGTCAATATTGATTGCTATTGCATCAGCAACATTTGCAATCGGATATAGAACCTTTGGCCAAATGTTTACGGCCGTTGTGTTCTTACAGTAATAACATAGTAAGAATACCTCCGGAGCTCCATAACCGCATTCACTTATGAAGACTTCTTCGTCATTTTTTTTTCTTAAGTGTGAAGCCTGTTTAGGATTTCCGAGAGAGAGAGAGAGAGAGAGAGAGAGAGAGAGGAGAGAGAGAGAGAGAGAGAGAGAGAGAGAGAATATGTATGCGTCGAAAGAATGCAACTCTTCTCTGAAGACTTTCTAAGAATACCTCCGGAGCTCCGGAAACCGCATTCTCTTATGAAGACTTACTTCTTGTCATTTTTTTCTCTTAAGTGTGAAGCCTGTTTAGGATTTCCAAGTGAGAGAGAAAGAGAGAGAGAGAGAGAGAGAGAGAGAGAGAGAGAGAGAGAGAGAGAGAGAGAGAGAGAGAGAGAATATGTATGCGTCGAAAGAATGCAACTCTTCTCTGAAGACTATCTAAGAATACCTCCGGAGCTACGGAAAACGCATTCTCTTATGAAGACTTTTTAATTTTTTTTTTCTTAAAACTAAGCCTGATACAGGGACTCTATATCGTTGGCCTGGCGGGGCTCCCCCCTTCCCGGCGGGAGGGGAGGGCTCCCCCCCCTCGCTGGCGCTGGGCGGTAGCCACCCCCACCCCTGCTGGCACTGGGCAGCTGCCCCCGCCTCCCCACCCGGTTGGCGCTGGGTGGCTGCCCCCCCTCCCCCCGCTGGCGCTGGGCGGCTGCCCCCACGCTGGCGCTGGGTGGCTGCTCCCCGCTGGCGCTGGGCGGCTCCCCCCCCCCCCCCGGTGGCGCTGGGCAGCTGCCCCCCCCCCCGGTGGCAATGGGCAGCTGCCCCGCACCCCCCCCCCCGGTGGCGCTGGGCAACTACCCCCCCCCCCCCCGGTGGCGCTGGGCAGCTGCCCCCCCACACCCACACCCCCCCCTCGCTGGCACTGGGCGGCTGCCACCCCCCCCCCCGGGCACTGGGTGGCTGCGCCCCCCATCCCCCCCCCCGCCCCAAACCGCTGGCGCTGATCAGCTGCCCCCCCCCCCCCCCCCCGAAAATGTAATGCGGAGAGAGAGAGAGAGAGAGAGAGAGAGAGAGAGACTTTTACTGGGTGTAACTGCTAATTAAAAACCGAACTTTGAACAGTTCTTTTTATCCTGACAAGTTAATAGCAATAGAATTAATTGTCTCGACCCTTGTTTTCGCCAAACGTGTTTTCTCCCCACTTCTACAAAAGGTTTAATGATAGAACATTTTAAAAAGCATTTGTAATGATCCAGTTCCCAAAAAGTTATGAGTAGTATAGCTCGCTATATTGGAGAACATAGTAAAATATAGGATAACGATCTTAAGAAGAGATAAACACTTACAAACAAATAAAACGGTAGAGATGAAACTAAAATCATGGAAATTCTGAAAAAAAAAATCACACGCTATTTGATTTAGCCAGTAAATGTTAATGAGGCGACTATACTATATATTAAGGATATGTCTTTGAACTCGAACATTTCCGGTTCTCCTCTTTTAATTATAACCGAAGTCGTAGTTGGTGTCTTTCTTTGAATTTTTAATGAACACTTTTGGAGTAATATTAAACTTCAATTTTGATGAATATTTACATTGTCTCTCAAC
>NC_090727.1:98742507-98747507 GCF_036898095.1 Palaemon carinicauda | reverse complement strand
TCGTCATGATAATAGGCAAATCGGTAGTATTACTACAATGTCGGAGTGAAATTTGGTTTTTATGTTGGCGAATAAATCGCTAAATCAGATTCAGTTTACGTAATGTATATATATATATATATATATATATATATATATATATATATATATATATATATATATATATATATGTATATATATATGTATATATATATATATATGTGTGTGTGTGTGTATATATATTTATTCATTTAACTAGCGTTTAAAATTATGCTATTTTGACGTCTTGCAAAACATCGTACATCTAGTAGCAAAGTCCCAAGTTCCTACAATTGAGTTCCTATTATATAATGAAATTTAATTATTATATATATATATATATATATATATATATATATATATATATAACATGTATAATTCTCAGCCGTTACTAGTCCATTATAGGACAAAGGCCTCAGACATGTTCTTCTTCTAGCATCTGTTTATGGTCTTTCCATGCCAGTTTCTACCCTCATTTTCTTAGTTCGTTATTCCATCGTCTTCCCACCTTTCCCCTGTAAAAGTAAGACAATATAGAATCAGAAAGTAACTTTTGCGTGGGGGGGGGGGTGGTGTTAAATCTAACAATCATAGGCCTACTAAACCCAGTTCATTATTAATTATATATATCAACATCATTTCCTACGTAAAGGGCCTCGGTTAGATTTCGCCAGTCGTCTCTATGTTGAGCTATCAATTCAATACTTCTTCATTCATCAGCTCCTACTTCGTGCTTCATAGTCCTCAGCCATGTAGGCCTGGGTCTTCCAACTCTTATAGTGCCTCGTGGAGCCCAGTTGAAAATTTAGTGAACTTATCTCTTTTAGGGAGTGCGAAGAGCATGCCCAAACCATCTCCATCTACCCCTCTTCATGATCTCATCTACATATGGTACTCGATCAATCTCTCTTATAGTATCATTTTTTAATCCTGTCCTGTCATTCAACTCCCAATATTCTTCTTAGGGCTTTGTTCTCAAATCTACTTAATTGTAGAAAATGGTTTCATCGTCTATATATATATATATATATATATATATATATATATATATATATATATATATATATATATATATATATGTGTGTGTGTGTGTGTGTATATATAAATATATCTATACATATATATGTGTATACAAATATGTATATATGTGTATATGTTAATATATCTATACATATATATGCATATATAAATTATATATATGTACACATGTATATATATAAATAAATTTATATATATATATATATATATATATATATATATATATATATATATATAGAAACAATGAAAAATTTTTTTACAATTAAGTAGATTTGAGAACAAAGCCCTAAGAAGAATATTGGGAGTTAAATGACAGGACAGGATTAAAAATGATACTATAAGAGAGATTGATCGAGTACCATTTGTGGCTTTAATATCAATTGTTTGAAAATATCGAAATCTCTATATTGGTATTACCATTTCATAGTCATTTTATATCCTTCGTAAGCACTAATTTTCTTTGGAGAAACAGCTGCTCATTTAGTAATATTTTCAGAAGCAATTTTTTTTTGTTTTACAACAATCTCGATTTGTTCTCCAAAAACATCTTTCCTTCATTGAAAAAACATTGTTACCCTGTTAAATGTCTTGGTGCTAAAGAAGGGTCTTTGCAATATATTTTTTAAACCTGTCAATATTTTTACTCACGGAGTTAGGGGTAAATCCCTCCAGAATTCTTGATTACATCCCTAAGGATTCGTGGTTAAATCCATAAGAATTCGAATTGAAATCCCCTAGGATTCATTGTTAAATCTCCCTCAGAATTTGTGCTTAAAACACCCCAGAATTTGTGATCGAGGCCCCTGAATACGTGGTTAAATCTCCCTCAGGATTTGTGGTTAAATCACCAAGAATTCCGGATTAGATCTTCCAGAATTCGTGGCTAACCTCCCCTTAAGGATTTTTGGTTAAATCCTTCCAGAGTGTGATAAAATCCTCCAGGATTCGTGATTAAATCCCCAGAATTCATGGTTAAATCCCCCAGAATTCGTAGTTAAATCTCCCCAGATTTCGTGATTGAATTCCCAGGATTCTTAGTTAAATCTCCCCCAGGTTTCATCCTTAAATCTCTCCATAATCCGTGATTAAATCCCCCCAGAATTCATGGTTAAATCTCACCAGAATTCGTTATTAAATCTCCCCAGAATTCGTAGTTAAATCTCCCCAGAATTCGTAGTTAAATCTCCCCAGAATTCGTAATTAAATCTTCCCAGAATTGGTAGTTCAATCTCCCCAGAATTCGTGATTAAATCACCAAGGATTCATGGTTAAATCCCCATATTTTGTGGTTAAATCTGCATATTTCATGGTTAAATCCCCGAGGATTCTGTGTTAAGTACCCAAATGGTGGGGTTAAATCCCCAAGGATTCTGGGTTAAATCTCCAAGGATTCGGACTTGGAAAGAATAGAATTTCTTGGACACACAACTTAATTAATATTGTATTATATTAAAGACATTTTTCTAAGACTAATATTCCTTCTGTAAACATCGTTGGTATTTTCCATTCAACAACTTCAACTGAAAACATAGTACGATTATCGTAAACCAAAGAAGCTCTTATTTCTTTACTTGTTACGTGAAAGTGAAGAGTTTGGAAAGCAAAATTGAAGAAAGGAAGCTAGAATGGAGAAATAGTGTAAGGCTGAAAAGAATAAAGGAAAAAAATATCGCAAACAAATATTTCATTGTGGGATAAAAGGCTTAAGAGGATTGCATCCGACTTGAAATCCCTCTTTGTCTTTCCGGGTTTCACAGTTTGTCCAGACTTTCCCTTTTCCTTATCTTTATCCTTTCCTTTTTTCTTACTTTTATTATGTCTATCGTTATCTCCATCTTTTCCCCCTTTCTCCTCTCTTATCTAATGTCCTATAGGAAATGATAGCTAACATTTGTCTATCGGTCGAAGCTTTGTAGAGGGTTTGTTACAGCTGGTGACAATATGTAGGCCTACATATGAAAAGTGCTCTTGTATATACAGAGAGAATAAGGGATTGGCATGACTTCAGTTTCATCTGTATTCTGCTTTTTTTTTTTTATTATTAACATTAGTGAAGTCCTAATATCATAAGGTTAAATTCCAATCAAAATTATCCTTTCCATCTGCACAGTTTGGTTTGTACGTTCTTTTGTCTGTATAGGTCTACGGTGTTCTGCTCCCCTGTTTTCAATTCCTTTTAAACGTGTAAGACTGAGCCAACGATTTATTCCAATGCCTTTGGACTAAGAGTAGCATCAAATATAGATTATAGATGCAAATGATGTTTTGAATTGTATTTATGGAAACACAACTCTAGATTCTAATTTTAAATGTGAAGGTTTTTAATCCTTATAAATGTTCCTTCTGTAAACTACCGTGATATTTTGAATTGGTTATTATTATTATTATTATTGTTATTATTATTATTATTATCTAAGCTAAAACCCTGCCTTGAAAAGCAGGATGATGTAATAAGCTCAAGGTGTCAAACAAGGAAAAATAGCCCTTTGAGGAAAAGGAAATAAGGAAATAGATAAACTATATGAGAAGTAATGAGTAATTTAAATAAAATATTTCAAGAACAGTTTCTTTTTTCTTTGTGCTGACAGCATTAGGTAAGAAAATAGCTTTTTAATAGAAACAACTTTTATTTATATCTTGAGCTAATGCGAGAGAGAAACATATTAGAAAACCACTTTTGAGTAAAATCAAAGAAACGTCACCCGTTCAATTATCAAATTCTGATGGATGTGATCCATTCTTGACCTATAAATTTGTTAGGACTGAGGTATTATACTTGAAATTTCAAGTATAATTTATGATTATGAAGAACAAGACTTGGATACTGAATGGCAATCCTTTTAAAGTGACAATACTGACAGTTTTCTTTTTGGAAATATCTAGTTGTTTTAGGCTCGGGTTTATCAGAGAAAGACATTTGCCATTCCTTTACACTTCGCTCGAGCCTTGATCACCATTCCCATATCAAACGCAGATGGCGAACGTATTTTCTCTATGGTAAACTAATACACAATTGCTGCTTTTTTAGTTCTTCCTCTGCACAGAGATTGCACCAGAATTAATCCTTCCACGGACATCCTGTGATCTGTAAGTAAGGATATATCCAGTCATTAATAGATTCATCAGCAACAAAAGAAGACGACAAGTCTGAACATTTCTGGTTTTAAAGAAATTGATAGGACTAAAGATGATGTGTTATCTGAGTTATCCAGAGGCAGATCATACAACAGAGAATTGGGGATCTTTAGAAGCAGAAGAGAGACAAATTTAGAAAATAATACAAATTAGTTTAATACTTATCTTATATATGTGTAAAGTGATAACTTATGTTTCTAAAGATTTCTTTTCCTATGTACAGTACACCTACGTTCTTTCACAAGTCTATAACGAATCATACATGACTAATATATTAAGTGAATTAATAACCCTGAATAGAGTGTATACTATGATTGAAAAAGAATATTGATTGGCTGTTCATTCGGTTTAGATTACCCTACCTTATGTAAAACAAATGTTGTTGAGTTGGCAGCCCGTAAATGAGAACTAATCTGACAGAAGCAAAGCAAAAGTAAGTGAAATTCTTGGGCAAAACCGTAGATTTCCGAATAGTCCTATCCATAGAGAGGCACTTATTATAAAGGCAGGAAATATGTATCAAGAATCAAGCTGACGGCTAATAAAAAAATATATTTATAATAACCAAATATTTCCAAAATCTATGGAAAATAATTTTGGATATAGCATTTAACACGATGAAATTCTTTCCTTCGTAGATAAGTTCTTTTTATCCTCTCACTTTGTTCATAGAATACTCCAATATTTTTATCATATTCTTCTCCAAGCGAGACCTGAATGTACCAAGACCCGGATGGCATAAGGGAAGCAGTCTCAGTCGGAAAGAAATATCCATCAATAAACATTAGGATGGTTTCATCATAAACAAT
>NC_090727.1:98722507-98727507 GCF_036898095.1 Palaemon carinicauda | reverse complement strand
AAACTTAAATGTATTAACAGAATATACAACAAGGAACAGCGGTAATAAATTGACATGAGGTGAAGCAGGAGAGGCAGATGAGCTAACTACAAAATTAATGATGTGCCGATCTCCGAGACTGGGGTTTTAAAAAGTAGTTTCATAACGTTCATCAGAAAAATTATTTTAGGTTGTGGTGGCCTGTTGCTAGCGTCCTTACTACCTGGTGATCGCCACACTGGGGTTCGAGTTGTTCAAACTCGATAGTTCCTTTGGTCGCTGCAACCTCACCATCCTTGTGAGTTAAGGATGAGTTTTTTGGGGAGCCTATAGGTCTATGTGCTGAGTCATCAGCAGCCATTGCCTGCCCCTTCTTGGTCCTAGCTTGAGTGAAGAGGAGGCTTGTGTGGTGACCATTTGTAATAGGGTCAGGCCATGCACCCCTTTTGCCATTTGTCAGAATGTCATTGTCTTTTTCAAAAAGTGCATTCAAAATAATATGCTAATATTACTAACAATCCTTTTAATATCTCCTAATTAGTATATATACATTCACAACTTTACATGGATTTTGCTTTTAATGGATTTTCACAAATTATGTACAAATTGAAAATAATTATGGATATATAAAATTTGAATGAGAGTAAAATATTTATTTTTTAATTTTTTGATAAACTACATAACAGGCCAGACTGAAGCTAATGCAATTCAAAAAGGTGTAGAAAAACAAGCTATTATAAATATGTAATCAACTTAATTCAGAAGATTGCGGTTCGTCAGATGACGAAATCTGTGATTGCTTTTTCTTAGCCAATTCTGAAATATTCAGAGGAGTGCTTGAAAAGGCATAACACAGGTCTTTTGCTACCTCTAATCCATTGCTTTGCTTCGTTTTAATTTACAATGTACGGATAACTATATCTGACACTTGGGTAGGAATTATATATCAGCGGCCAAAATTCCATTATTGATTTTTCATCAAACATCTTTTAGCTCTAGGAGTTCCTCTTGACAATCATCAGGGACTTTTTCAATTGTATTTGACTAAACCTTCCTCATCATTAAGTTCGGGAAAATATCAGCTTAATTAATTTTCCAGTGCTGTAAAATGCTGCAACTTTTTTTTTCAAAATTGTAGAAGCACTTTATCTTCAACACACACATCAAGAATAGATTCCAGTTTCTCAAACATTGGTACATTTTTTGTATTGACATTTCAATTTTCAAGCTTGCTCATAAAAGCTTTCAAGGCATCTATGAATTTTTTCATATTTGTATTCCTTTCTTGCATCTGAAGAATTAGTTTATTCAGCTGATCAATTATATTAACCAAATAGGCAAGACGCATGATCCATACTTCCTCATTCATCCAGGCAAAGAAATCAGTCTTACAAACTTCGAAAAACATTGAGTTCGTCTCCAAGCTCAAATATTCTCTTGTTACATTTCCCATTGACAGCCAACGGACTTTTGTGTGAAAAAGAAGCGAATGATGAGCAGCATCCATATCATTACACAACTGCTTGAAAAGTCGTGAGTTAGGGGCTTCACCTTTGACAAAATTCAGTTTGAATTGTTTGATTCAAACCTTTTGCTATGTATATAGACTAATTGGTGCTGTTGTCTTCACTATAGATTTATTTTTTCTTATGATCCGAATTAACCAGAGGGCTTAGCCTTGACCGAGGGATGCATTTAAGTCTGTTTAGAAACTGAGCGTGAACTTTTAAATTTGGTTTTTATTAATATTTCTAATTGATACGATTTATCTCCTTTCTAAGTCTTTCTAATCCTAGGATTAACTTGGATGGTTAATTATATATTGTCTATCCCGTTTCCCAGTACCATTTCTTGAATACGACTGCTCCTGTTACATAGCATCCGAATTTGAAAATTGGGTGTGTCTCAGTATAATTAGAGTATGGGAACTCTGCTAGGTGCCAACCACATGTTCATCTCTTCAGGGTTCAAGGTTGATGTGCCCTTGTCTAGCCCTGCCCCATGTTCTCAGTTCTCACTGCATGCTGGTGAATGTAGGATCCAAGATTAATAGTGTGCTCTATTAATCCTGGTAGGATACTGAGTGGACACAAGTTTGGCTACCGAGACGCGATTCAAGGCGGCAGCCTTTTTCATGTACTACAACCAAAGCCTTGACTACAACCTTTCTAGAAGGCTTGGAATGGCTGCCCCTTTAAACTGAACTGATCAGATGTTCAAAGACTGGTCAAGAAGGTAGCTGTTAATGGGCATGCGTCTTGACAGTGTCTGTATCCTTAATTGTAATATCCCTTGTTCCAGGCAGCAGCTGTTAAATCAGCTGGGATAGGAGCTAGGATGGAGGGGTAGGATCTACGAAGATGAAACGATAGTTACCACTGCTAATTATACTAAGCTGAAGTCGGCCATGAACAATTTCGAATATGTCACAAGGAAAGATTGTGATGAATGAGGGAATAGATGAATAGAAAGAAAAATAAAATGGAGCTAAATATTTCGCCATAGAATTTCTTTAGGAAAAGGGAAATGTATTATTTTAGTTTGTCCTTTTCGTTGATAGATTTATTTTAATGACTGTGTTGACTCTGGGCGGAAATTGATTGATATGTAGAAGATAAATATGACTGGACTCTATGCTAAAGATCATCCATGTCACAGCCAGATGGAAAACCTCGAAGTTTTCACATAGGAAATAGGCGCTTGCCATCAGTGAGGTGCACTAAATAAAGCATATCGGTAGTACGTGATATCTACCAGTTTATTTCATGACACATTTCTCTCCTACGTTTTGCTCGGTGCGATTATGGCTCGACGATAATCTTTAAACGATTGTCCATGGTGTTTATCAATTACTTTTGAATGGGGTTGTATTGCTTCGTATTGCTGCTTTATGCTAGAGTTAAAACGATCAACGGTGGTCGTTCGAAGCCTAACAGCCCCATTCAAAAACAGTGAATTAGTGTTCTAAAAATCGGTTTACTATCATCGGTGAGCTATAATCGCGTCACGGAAAACAGGCCTCTATTTTTCTCTGGCGAAATTTTCTCTTTATTACAATTTTAATATTAGTGCGGAAATGTTGTAAAATAATTATTTTCAAATCTTTTTCCCCGGAGTTGCACAAGCTAACATGTCCCATTGGAATGTTTTTCCATCTTTTTCCGAATATTAAGTAATAAAAACTACCATGGCTCTCGATTCCGTGTATCGTCTTGGAATGACCATTGCATATACTTTGAACCGTAACCAGAGAGAAGGATCCAATATAGTACTGTCTGGCCAGTCAAAGGACTCCATAATTCTCTAGTGGTAGTATCTCAACGGGCCAACCTACTACCTATACAGTATGCAGTAAGTATATTATACATAGAAAATAATGGCGTCATTTGAAAAATGAAATTGTTTATTACCTGGTTCTTTAATATCTTTAGACAGTTTCGTCTTTTGAGATTTACTGAGGATTTAGTTAGACCCAACTTCTGAAGGTTTAAATGCTGTTTGCCCCCCCCCCCTTGCCTTATTGTTATATGGGACTTGAAGTTGACACTTCTGATTTTATAATTTTTATGAAGCCTATAGGCCTAGAATTAAAATGAAGAAGAGACTGTGGAGAAATTTCACAAATCGTAACTTTATGCCCAGATAGACACCTTTCATAAATGACAAGATTTGATGCAAATATTTATTGTTGCTACCTGACATATAGCCATACCCCAATATGTGTTAAAGACAAGACGACAGACCCATATTATTATTATTATTATTATTATTATTATTATTATTATTACTGTTGTTGTTGTTGTTGTTGTTCGAGATACGTTGCTATTGTAGAATCTGCCCATTATAGGTGTGGGGGAATATGTCTGACCCGATTATAGCTTTCCGTTCGTAAATTAAAGTTGGATAATATAGGTAGATTTAATTGTATTTCTGGTACCGAAGATAACACACCACTTCGCTTATTTACTTATTCATTCATCATTATTACCTCTCCTTTAATAAATTCCTCAAGAGATTAGACCTATATAGGCAGCGTTGACTGTTACCTAAGCTTTGGCTTGAAATAATTTATTGCAAGTTTCGAAACCACGACCCTAACTACCTTTTGCTTCATACACAAAACGACATAAGCAAAATCAAGTAATAACTTTGAATTGATAACCCAAATGCATAGATGGTTATTATTATTAAAAAACAGGATTAAGCTTAATTATTTTCCCCCTTGAAGCCCTCTTTCCCTCTCCGACTATCTACAGACAGAGTTCCAGGAATAGTCTCACGGAATCAAAGTGTTCAGAGGGATTCGTGTTTCATTAATGTATTACTTTTTTTTCCTGAAATATTGTTGTAGCACAATTGTTTTAACTATCTAATATTTTTTCAATATCAAATATTTCATAACAGTTGAGCAACTTTGTGCATTCATACACATGTTTACTAAGTGACAAGTTATGTTCAACGCTGTCCAATGCAATAATAAATGAATAGCAACAATCTGGCTGCATACTGTAGACGGGAATCCCCCCCCCCACCTCGTGCCCTTTATTAGTAGAGGAAGAGAAGAAGGAAAAGGATAAGAAAGGGTTACTAATGAGAGAGAGAGAGAGAGAGAGAGAGAGAGAGAGAGAGAGAGAGAGAGAGAGAGAGAGAGAGAAGGAAGAGGAGAATTCAACAACAGACCAAAGAAAGCCTGTTGCTATTTTGCTGGATAACCGGGGGACGTCAGTGACAGGATACTCTCTTTCTATCCTGCCTGTCTCGGAACCCCAAACCGAGAGGTAGTCCTGAATCGGAAGACACCCAAGAGGAAGGATCCTCAACGGAGTCGATTTCTTAGGGCTTGACCCGACCCAGGACTCTCGGAGAACCCGAGTCTCTTTACTTTAGGTTATCCAGGACGATGCAGACATCCCTGCCATTACTTGTCGGAAAATATTCTCCATTTAATTAGACTCAAACATTTTATGCAAAGTTTATAGATTTGTTGATAAATTCCTAATTTCTTATAAAGGTTAATAATT
>NC_090727.1:98702507-98717507 GCF_036898095.1 Palaemon carinicauda | reverse complement strand
GCCCTTCCTCATGCTGCCTCCAACAACCTTCTTGCCACATATATCACTTGCAATCCCAACAAAATTTTCTTTTGCTAACTTCCACTCCTCCTCTAAATTACCAGTTTCTCTTACTCTCACCTCGTCATATGCCATTTTCAACCTTTCCTGATATTTACTTTTTACCCCAGGTTTTATTAGCTCTTCAACCCTCACTAGCTCCCTTTTACATCCACCTACTCTATTCCCCCACTCTTTTGCTACAACCAATTTTCCTTCCACCAAAAAATGATCAGACATACCGTTAGCCATACCCCTAAACACGTGCACGTCTTTCAATCTTCCAAACATTCTTTTAGTTATCAACACATAATCCATTAATGCCCTTTCTACTACTCTTCCATTTGCCACTCTTACCCATGTATACTTATTTTTATCTTTCTTTTTAAAAAAGCTAGCACTTATTACCATCTCTTGTTCAACACACATATCTACCAGTTTCTCACCACTCTCATTTTCACCTGGTACGCCATACTTCCCAATGACACCTTCTACCTCTCCAGCGCCCACTCTAGCATTTAAGCCACCCATAACAACTACATAATTCCTTCTACCCAGTCCTTCTACACACCTAGTTAATTCATTCCAAAACTCATTCCGCTCATACAATCAAAACCCTTTTAATTCCGTAACAAAATATATGTTGTCAAAGGACATCAGGTGATAAGATGTGTTTTAGAAATAAAACTATGTATATTTGGAACAAGGCATAAAGAAAGTCCTAATAAATCATTAAGAAATGGTATAATCTTGTAATCATTCACCAATAGCGATAATTTAATGATTTACAACAGGTAAAGCAATACACTTCTGGATAACTGATTTAGATACAAGTAACATATCACACAGAAATAAAAGTTTCTGATCAAATGAAGTAAAATGCAAAGAGAGAGAGAGAGAGAGAGAGAGAGAGAGAGAGAGAGAGAGAGAGAGAGAGAGAGAGAGAGAGAGAGAGAGAGAGAGAGAGAGAGAAAAGAGAGGGGTTAAATCAATAAAATTATCTAAAGATGAGCGCGAAACTATATTCTCAATAAGATTGGAATATAAAAGGCCTCTTAACCTTATAAATTACCCTTGAACGTTTTCGCCAGAGGGAATAAAGAAACGAGTAGGAAACCTGTTAGGATCTAACGTATTTTTATCAAAGATTAAAGATGCCCTTGGCTTTCACACTAATGAAACTGAATACGAAATGCCGGAAGAGAAAATATTCCTTTTGTGCCTAGCAGTCTATCTTAAGTTTGATGTTATTTTCCCTCCGAAAGGTTTCTTTTTTTAAATAACAATGTAAACCAGATAACTAATAAAATTACTTTAAAAGAGCGGCAAACAACCTGAAATTTACCATATACTCGATTATACTAAAAGTGTCGTAGATTAGAACAAAATGGCTTTAGTATTCTGAAAACACGGATTTCTTTTTCTGATAAATTATATATATATATATATATATATATATATATATATATATATATATATATATATATATATATATATATCTATATATATATATATATATATACATAATATATATATATATATATATATATATATATATATATATATATATATATATATATATAAATAAATAAAATAACCCACAATGTATGAAAAATAGAAGTTTATTTAGCTTTCGAAGGGACCATCTCCCTTCCTCTTCAGAATACAAATGGTTACAAATTTTTGAAAAAGAGGTACAAAAAGGTTCTGAAGAGATAAAAAACCCGTTACAGTCTTAGCGAATATTAACAGCATTTCATGGTGGTTTGTTTACATCGTTTAACAATTCCTTAACAATAGTTACATTGTTTTTTACAATATTATTTAAAAACTGATCCAATTTAAAATTACTTTGATATATATTAAAATTATTAGAATTCTGAATTAAAACAGCTTCAATCAGTTTCCGTCTATGTGTATCAGGCATTGATATCAATTTGTCCATATTCTTAAAATCTATTGGGTGATTTTCCCGTGTCATATGTTTAAAAACAGCGCTATTTTCATCACCTCTTCTAATGGAATCTCTATGTTCTCTTTTTCTTCTCTCAAAATCTACTGATTCTCCTATGTAAACTTTATCACACGAATCACATGGTAGTTTATATATACATGCTTGTTTGGCAGCCTTTCCTTTCCCTGATTTTGTCAATACCCTTTTAATAGTTAAATTATTTTTATATACCCCAACTACTTTGCAACTTTCTAGGCAGGTGTCAAGTAATTTGTTGTCTTGGCCTGTTTGAGGAATGACAAGAAGACACTCATCATCTTTTAGAAATGGTTCTCTTTCTTTTGTTATGAAGAATGTTTAGTGAAAGCTCATGTTAAAAAAGTGCAACTTTTATTCCTGAAGACTTGTTATGATGAGTGTGTGATCCCAAAGACGATGAAACCCTTTGTTTATAAAGGTACCACCGACAATCCCTTTCCGATTGTTTACGAAGAAATATTAAAAGAGAGAATTGCTGATGTCCAGTTAGAGAAGGAAGAAGCTTTCCAGAAGTTGAGGGGAAGAATTCGTGAATTTTGTGAAGTAACCGAACGTTTTACAACTTTTGGACCCCAGCAATTAAATGGTCTTCTTGATCATGCACATGGAGTTTCAGGACGTGAGTGTTTTAAGATGAAATGATTTTTAAAAACAGCCCTTGGTTTAAATATAGTTTACAGGATAATATTGTTAATCTGTCAGATTTTCAATTGACTACAGAGCAGAAATGTATTCTCGGCTATGGTCTCTCGTTTTCTCTGCTACCATCAACTGACTGCATTCTTGATTTTCTTGTAGATTTTGCTAAGTTTGAAAATAATCTAAAATTGAAGGGCAAGGATATAGATTCATCTACTGTTAAAGGTTTTATTTTAGGCACTATACTAGGTAATCTGCAATTTAAAAAACAGTTACCAAAGAGTCTTTTAGGAGCACTTGACGATCTAAAGAAAAGAAGAGACATTCTTATCACAAAAGCAGATAAAGGTAATAAAATTGTAGTTCTAGACGTTAATACTTATACAGAAAAAATGAATTTTTTATTAAGTGACGAATCTACATACAAGAAACTAACAACGGATCCACTTAAACGATGGCAGGCAACTTACAATAAGATGTTAAAATCTCTCCTCCAGAAAGATTATCCCGAGTTGTGCAAGAAATTTCAGGCTTATTTACCATCTCTTTCCCACATGTATGGATTACCGAAGATTCACAAGGAAGGAGTACCTAAGAGGCCAATTTCTTCAACCCGTAATTGTGTAACCTACAATGTATCTAGGTGGATAGCAAAATTACTTTCCCCATGTCTTGGCACCATATCAAATTCTCATTTAAAAGAAACTTGTAATTTTGTTGATAGAATTAGAAATATTGATCTTCACAACAAAATGTTAGTCAGTTTTGATGTTGAATCCTTATTTAACAAAGTCCCAGTACAACAATGTCTTCAGTACCTGAGTAACAAAATTGATACATTAGATTTAAGTATACCTGTACCTAATGATATTTTTATAAAGTTGATAGAAATGTGTGTTTCTGAGTCTTATTTTACTTGTAACGGTCAGTTTTTCTCTCAAATATATGGTCTTCCCATGGGTTCCCCTCTGTCTCCTGTTTTAGCAAATATTTTTATGGAATTTTTTGAAAAAGAACTTCTACCTGACATTTTAGATTTTGACATTACATGGGTGAGATATGTAGATGATATTTTTGCTGTTGTTCCATGTTCTCTTAATATTGATAACTTTTTAGTGTCTTTAAACAATCTCCACCCTTCAATTAAATTTAAAGTTGAAATAGAAAATAATAATGAATTACCCTTCTTGGACACACTGGTAATCCGTCCGGAAGTTGGCTGTCCTAAATTCAAGGTTTACAGGAAAGAAACGCATTCAGATTCTTATATACATGCATTTTCAAACCATACAAGAACTACAAAATTGGGGGTTATTTCTAACTTATTTTTAAAGGCATATAAAGTTTGTGACCACGAATTTCTTGAATTTGAAATAAGTTATCTTAAAAGGGTTTTCAAAGGTCATGGCTATGATTCTGGTTTTATCGAAAAGGCACACTTAAAAGCAAGGAAGACATATTATGTTGCAAAAGAAAGAGAACCATTTCTAAAAGATGATGAGTGTCTTCTTGTCATTCCTCAAACAGGCCAAGACAACAAATTACTTGACACCTGCCTAAAAAGTTGCAAAGTAGTTGGGGTATATAAAAATAATTTAACTATTAAAAAGGTATTGACAAAATCAGGGAAAGGAAAGGCTGCCAAACAAGCATGTATATATAAACTACCATGTGATTCGTGTGATAAAGTTTACATAGGAGAATCAGTAGATTTTGAGAGAAGAAAAAGAGAACATAGAGATTCCATTAGAAGAGGTGATGAAAATAGCGCTGTTTTTAAACATATGACACGGGAAAATCACCCAATAGATTTTAAGAATATGGACAAATTGATATCAATGCCTGATACACATAGACGGAAACTGATTGAAGCTGTTTTAATTCAGAATTCTAATAATTTTAATATATATCAAAGTAATTTTAAATTGGATCAGTTTTTAAATAATATTGTAAAAAACAATGTAACTATTGTTAAGGAATTGTTAAACGATGTAAACAAACCACCATGAAATGCTGTTAATATTCGCTAAGACTGTAACGGGCTTTTTATCTCTTCAGAACCTTTTTGTACCTCTTTTTCAAAAATTTGTAACCATTTGTATTCTGAAGAGGAAGGGAGATGGTCCCTTCGAAAGCTAAATAAACTAATATTTTTCATACATTGTGGGTTATTTTATTTATCATAAATACACGGAAAATTGTGTATTTTAATATATATATATATATATATATATATATATATATATATATATATATACATATATATATATATATGTGTGTGTGTATGTATGTATGTATACATATATATATATATATATATATATATATATATATATATATATATATATATATACAGTATATATATATATATATATATATATATATATATATATATATATATATATATATATATATATATATATATATATATATGTATGTATGTATACATATATGTATGTATGTATGTATATATATACGTATATATATATATATATATATATATATATATATATATATATATACATTAATAATAATATTATTATTACTTGCTAAGATACAACCCTAATTGGAAAAGGAAGATGCTATAGACACCGGGGCTCCAACAGGAAAATAGCCCAGTGAAGAAAGGAAGCAAGGCAAAATGAAATATTTTAAGAACAGCAACAACACCAAAACAAATATCTCCGATATAAACTATACAAATCTTAACAAAACAAGAGGAAGAGAATTAAGATAGAACAGCATGCCACTTCTTTCGCTTGAAGAAGATTCTTCAAATGATGCTACATCAAAACATAAAAACCTCTCCATGTTTTCCTTTTAATTGTTTTTTTCAACTCTTTTGGGCCAAGGATTAGGCTACGTCGACGAGATTTCAAATTTGATTTCTCACTTTTCCTGTCATTATTATCATCATTTTTTCCAACAGAGGTTGCAGCAGATTAAGTGAGGATACAAAAGCAAAAGCACCACCTGTAGGGCCTCCTCAACCATCATGGCACCGATGATCCTTCTGTATCAAACATAAAATTTTTACTTAACCAACATCTGTAGACCTTACTAAAGACCTTGGCTTTATCAATGAGTTAAGAAAAAAAATTAAACTGAAAAAAAGAAAGTCACTATGAAGAGATAGCGTTTCCTTCGTGGTGTCAAAGTCCCAGACGGATGAGATGCCATTTTTCTTTTAGTCATATCTCCTAAAGGCAGATTATCTTAATTTACATTTGCTGCATAGTAAGTTTTCATTTAGGTGAAGGAATACTAATTTTTAAAAGAAATACCATTAGAATATCCGAGGAAAGAGAGAAAACGGAGTCATGGCTTCTACAATACATCAATATATTTCAAACATTGCATTGTAGGCCTATCTGACATTATAGCTTCTGCATTTACATGTTTTAAGCGTTGCATAGTAGGCCTATATGACATCACAGCTTCTGCAGCTATAGACCGTTGCATTGAAGGCCTACCTGACATTACCGGCACATCGTTGCTTTTGTGCAGTATTCTAAAATCAAGCAATTATATTCCTCTTGTGTTTCTTCAGTAGCAGCAAATATGATCTATTTCAGTGTACAAACGATTACACAATTTCCCAGAAATTTAGACAACTTCAGATTCCAAAGGAAAAAAAATAATTAAGAGAAACTATTATGATGAGTTACTTTTCATGAATTAAACTGACCAGTTTTAGTATTTAAAATATTCTAAAGAGTTTGAATTAAAATTCATTATATATATGGTCATCATCTTTTCCTAGGCCTATTGACCCTAACGGCCCCGGTTACATTTCGCCAGCCGTCTCTATCTTGAGCTTTTAAATCAATACTTCTCCATTCATCATCTACTTCATACATCACAAGCTCTAAAATTGAAATTTCCAAAGAATTTTATCAAACATGGTCTACTGGTATTGTTTGAACCTTAGACAGTCATAATTACGAACAAACAATAGTTATAGTAAAATCTTGGAAACTATTTGTGACTGTTGATGGAAATTCTAGGCTGGATATTCAGGTTAAGGAATGGAAATGTTCATAGGCCTAATAAATACGGAGTATTGAATTTGAGGGTGAAAAGTCTTTTATCTTTAAAGCACATCTCAGTGACACAGTGTTCAGACTAAACTTCAGACCTCTGAAAGGTCGACTCGATATTGTTCTTGTAAATAATACGTTTTAATCGTTTAAGACTTCTTGCAACACACCAGAGAACCCACTGCTTCCTAATAAGCTATTGCTGAGCCATAATTGAAAACAAGGTTCCTAACAGCTATACTCTCATTGCAAAGCATCGACTCTAGAAGAGTTTAGCTATTAAAGTAACTGTCTGCTTCTTTCGACCTCATTATCCCCATTGTATAACAGGGTCGGCCTCTCGAGTCTACTCTTCGAATCTATTTATTTGATTTTCATCTTTTGTACAGTACATTAAAACAAAATTTTAATCAATGATTTTATAAGTTAACTATTTTTTTTGAAATATTTAAATAGGAATAGTGTTATTCAGTTTTGTCCTTTAAAAGTTAATAAAGAGATTCATATTGTGTTGACTCGAAAATTAAGTAAAGGAAAAATGTGCTTTATCCAGCGATGGATCTGACAGTACCCAATAACTTTCGCAATAGTATCAATGGGTGCCAACCATTGGCCATCAAAATACTGATCTATTTGCTAAAAGAATATTCAAAATTCATAAATAGCTATAATGATGATTATTATGAAAGGAAACTAAATTCTTAATAATTATCAAACTTTATAAAAAAATTATGAATTTAACAACAAATCTATAAACTTTACATAAAATGTTTGAGCCTTCTTAAATAGAGAATATTTTCCGACAAGTAATGGCAGTGATGTCTGTATCGTCCTGGATAACCTGAAGTAGAGAGACTCCGGTTTTCCGAGAGTCCTGGGTCGGGTCAAGCCCTAAGAAATCGACTCCGTTGAGGATCCTTCCTCTTAGGTGTCTTCCGATTCAGGACTACCTCTCGGTTTGGGGTTCCGAGACAGGCAGGATAGAAAGAGAGTATCCCGTCAATAACGTCCCCCGGTTATCCAGCAAAACAGCAACAGGCTTTCTTTGGTCTGGTGTTGAATTCTCTCTCTTTCTCTCTCTCTCTCTCTCTCTCTCTCTCTCTCTCTCTCTCTCTCTCTCTCTCTCTCTCTTATAATTATTTATTTTTGCATTGGGCAAGCGTTGTTCGTAAGTTGCCACTTAGTAATAAACCTTATATTTCACTTAGAAGATATGTGTATGTATGAAACAACGGTGGTCAACTGCTATGAAAAATTCAATCATTGAAAAATATTGGATCGTTAAAAAAATCGTGCTAGAATATTTCAGAAAAAAAAATAAATACGGTAATGTAGCCCGAATCCCTCTAAATACCGTGATTCTTGGAACTGAGTGGGAAAGAGGGCGTCAAGAGGGAAAATAATTCAGGCTTAGTCCTGTTGTCTAATAATAACAATTTATGCATTTGGGTTATGAATTCAAAGTTATTATTTAATTTTGCTTGTGTCGTTTTGCGTATAAAGCAAAAGTTAGTTAGGGTCGTGGTTTCGAAACATACAATAAATCATTATAAGCCAAATTTCAGGTTATAATCAAAGCTGCCTATATACTGTAGGTCCATTCTCTCGTGGGGTTTATTCAGGGAGAAGAAATAATGATAAATGAATAAGCGAGGTAGTGTGTTATATTTGCTATTAAAACTAGAATTAATTCTATCTCTATTATTTAATTTTACTTCACGAATGGAAGTCTATAATAGGGTCAGACATATTAACCAAAAGCTGTAATGTGCATATTCTACAATAGAAACGTATCTCGAATAATAATAATAATAATAATAATAATAATAATAATAATAATAATAATAATAATAATATGGCTCTATAGTCTTGGCTTTATAACATACTGGCTATATGTCAGATGGCAACAATAAATATTTGCATCAAATCTTATAACTTAATAAAGGTGTCTATCTGGGCATAAAGTTACGATTTGTGAAATTTCTCCACAGTCTCTTCTTCATTTTATTTTTAGGCCTATAAGCTTAATAACAATTATAAAATCAGAAGTGCGAACTTCAAGTCACTTATAAGAGTAAGGCGAGGAGGGGCAAACTGAGCATTCAAACCTTCACAAGTCGAGGCTAACTAAATAATAAGAAAATCTCAAAAGACGAAACTTTCTAAAGACATTAATGAACCAGGTAATAGACAATGATTAAGACTGATAATACAAATATAAATATTTCAAGTAAATAGTAGACAGCAACAATTCATTAAAACATATGTATAATTCTTTGTAATACATAGGCCTATGTGAATAATAAAACACGCAAATTCCAGTAAAACAATTAGAATAAAAACAATTTCATCATTTAAAAGACGTCATTATTTTCTTGGTATAATATACTTAGGCAAACTATATATATATATATATATATATATATATATATATATATATATATATATATATATATATATATATATATATATATATATAGTTGTTTATCCTCCTGGGAATAATGTCAAGCAATCTATTACAAATATTTTCCTCACCCACAGACTCCCAAGACGATAAGCATTCGCTAATGATTGCTTGTCTACTATTGCGAACGGGAAACGATTTTGAAAATGAACCCTTGGTTATAAAATGAGTTAACTCTTTGTTTCCTTCTTCGGTTGTGTAGCTGTATACTGTACATATAGGCAGTAAGACTATACTTAATTGCCACACATCATTCATCTTGCTGCCTGAAATAGTACACTCTAAACCTCGTATCTGTAGCCGCACAGTGCTGTGTAGGTCAGACCAAAACAGTAGCATTCTCGTCGACTGCAGCATTCCGACTTGCACCTACAATTAGTCTGCTACCGGCAACTCTCTGCAATGGGTGGAAGCTTTGTCCAAATTATCTTTTCTTAGTCTAGCACAAGTTTACGGGAATTTTTCTTTTCCTTGTCACCTTGAGTCTCACCCCACATCCTCGCTTTGATCTAGTTTCAGCTTTCATACTAAGTGGCCAGTAGAAATAAAAAAAAACAATGTCTGCTCTCTTGTATTTGGTAAAGTGTGCTTGTATTGCAAGAAGTACATCGAGCATTGCTTACTCTTCAAAAGTTTTTGAACTTCATGAGGGCCAATCACCCACTAATGCTACACCAGGGTTGTAACTTGGCTCTCAAGAATAGTAATGAGGTGGGAATTTTGACATGTGTGGAGCTTTCTGCAATCATTGGAGGGAAGAAGTCTGTGATTGGTTCTCATGACGGAAGAACTCCTTCAAGTCATACTCTCTGCCCTGGCATGATATGAACAGCTTGGAGAACACACGATTGTTTGCTGAAGAGTCAACAGATATTGATACCTGTAGTAAAAAGTCAACCCTGTTCCTTTTGATTTGTTCATAGATGGTGGATTCTTCTTTACTTCCCCGTGTCTTAATAAACTCCTGGATATTGACATTTCCTTTCTCAAAGTGTGCGCTAACCAGCTCTGAAAAAACTTCAGTGAGCAATGTTCTTTGCATCGAGTGAAATCTGGTCTCAACTCTCAGCCTGGAGAAGATTGCTCACATCTTGCATGCCTTCTGAGAGCTTTTATATTTTCTCAAGGAACACTGTGCTCGTAGTGTTTTGTCATGCTGGATGGTGTGTTTAGAACCCCCTTGATCCCACTTCATGCCTCATACTGTGTACCCAAGTGGCTGACTTCAGGACCAGCTACCATCCACCATCTCAGTACTGATAGGTCTTCAGTCATGCCCATTGCACTCCCGCCTGCCTTGATGACAGTGATGGACCCAGAACAAAAAGCACCTCATTTATTGCATGGAAGAGGGAAATATTAGTCACATAGTGTAGCCATTATGTTTTTGTGGTTGTTATGCACATGGTGATTTGAGCTTTTCACTCTTCTTCTTCTGGCAAGGACAACAATTGTTTCAGTCAGTCTGGAATTTACAGCCCGGGGTCTGTTACTTGCCATCTTGGTGAAAAGCATTCAAGGTATCATACTATGGTAATTATCTTTATTCCGTGAATCGAAGCCGAGGATTTATCCTTTTTACCACCTTGATCTCAATCATTTAGAATAAGGTATGAGATACGACTAGGTCCGAGAATAAATATAAATGACTTACACCTAGCTTGATCGTTCATACAGTATCATTCAAGTCCTTTGCAGTCTGTTCAGCAACCAAGACACTACATGCAAAGGGCTATAAACCTGTTAATCTTAGCTCGGCTCTCCTGCGCTGGTACAACCGGTAATATATGGTTGCTAATTGATCCAGGCCTTATTAGACAGCATCTTGGACGCTAAAATGATGATTTAGGCACACTAAATAATCATTCGGCTGATACTGAGCCCCATACTGAGGTTCACAACAGTGGTGCCATCCAGCGTGTCCTGATTGAGTGTTAACATTGCTCTACTGCTATGAGGAAGTCAATGAGTAAGTACATATTTCTAAATTCGGATTCTACGCAGTAAAAAAAAAATGTATGATTTGACATCAATGGAATTTAGATAGGGCAAGTCTTTGCGATCTTATTGCGAAATGCAATATTTCTGTAAATTCAATGGCATCCTTTTTATTAAAAAGAGCAATCCCCAACGAGTCTGTGTGCTAATTTTGGTGTCTGGTTCCGGAAATGGAAGATTCTCCGGAAAATTTTCCGATATCTTCTCCACTATCAGTAGAAGCATCAAATAATAATTACCAAAGTATTTGAAAAAAAAAGAGGATAAGTAAAAATTATCATTAATTAAACATAACTGAAATCTGTTGGTGAAAATTGATACCAAATACTTTGAAAAGATAAGTAATTGACAACAACTGCAATAATAATAATAATAATAATAATAATAATAATAATAATAATAATAATAATAATAATAATAATAATAATAATAATAATAATAATAATAGCTATAAATT
This sequence comes from Palaemon carinicauda, assembly GCF_036898095.1. Lineage (NCBI taxonomy): Eukaryota > Metazoa > Arthropoda > Malacostraca > Decapoda > Palaemonidae > Palaemon > Palaemon carinicauda. The sequence goes on along the minus strand of NC_090727.1, from coordinate 98,705,877 downwards.
CAACTGAATGATAAAGCAAGCAAAGAAGTAAAAATTATATTAAGCAAAACTTGAAGTACTCTTAAAATGTGCATGAATATCGCTCAAAAGAAGAAAAAAACGAAAAGATATTTGTGCTTTGGCCGACTATGGCCAATCCTCAGCCTATACAATACATTCCTCCCAAGAGCCTGACTCTGACATGTTTAGTTTATTAAATTAATCCCCAAAAATACATAATTTCACCATGCCCGCAAAGTCCTTTGCCATTACTATCAATATTACTAACATTGGGATTTAATTTCTGTGTACTGCTTGGCACAACCGGGTTCAAGTCCCATTGATTTCGATCATGGCGTTAGATAATTGAATTTCAGGATATCAAAAATTATTTCTAGGGTAGGTGTAAGTAGTGTGGAATGACCCTCAAAGATCCTAGCATTTTGGCATAATGGTCTAAATGACACAGACAACTGCTAACAATGTGAGCCTGTGCAAATCAAATCAGGCTTTCAATGGAATAGTTTAATGAACAATCCTTTTTCAGAGAGTCAAGCTTTATAACAGAAGACTAGCAGTGCCCATTTAATTCAATTTTGAAAAAGGGAAAGATCATACATCTTAGCATTTTTTTTAATGAGTCTTTGGAAAAAAAAAAAATAAGATCCAGAGGGAGGTTTTTTATGGTATGCTACAAAATTCTCCATCCACTATCATGAAATACTTCTTGTTGCTAATTATTTCTGGACTGATCCACCATCCCATCTAATTCACCCCGACTACAAGTAGAAAGGCGAGAGATAAACAACAGGGCAGAAGAGGAAAGAATAGAACCTCTGTAATATATATCTACGTGAAAAAAAAACATCTCAGTAACATACTCGTAAAAGTTAAAAGATACTACAGCAAATTTAGGTAGTTCAATATTCAACTGGTCTTGCACTCCCAGACACCTGTCGTCCAGAAAGGGGTGAAATGGAAATCTCTCTCAAACACCCGGACATCCATCAATTTATATGAGTGACTGTACCTCTCGGGGTAACCCACTCATCATTGTATGGCTACTCCCTTTCCCCCCTACCCGAGGGAAGGGGAGAGACCACGTGGTTCATACCACTCAGCGTGACAGGAAATATAATTTATAAATATCCAGACACTTAATGTTTCTTATATAGCGATGATGTCGGCTGATGCAACCTTCAAGTGCTCTTACATTTCCCTGCCCAAACCTCAACCGTTAAATTCTGTATTGTCCTCCTCAACACTTTAATAATTAAACAAGCAAGTAAATGAACAAAAACACAAACCAATGAATTCTTTTTATTGTTTATCTATTTGATAAGATCGCTCCCTCTAAATGTTGGTGATTCTAGAAAGAATCAAAATATATCGAAAACGACCGAAGTTATAGTTCAACAATGAAACCCAGTGCATAGACTTCCACCAAAGGCTCATGGCCAGTGAAAGGAGCTCCCTCAAACATAGGGCGGCATTCAACGCAATCTCTCACGATGGCTGAAGGGATAACTCAACTGGCTCCTCTGTATCAAAATTCAAAAGGCATATGTTCGTGTCCTGTCCAAGGTACGTGTCCTAAACATATAAAATTGTGCTCTGGGTATAAGCTATACGTTATTCCTAAATCAGAGTGAATTTGAATTTCATAATTTGGTGGCAAAACTCTCAAAAACAGTTATGTGTCACAAACTTAGCAGTTAGCTTTCGCGATGGACAGGGATTGACTTTGATTCAAAGCAAAAATAAAACCAAAAATAAAAAGTACAGCTAAATCAATATCAACCTGAATTACACTTGAAAGTCAACCGACGCTTCTGTATTAAGATCGAGGAGGGATAAATTCTTTGCAGGTCACGGTGCTTTCCCTTGTTCACGTGCACTTTCCCTTTTTCAAGTGCACATTCCCTTTTTCACGTGCAGTTTCCCTTTTTCACGTGCACTTTCCCTTTTTCACGTGCACTTTCCCTTTGAGTACAAGTTATTCTACAGACTGTGTGAATTTGACAATAAAAAGAGTCTGTGACCTAATATTTGAAAGTACAAACCCTTGAATGAGTTGGTGACAAACTATCATAAATAGCTTCGTTCTACAAAAACAGTACTGTCATTTTGGGAATAGATTGATACAGATTTTAAGAAACAACAATGAAATCGAGAAGGGAAAATTTACAGGAGATTTGAAATCTAAATCTATCTCCCTTGACGGTTAAATGGAAAAGATGATGATGAGGATGATGATATATATACATACAAACATGCATATATATATATATATATATATATATATATATATATATATACATATACTACCTCTTACTTATTCTATTTATTTATTTATTTAATTTATATATATATATATATATATATATATATATATATATATATATATATATATATATATAAGAAATACATACACATACATAGGCAAGTATATATCCTTATAATCGCATATGTATATTATATATGTACATCATATTTTGTGTCTATATATACATACATACACACACACACACACACACACACACATATATATATATATATATATATATATATATATATATATATATATATATATATATAAATACATATATGTTTATGTGTGTGTATGCGTGTGTGTGTATAAAATTTACTTCTGCTGTCTATTTGAGATTCTGAAAAAAATAGCAAATAACAAAAATACTTAATTATGATATAATTATTATTTGCAGGACAAATACCTCAGGTATATCATTATTATTGTCTAGAGCTTGGTCATTTTTCATCTCCACGGTGGCCGCTGTGGATTTGTGATGGTGGGAGACCAGTCTCGTCGTTAGAAGCAAACCAACCAAGTATGAGTGACTTTGACTAGTATAGTGTCGACGATAATATATATATATATATATATATATATATATATATATATATATATATATATATATATACATTTCCAATAAAAATTAGAACAGAGCGTAAAGGAATAACCTCAACAATTTGGTGAAGTAAGAGTTGACGATCAATATGGAGCAGCAAGAAAACGTTGTACAGAGAGAGAGAGAGAGAGAGAGAGAGAGAGAGAGAGAGAGAGAGAGAGAGAGAGAGAGAGAGAGTGAAAATATTATTTAATCATTCTCTCATATCCCTGAAGAGTGAGAAGACTTTTTAGAAGTTATAATAACAAAAACCTTATTGACGGAACAGTCAAAAACAATACAAACACAGAAGAGCTGCTTACCATAGAGGAAAGTGGCCACTGAACAATTACACATACACATATAAGCATGTGCATATTATCATAAATGATATATATATATATATATATATATATATATATATATATATATATATATATATATATATGTGTGTGTGTGTGTGTGTGTGTGTGTGTGTGTAT
>NC_090727.1:98675007-98697507 GCF_036898095.1 Palaemon carinicauda | reverse complement strand
AGCGGAGCTCCCCCCTTCCCACTGGAGGGGGAGGGGACTCTCCCGCTTTCGCTGGCGTGGGGAAGGGCTCCCCCGCTCTCGCTGGGAGCGGCTCCCCCGCTCTCGCTGGGAGCAGCTCCCCCGCTCTCGTTGGCGCGTGGAGGGGCTCCCTCTCTAACTGGTCCTGGGAGTCACTACCCTGCTCCTGCTGGAGTGCAGAGGCCACCCCGACTTTGCTAGTTACTACAGCTATAAATATGTAAAGAGACAATGAATGTTCGTTTGCTATGTGGAGCGTTTTGGTTTAAAATCATCCATTCATTGAGATACTGACGGTATAGAGTCATTAGGTCTTTTATCTAGCCAGACACACAATATTGGATCCCCCACTCTGGTTACGGCTCATTTTTCCTTGCCGTCGCAGACACGGAATAATCTGACTTATTTTCTCTTCATTTTCCTATGTCCTCATACACCTAATAACACTGAGATTACCATACATTTCTTCTTTGCTCGAAGGGTTAACGGCTGCACCGTAATTGTTCAGTAGTTACTTTACACTTAGTAAGGTTAGAAATCTCTCTTCAGTTACGGTATTCACCTCTTCTAGAAATGAAACACTTCAGAATCAAACCATTATGCTCTAGTCTTGGTTAGTGCCATAGCCTCTGTACCATGATCGATCATTTTCTTGGGTTAGAGCTCTCTTGGTTGAGGGTACACTCCGGCACAGTATTCTATTGTATATGCTTCCTTATTTCCTTTCCTCACTGGGCTATTTTCGCTGTAAGGGTCCTTGGGTTTATACCATCCTGCTTTTGCTACTAGGATTTTATTTTAGCAAATAATAATAATAATAATAATAATAATAATAATAATAATAATAATAATAAAATACTGTTGACGTATATTTCCAGAGAAAATCGAAATATTACCTATAAATAAAATAGAACTCCAATTACAGCTACCTTCACACGAGACACCTTAAAATTTGGTTATTCATATCCTGGAACAAGAAAGATGACTATTCGCATCACAGCGAGACGTGAACTCCTGCCTGTGAGATATCTCGAAACTTGACACAAGTCAGCAAACCTAATGAGCAATGGATCATGATCTCTCCTGAAAGGTTCAAGAAAAATTCCACTAGGACAAGATCAATCTCTTACAAATTACCCAAAATAACGTGTTGTAGTTAGGAAAAGGGAGGAATGGGGAGGGTTGAATATGTGTGCCCATGTGCATATCTATTTAAATATTTAGAAGGGTTGTATACAGTAGCATGTATATATATATATATATATATATATATATATATATATATATATATATATATATATATACATATATATATATATATATATATATACATATATATATATATATATATATATATATATATATATATATACATAGAAAAAAAATGGTTAATGCTGCTATCATCTTCTTTATTTGGTAGCTTTCGACATAACTTATGTCATCCTCAGCCTATCTGCAATTACCATTACGTAAGATTAATAAATTAATAAAATTAATAAAAATCATCCTATATACATAGAAAAACGCTAAACACGGGCTCACCCTACCCATTAGGAAAACAAATGTCAGAGATTAAGGAATACAAATGGGAATTTTTGTGAAGAAACAGAATGCCTCTTTCCTTCAGCAGCCCAAATGATTTCCCGAGATCTTAAGAAAGCCCCTCTTCTGAAACATTATGCATTACTGCCAAAACCATGACAAAGGAAAGAGATTTGTTGGACTACAAAGACTCTTACTCCCTCAAGGCCAGAGATGAAGGAATGTTTATTGAATCCCATTTTTTCAGCAGCGAGAGCAGTTACTTTTACGGAAGCTATATTTAAATATACGTAAAAGGAGTTATTTTTTGTATTCTACAAAATTCTCATTATAAATAGTACTTTTCTATCATCAAAGTTTATGACTATGCATCGTTGTTCATGTCACCTTTCATACACTAAAAGAGCCCACGTAGATAGATAGACAAAGATGAAAGTATATATTTTTCATTGTAAAGATAAAAAGGTCACTGGCATTTTCGGATATCCAACACTCCCCAGTTCTAAACTATCCCTCAACCTTCTGTTCTTCATTTTCTCCTTGATTTAGTTGGGAAAAAGTAATATGCAGTATGACAGTCTCTACAGTTAAGGGTGGGCAAATTACATTACTAAATATATGAATAATAACAGAGAGAGAGAGAGAGAGAGAGAGAGAGAGAGAGAGAGAGAGAGAGAGAGAGAGAGAGAGAAAACGGATCTAGGACAACTGCCCCCGAGACAACTACCCCCAGGACAGTTGCCCCCCGACAACTGCCCCCAGGACAATTGCCCCCTTAGGACTACTGACCCCCGGAAAATTGCCCCCATATTACCACTTACGTAATTACTTTTTAGTAACAATTTACGAAGATGTCTTCCTAATTACTCATTCGGTCATTGAACAAATAATTGTATCTATTTCCTAAATTTATTACCATTTATGTAGTTATTTCCTAATTAGGTCATCGGTCGTACGAGTTATAGTGTATTTTCGAAAGCTATCGCCAATTGGCTAATTCTGTATAGTCAAACAAATGTTTACAAAAAAAAAAAAAAAAAAAAAAAAAAGTAAGAAGAATTATGTGTCTAATCGGTCGTACGAGTTATAGTGTATTTTCGAAAGCTATCGCCAATTGGCTAATTCTGTATAGTCAAATGAATGTTTACAAAAAAAAAAAAAAAAAAAAAAAAAAAAAAAAAAAAAAATAAAGTAAGAAGAATTATGTGTCTAATCGGTCGTACGAGTTATAGTGTATTTTCGAAAGCTATCGCCAATTGGCTAATTCTGTATAGTCAAATGAATGTTTACAAAAAAAAAAAAAAAAAAAAAAAAAAAAAAAAAAATAAAGTAAGAAGAATTATGTGTCTAATCGGTCGTACGAGTTATAGTGTATTTTCGAAAGCTATCGCCAATTGGCTAATTCTGTATAGTCAAATGAATGTTTACAAAAAAAAAAAAAAAAAAAAAAAAAAAAAAAAAAAATAAAGTAAGAAGAATTATGTGTCTAATCGGTCGTACGAGTTATAGTGTATTTTCGAAAGCTATCGCCAATTGGCTAATTCTGTATAGTCAAATGAATGTTTACAAAAAAAAAAAAAAAAAAAAAAAAAAAAAAAAAAAATAAAGTAAGAAGAATTATGTGTCTAATCGGTCGTACGAGTTATAGTGTATTTTCGAAAGCTATCGCCAATTGGCTAATTCTGTATAGTCAAACAGATGTTTACAAAAAAAAAAAAACGCTATCAGGATTCTAGCATACAAATAGCAAACATTGTGCTAAAATTTGAGAACCACGATGTATTGGAATTTTTGAGATACATAACCCACAATTTAAAATTCTAGTATTTAAATCCCTTTTCAATATTTCTTCAACCCATCTATGTACAAATTTTAGTATATAATGTTATCTTTTTAAAACATTTATTTCTTAAATCATGTATTTTTTTATTAACAATAACAAAACATTAGTGTTAATAGTTATTATGTATTTTTATTTTTTACACCATCGTCCAGTGGTTTTACAAGGGCAATTGTCCCGGGGGCAGTTTTCCTACGGGGGCAGTTGTCCCGGGGGCAGATGTCAGGGGGCAGTTGTCCGGGGGGCAGTTGTCCTGATACCAGATAAAACAGTTCCTCAATGACCATTATCATAATGGAGAACAGGAAAAGAATTTAACAAGAGCAGATTAAGTTACTTATTGATACTGAGAGGAAAATGATAATCAATTCTTTCCCAAAGATTTTAAGAAAGAAAGGGAAGAGGAAAGGAGGCAGCTCTTGATAACATTACTCGAATACAATGAATTTTCGCATAATGCAAATATCGGTTATTTTTCTTTGTTAGAGCCCTTAGGCTTACAGCATCCTGCTTCTCTAACTCAGGTTGTAGATTTGCTAGTAATAATAATAATAATAATAATAATAATAATAATAATAATAATAATAATAATAATAATAATAATAATAATAATAATAATAATAATAATAAAAGGACCAATCTCTCCAAAAGTGACATTCCTATGTCTAGCAAGAATCAAAGGCAATGGTTCCCGTCATGACACGACAAATATATGAGCAAGAACATCTAATCTCAGAAGTCGTTCCTCCTTAAAGGATATATGTATACGTCTTCAAAAACTAATTACGTGTTTTCAGTTTAGATGCCCTAATCCTGCTAACATATAAGGAAATAACCGTAACATATCTAACTTGAAAAATGTCCGAAAGTAATTTTGACTAGACTCTTCCTTATCAAGTATTTAAGAATATGGTACTTTGAATAAACCATTATTTAAACAAATATTTTGGGAATTCGAGAATTTTGATACATATCAACTTGCAAATCTCAACACGAAAATGGAATATAACGTTAATGAAAAACGCTTTTTATAGTTATTCAGTAACTCGATTGTTAACTTCTACAAATAGAGCAAAATAATGACAACTTCAGGAAATATAAATCATGAAACTTATACAGCTAAATAACGAATATTTTCTATGAAGAGGCATTCGAGTATTATTTTATATATCTATATCAACATTGTTACTGATTTTATTATAAATTATATTAAGTATTCGTTACTTCCCATATAGTTTATTTATTTCCTTATTTCCTTTCCTAACAGGTATGTTTTCCCTGTTGGAGTACTTAGGAGTATAGCATCCTCCTTTTCCTACAAGGGTTGTAGCTTTGCTAGTAATAATAATAATAATAATAATAATAATAATAATAATAATAATAATAATAATAATAATAAAAATAATATACATGTTGCACTATACTCCAATCATAACCTGCAAATTGACAGTACATATCCGTGTATACTCTAGTAATACTGAATGAGCTTCAGAGCTAAAGATTTCAAAACTGTACAAGATAGAGAGAAAAAATATGATCCTCTTCCATGATTGATTTTATGCTGTTGGGCATCTCGTTCTAATATATTGTGATTTGGGCACATTCATTTCACATTTGCCTACTTGGCTACACGTCTGAAACGTCATTGTCATAAAATCATAATAACAGAAAGTTCATCAAGTACACTTCAAATCAGGTTATCATCAGCTCAACTGATCAATACAGCATTTTCATAGAATGAACGGTGTGCTAATCTGAACAGGTGACATGATGACGCAAGAGACCTCGAAAACCGTAGAACAGACGCATCCCTCCCCCCCCCTTCAAATACTACTTCGTAACTACAGCTTTATGCTCAGCCCTTATACTACTTATTTCTAGAAGTTCCAAGACATGGCAGTATTTCTTTTATCCGTCTTCCCTATCCCAACATCACCAGGTCAGTTCTCCTCTTTTTCTTATCCTGCCATTTCTACGTAAAAACTTGACTCCTTGCCTTCTACGTCTTTATTAGTTCTATCTTTCTGTCTAAACTTAAATGTTATTCTCATCCTGTCAAAAAAAAAAAAAAAAAAAAAAAATCTCTTTTAGTCTAAAAGAAAAAAATATTCTCTTTTTGTCTAGATAAAACCCTAAAAGACTTTTCTTCCTCTCTAAATAGAAACCTAATAGTTATTCTCTTTGTCTAAAAAACCCCTAAAAGTTACACTCTTCCTGTCTAAATACAACGCTAAAAGTATACTCTTCCTTTCTAAATAAAAACCCAAAAGTAATCGAAAAAGAAAGAATCTAATTATTAACCTTGGAACCTAAACTAAATTCTCCTCAAAATAAATCCGCTGCGAAGTAAATCCTGTGGATGAGAGAGGCTTTCGCAGCATCTGACCCGAGAGATTGATATGATGCCAGAACCCTCGACCCAATATCCGAGACAGAGTCCTTGACCTGACATATTCGTGACCTTACCGGTTATCCCTCAAGGTCACAAACGCCGGCCAGCAGATGCCGCAGAGAATGTGGTTGGTATCTAAGCAACGTCCGAATTATGTTGTTGGATTCTCTATGTGCAAAAGATTCGCGGAAATTAGTCGTATAAAGACTTTCTTTCATGTCGTTGTCCATTTCCACATCCAACATGAAAGGGAAAGCAATGAATTATACCTAAAAGGATTACTTAGGAAAAAGAAATAGTAGCAAAATATTCAAAGAAAACTAGAGTGACCAATCTATGAAAACAGGTAACATTTGAACACACTGAAAAACTAAACAAACAGAAATTGTTCACGCAGCTGAAATCTAAACCCCTTTCCAATAAAACACGCATTTTCCAGTAACACTAACATACAAATATCACAATACGTAATTAATATTTTATTACCTTATATTCAATATATATACATTACATAAATGTATATATATATATATATATATATATATATATATATATATATATATATATATATATATATGTGTGTGTGTGTGTGTGTGTGTCTGTGTGTGTGTGCTTGCGCATCTATGTATGACGGCCAATGCAACCATTCACCGAAAACTTTTTTTCCTAATTCAAAAGGAAAGAATGTTAAAGAGCCAAAAGTGCCAACAAAACTTCCATTCACATCCTCCTCACGTCCAACAGTCATTTAGACTGCATTCGTTACCAAGAGAGGACTAAAACTACCGCGACAAAACAGAAATAGGAACACGGATAACCTGAGAAATAACCTAACCAAGAATATATGGGGAAATTACAAAGATAGAGTCAACTCTGGAAGGCTTGTATTTAAACGATTCAGAGTACTGTACAGTACTCTAACAGACCCGGCAATTCTTAATTTTTTTTCTGAAATGTTCTCCGTACACAATGAGGTTTAAAGGTCACTCATGAATGGTACAGGCTAGGAACAGTAACAATTCCCTAGAGATCGTGCCCTAGTCCTCTGTACTGGAGCCCCAAGCAAGGAGGGCCTGGCAACGGCTGCTGATAACTCAAATAAATAGACCTATAGGCTCGCCAAACCCTTTCCCCCTCCTCAGCTCACAAGGATAGTGAGGTTACAGACGCTACAAGAAATTACTAAGCTTGAGCGGTCTCGACCCTCAGTCCAGCAGATCATCCGGCAGGGAGTTACCAATAGGCCATTACTACCTTATGGAATTCTTCTAAACTCCCTTCTCCAATTCGAATCAGCTTTATCATAAAAAATATATATTATGAATGAAATAATGGATTTGGTCACATAATAGATAATTAGTATAACGCTTACATAATCATCTATAATGGTTTAACGATATTGATATCCCTGTAATTCCCTTGATCGTCTCTCTCTCTCTCTCTCTCTCTCTCTCTCTCTCTCTCTCTCTCTCTCTCTCTCTCTCTCTCTCTCTCTCTCTCTATATATATATATATATATATATGTATATATATATATATATATATATATATATATATATATATATATATATATATATATATATATATAATTGTTTTATACATAGACATATATACTGCGTCTCTCTTTTTGTATGCATGCATGTATGTATGTATGTATGTATGTATGTATGTATGTATATATAATATATATATATATATGTATATATATATATATATATATATATATATATATACATATATATGTATATATATATATATATATATATATATATATATATGTATATATATATATATATATATATATATATATATATATATATATATGCTGTATAAAATAAATAATTTTTCTCTATCTGCAGTCCAAATTAAAACGGAAACAAAATGAGTGTAACATGAACATATCACAAGGAAATGCGAATCTATTAATAAATCTAAATGAAACAAATACGCTTTATCTAATGCATTTCGACTTTAACAAAAAGTATTCAACCAAGACCTAGAAACGAAGTAAAGCCAATACGTCTATTCTCCAGGAAATTCCTAAGATTCTTTTTAATCTCTCTGTAAATACCATCAGTAAGGTATCACACGTGTTACCTACTCTGTAATGCTATTGCTTCCCTTTTAATCCCTCGTTCTCTACCGCACTGATAATATAAAAAACTGTTAAAGCTTGCCATTGCATGTTTCACATTGCTGGAATTTTTGTACCCTGTTGCCCTCAACCGTTTGTATATAAGCTCATTACCTTGATGAATAAAGTCACTTATATTCCCCTTTGCCTTTCTCTAAGTAACTAACAACGATCTCGCCACAAGTGAATTTATCTTCGGTACTCAACCCCACCTAGTAAATAGGTACTACAAGATAATAGAGAAATTAACAAACATTATTTCTAAAGCGGACTTGACAGAGAAACTCATCTCAGTTTTGATCTTAAGATGAAAGCAAAAACAAAGCAATTTCTCTCTTGTGAAAGTCAACTATTTTTAAACCTTCCTTTACAAGAAATTATCGTTCAGATATTTTCAACAGGATAAAGCAAAGTAAATATTAAACCCCACTCTATCGAGAGAGAGAGAGAGAGAGAGAGAGAGAGAGAGAGAGAGAGAGAGAGAGAGAGAGAGAGAGAGAGAGAGAGAGAGAGAGAGAGAGCATTTCCTAGTAAAGGCCAATTCGTTTACGGAAGATGAAATTTAGCACGGCACAAAGCAATAGTATCATGTCAGACTGATTCATTGCCTGTATAAAAGATCAAACGGTGAAATTCCCTAAATGAAAGTTTATTGTCGAAAGTCCCTTTTACGATCACTGTCATCAAATGGGAATTAGGTACAATTTTTCTCCATTGAGATCCAACTAATGTTCGGAACATCTGCAAAAGTTACAAATATTCAGGTGTGAGAATTATTGATTCTAGAATATACATTTATGCTGTAGTCTCCTTTCTGAAAGATTTATTTTGAATGGAATATTTCAAATAACACTAAAAATAAGCTCCATTTCGAGGTCTGATTAACATACGAACACAAATTTTCTGAGCGGTTTTAGTTCAATTAAATATTTCATAAAACAATTAAAACTAAGCCCCATAATCATGTCCAAAAAATATTTTCAATTATAAAACTTACATCTTAACCATCTTCATCTTGAGTCAACGAAATCTGTCATTATTAAAACGTAAAATTTTCATCACGAAAAAGCAACTATTCCATTCTGCGCTCCCAAGTCGAGGTATGACACTGAAAAAATATCCAATAGAGTTTGTAGATTTGTGAACAAAGCCATTAAAAGAGTATTGAGAGTTAAATGGCAGGACAGCATTAGAAATGAAACTATAAGAGAGATTACTCGAGTGCCATATGAGGATAAGATCATGATGAGGAGTAGGTGTGTAGATGGTTTGGGCATACTCTTAGCACTCCCAAAGAAAGATTAGTTCCCCAAGTTTTCAACTGGGCTCCAGAAGGCACAGAAGAGTTGAAAGTCCAAGGCCAAACAAGGCTGTGGATTATGAAGTGCGAAGTAGGAAATGATGAATTAAGAAGCATTGATTTAAAAGCTCAGGATAGACGATTGGCGAAATCTAACTGAAGCCGTGTGTATGTGTGTGTGATTGAACGTGTATAAAATTTACTTTTGATGTCTATTTGCTATTGAAAAATAGGAAATAGCAAAAATATCTATTTAGAATGTAATTGTTTGTTTATATACAACAAATACAGCCATTTCTAGTCTACTGTAAGAAAAGGGTATCAGAGATGTCATTATTCTTGTGTGGAACTTGTCTAAAGACAGATATATAGTCACCATTTATATGATTATTGATAAGAAGAAATTCGTATTTTGGAACAGAAAGAACAGACTGACTAAACTAGGCCAACGCTAATTAAATATCATGCTTATCTCCCGTTTTCCATGAGAGAGAGAGAGAGAGAGAGAGAGAGAGAGAGAGAGAGAGAGAGAGAGAGAGAGAGAGAGAGAGAGAGAGAGAGAGAACCTAATTATATCAGAAGTTTTATCCATATGCTGTTATTTAAAGATTGATTAGGTTGCCTAGCATCGCAACTACAAAGGTCATTGACACTAGGCGGCGTCATAACTGCCAGGGTCACTGACGCCTCAAGGTAGAATGAAACGCAGTAAAGAAAAGAGTATTTAATCATTATATCATATCCCTGAAGACGGAGAGGAATTTGGAACGTTCAAGTCAGAATAATTTTTTCAATTGAAAATCTCGGATATTATTATGTAAATTATTATGAAATTCGACATCACTGAATTTTAATACGTTTATTTTTGGAATTGGAATTACTTTCACGATAAAAAAGCAAAAATATTTTTCTAAATGATTCCCAATTGTAATTTTAATAAATATTTAACGGGATCAACTTGAATTTTTTTTCTTTACATTTCTCTTATTCCGCCTTAAGTCTCTGGGCGAGTTCTTCAAAATTTCCTTTGGAACTCCGGAAGAAATTCGCTCGGAAGTGATTCATACAAGACTTCCTTCATTACTTTGAACGTATAATTTCGTGGAGTAGATTTTAATTTATAAAAGCAAATATTGATAGATATAATCAATATTATTTCTATCTAAAGTAAAACTTATTTGGTTATCAAAACAATTAATAAACATAATATTAATGTCTACTGACTCAAAATATTGTATAATATTCTCCTTATCATTTGCTTGAAATTCTTATTCTTGTAACTTCCAGAAAGTCTTCTCATTCTTCAGGGATATGAGAGAATGATTAAATATTTTCGCTCTCTTTCTGAACATCGTTTTCTTGCTGCTCCATCACCATCATCAACTTTTACTTCACAAAATGTTGAGGTAATTCATTATTGTCCTGTTCTATTTTTTTTAATCAGGAATATACTAAGATATTTATGCTGTATATATATATATATATATATATATATATATATATATATATATATATATATATATATATACACACACACAATCTGTAGGTAATAAACGTGAAATATTTGAACATACAGTACTAGTATTATCTGAAACATGTTTAAATAACTTGGACAAGGCAAAGATCATTGAAATGACTCCTCCCCCCCCCCCCCCAACACGCGCCTTCCTTCACATACCGAGAGAAAGTAGGTCTGGTGGGGGTGTCGGACACATTATTCATTTAACTTACTCAAATCTCATAATGTTAAAAAGAACTAGTGTAACAAGGTTTGAATATATAAAAATAAACTTTACGAGAAAAAAAAGAAAAAGAAAAAAAATAATCCTTTGTAACAGTCTACAAACCTCCGAGAACAAACACTAGTATCTTTTTTGAAGAATTTGGTGCTTTCATTGAGATGATTATCATAGAGAAAAACGAATTAGTTATCTGTGGAGACTTAGATTTTTGGAAGGATGACGCATCAAATCCTGACGCTTTGGCATTTAGTGAGTTACTTGAATCATATCGACTAGTGAATAATATCAGCTGGGAATACGTTGGACCTAGTTTTGAATGATGACATAAATAATATTGGATGTGATATAAATGTTGAAGAGAAATGTACAAACATCTTACGTTTAGTCTACCTCTACAGAAACATGCAATAGCAAAGAAAATAAACTTTAGACATAAATCAAATTTTTCTCCTACCCTACCCTAAACGGTGCTATCAATATTCCCTGTGATCATGATGACCAACGTCTGTTGGGAGCTAAGTGTGCTAAATGTCTTACGACCACTTACAATAAAGTGAGTAAAAAGTGAATATGATACCATGTGCCCACCGATGGAAAAGACTATAACTGTAAAAGGTCAATTTCCATGGTTTCATGGAGAGACTTTAGCGAAAAAAAAAAAAAAAAAAAAAAAAAAAGTGCAATCGGTTAAAAGCTGAAAGTACATAGGTAGAATACAAAAACTGCT
The DNA here is from genome assembly GCF_036898095.1 of Palaemon carinicauda. Lineage (NCBI taxonomy): Eukaryota > Metazoa > Arthropoda > Malacostraca > Decapoda > Palaemonidae > Palaemon > Palaemon carinicauda. The sequence continues at coordinate 98,685,812 of NC_090727.1, read as the reverse complement.
ACGAGTCAACATAACAACTTACTATGAAGGAAAAAAAGTGAATACTATTAGGGAAAGATCCTCGAAGCAGCAACAGTCATATTTTCCTGAATAGTATAATGGAAAATGTAAAAGAAAAGAAGCTACCTAATGGATACAGTGACCAGGAACTAGCAAATGATTTTCTAGTATTCTTTAAAAATAAAATTGAAAATATAACCAGGTCATTTGTAAAAACTCTCAACATCAGATTAATGATACACCTGACACAGACAAAATTAATAAGATTTAACAACATAACACAAGATGATATCACCAGGATTATCAAGAGAACAAAGAAAACAAACTGCACGATCGATCCTATGCCAATATCTGAAGTAATTGGAGAGAGAAACTCTTCTAGTCTAGCCGAAATAGTAATGAGAATAGCAAATGCAAGCACTGATGAATGCAAGTTTCCCAAATCTGAGGAAATGGCTACAGTCACACCAGCTCTGAAAAATGCTCTGGACTACCAGGAATTAAGCTCATATAGACCTATTTCGAATCTATCATTTGATTCATAAGTGCTTGAATAAGTAATTCTTGAACAACTAGTCAGTCACTTAGAAGTAATAGGAGCTTTGCTTGACAACCTATTGTTAACAGACAAGAAGATGTCTTTCGCAAGCTTTGTAGGACATAAAAATCCTACGTTCCAGTATCTCTAGCGAATATAAAAATTGTGTGGAGACATCAAGGAAAAGGAAAATTCACAAGAAAATACACATAGTTGGAACCGAGACATGTTAATAAAATTCTGAAAGACCTCGAAAATTCCAAGACACTTCTGAGCTTCCTCGAAGAAGATGAATTCCATCACGTTCCGTTTTTAGGAGAGAGAGAGAGAGAGAGAGAGAGAGAGAGAGAGAGAGAGAGAGAGAGAGAGAGAGAGAGAGAGAGAGAGAGAGAGAATCTACACATTATATACAAACCGAAATTGTTACGACCTCAACATTTCAAAGCTATCTAAACTAGTCTTCAATCTATTAGAGATCACATAAATTACAGGAATTGCAAAGAACAATATCAGTCACTACCAAAACAAAAACGCAATAACTATTTCTGAGGTGATGTCATTAAGATATCAATACAATCTCTCTCTCTCTCTCTCTCTCTCTCTCTCTCTCTCTCTCTCTCTCTCTCTCTCTCTCTCTCTCTCTCTCAAAGAGAACTGAGAGGACAATCAATTAGCATTAGTGCCACCCACATCATACTCTTATTGAGTACCCTTTAGCACCTTTAAACTCCCTTGGAGGAACAGAACTACGAGTCTAAGAGCCCCTTCCAGAGTAACTACGAGCAATCTACAATGACGAATTCGTAGTTGTGTACATTTTAAGCTTTGAAAAGGATAATATCGTAAAATATAGCGAAATGTGAAGATGGTTAATCACTTAATAACTGATGTAAGAATCTTTCCCAAAATTTCTAGACCGATTTTTACTGTTCTTGGCATGCCTTAAACAATGCAATCTTCAATCTCTAAATCGATCCCTGCCGGGTACCGTGATTTAAAGATGTTTACTGGGAAAGCCACTGCCGTGGTTGGGCACCACAGTGGGGGGTTGGGCTTGCCTGACTAACTGGCACTTTCTTTGCTCTCATAGTTTATTCTACCTCCTTCCTTCATTGCTTCTTATTTGTCTCATATGATCTCTCTCTCTCTCTCTCTCTCTCTCTCTCTCTCTCTCTCTCTCTCTCTCTCTCTCTCTCCATATATATGTATATATATATACATAGATATATATTTATCCTTCCGGTTACGGTCAGTGGCATTGCCAGACGTATATCTACACGGTATCTCCCCGTTCCTAGGTTAAGTGGGAGTGGGGTACCTTAAGAGATACACTCAGAGAAACCAAGCCTCGTTGTAGTTAGAAAAGGGGGGCAGGAGCGTGGAAGGGTTAAATCTGTGTCTGTGCAAATCTACCTAAATATTCAGCTCCTCCTCTGGTATCATCTTTTCCATTACATATACAGCACATTCTTCTATATGTCCCGACTCTCTGTGCTTCCCATTAGCGATATTCCTGCAATCCATCTTGATACCTCATCTTGGCTGGCAATTCAGTTCCCTCATCTTTTTTATTTTCATAAAATGCAAAATACTTTCTCCTTTTCATCTTTGACTCAAGAAGGAAAACGGTTCTTATATCACGAGAGGAGACGTTGGTAGGTAAACATCTTCAAGAGATCGATACATCATATCCTACATAGCTTAGCTTTCTGTTTTTTTTCCTTAGAGCGGAAAATTAAGAAAAAATAACCTTTTCAACTTGTTTCAGCCCTTTTCGGGGGCATCTTGAACCTAAAACTGTAACCCAATATTCATATTCCATAAAAGTATTCTCAAGAGCTTATATTATAAAATATTTATCGATTAATCAGATTAACGAGGTGAAAAAAATAACCTGACTCACAGGACTGGTGAAGGTTCATTATGAAAACAAAAAAGTTAATTATAACTAATAAACAACAAACTAGTTAACAAAGTTAATTATAACTTGTCCGTTACAATATTGTAGGACTTTATTAACAGGTATAACTGAAAATTATGGTTCTGATAAAATCTTATGTAAATACTTCTAATTAAAGACTTATTATTATCGATTATCGACTTAGCGTTGCACATTCTTCCGAGATACGCTATAACATCAGTGGTAAGGCATTCACCAGAGAAGGGTAATGGGTCACAAGGAGGGGGGGGGTGAGTAAACACGTAATAAATGAGTACGTCCTCTTCCCACATGGATGTGGTGACTTCCTTTTCCTTTTTGTACTGATAACTGTCATTATCACACGTAACTGATTCTCGTTATTAAAGGACTTTCGGTAAGTCCTGTTATAGATACTCTAAACATTTAGAATTGATCTCGTCAGAGTTTTGGTAGCCTTTTGGAAACGTCCTTACCTGGCGATGCCTTGGACGGGAGTTCGAGAAACGTTCAATCTCGATAGTTTCTTGTACTGTCTGCAACCTCACCATCCTTGTAAGCTACGGTTAGTGGTTTGGGGAAGCCTACTTGCTGAGTCATCAGCTGCCATTGTCTGGCCTCCCTGGTCTGAGCTTAATTGAGACGAAGCTTGGGCGCTGATCATATGTGCATATATGGTTAGTCTTTTGATCATTCTCCTGCTAGGGCGTTGTCACCGTCCCTTGCCTCTGCCATTCATGAGTCACCATTAAACCTTTAAATATGGTTACTGATATAGCTGTTTTGTTTGATTCTCTTGCTTTGCTTAATTCAATCATTTTAAGAGTTTTACATTTCCTGTAAAATAAAGTTTTTGGGTTCTTCTAAACCAAATAGAAAATAATAATGTTTTTGAAGGGAAGATTCTAATAACTTTTGCAGGAGATAGCATTGCAGATACTTAAAATAGAGGATTTGTTAGGAAACAAACTTGGACCTTTTTATTTGGATTTAATGCTGGAAGATTCGCAACTATTTTTGTTCACAGCGAAACGGAAAACTTTTCGTTTAGTTTGCTCCATTCTGATACTCTGATACTCTGGCTCGTTAAACAACACTTTTACAGAAATACTATGAATAGGTATACTGTATGTTCGGACTACTGTTTATGTATCATCTGAAGGAAAGGAAGTTCTTTAGATCAATTTATGATTACATATGAATCCAAAACTTCATTGGGTTGTTTGTTCTCTTTCGAATAAAATGTCAGGAATGAGGAAGATGATCAACAGCAAGTCGAATTCTGAATAAAGAGTTTTGAAAAGATAATCTTCCCTACGAAAACTATTCGAGGCCCTTTGCTTCAATAGGCATATGAGACAATGAGACAATAATTAAGAGCAAGTCTCTCTCTCTCTCTCTCTCTCTCTCTCTCTCTCTCTCTCTCTCTCTCATATATATATATATATATATATATATATATATATATATATATCATATATATATATATATATATATATATATATATATCTATATCTATCTATCTATCTATATATATATATATATATATATATATATATATATATATATATATATATATATATATATATATATGTATATATATATTCCGGTCATGCTCAGTGCAAGATGCATAATCACTTAACCTCTCCCCGTTCCTCGGGTGGAGAGGAAAGGGAGTAGTCATACCCTGGTGGTACTCCGAGAGGAATATGGAGGGGTGGGAAGGGTTGAATATGAGTGTGCATATCTAAATATTTAGCCACCATTGTTGACGGGTCAGGTATACTAGTTATGAAATAGAAAAAAAAAGCACTATTTCTGGTTACTCAACAAACACGATCGAAAGTAAATCATCTGCCGTGCCGTTGAAATGGATTAGTACAAATGTACGACAGTCAAGAGGGCAAATTGACTTGCCAGTGAACCCTTAAGGAAATCTTGGCAGCATCAAATTGTGTTTCGAATTGAATTATTCCGAAATGAGACTGAAATGGAAGGTGAAATGTCTCCCCTTTGGTTTTGTCATCATTCAAAGCATTCTGCAATAGAGTTTCTACAAGAAATAAGTCCGACGCCTCACTCTACTCTGCAGTAACAGAATACTGCTGAACTTCTCAATGAATATGGAAATGAGCCAAATAGAGTTCGAGAGTCAAATAGGGTTCAGTAACTATTAGATGTATATTATAGAAGTGTAATCGATTCGTTAATATGACGACTAAATATCTGCATAGATAAGCACTCACGCATCCCTCTCTCACCGGGGTACGACTAGTCCCTTTCTCACATTCCCATCATCTACGCCTATTGTTGCAAAGGGCCTCGGTGAAATTTCGCCAGTCGTTTCTATCTTAAGCTTTTAAAACAATACTTCTCCATTCATCATCACCTACAGTACTTCACGCTTCATAGTCCTTAGCCATGTAGCCCTGGATCTTCCAACAATCCGAGTGCCTTGTGGAGCCCAGATAAAAGTTTGGTTAACTAATCTCTCTTGGGGAGTGCCATTTAATTCCCTATATCCTTTTGCGGGATTTGTTCTCATAACTACAAAATCTGTTGGATATTGATTCATTGTCATACCACGACTTTCTATCTATTATATAAGGGAGATCAGAAAAAATTAAATCTCCTAATACATTCTTGCGAGAAACCTTTGCCTTACCATTTATGCTTTAGAAATACCTTCAAATTTGAAATTTACTGTACATGGCCATAAATATAATTGACCAAAACAAATGGTAGACAAGTGACACTTGCATTCTTTAAACAGAAACAACATATTCTACAAACTTACAAACACATCTTTTATCATGTTGTCCGATAACCCTGTGGAGCAGATAATTAATTACCTTCTTCATTAGGTGGCTCTGAGGAAACTATTCCCCAAGTCCCCAAGGCGGGGACACTCGACCAACAAATGCCCCAACACCAAAGGACAATAACAGTGTCCGCACAAGGGTTGGGCTTCCAAACTATTCAACATACTTGGACAAACTCCAGTGGCCAATCTATAAACGATGTAAGACAGTCTCCCTTGTACTTGATATATTATAACGTGTTGATTCGGTAGTTTCCAGCATATTCTGATTGTGGTGGCCAACTGGAAACGTCCCTGCCTGGTCATCTACCGGACTGGGGTTCGAGACATGCTCAAGCTCGATAGTTACTTGTAGTGTCTAAAATCCTAAGGATGGAGGTTTGGGATTGAGGGTTTGGGCGCTGATCTTATGCATATATGATCTCCGCGCCCAAGGGCCCCTCCATCAAATCTCCAGATAAAATGACCGAAATATTTAAGATTCGATGCGAAAAAATAAGCTCTCAGCTGCCACTTTCGTTTGGGAGCACTATAGTACCGAAAGGGCCAAGTAATGGCTGCCGATGACTCAGCATATAGAGCTATAGAGTACCCCAAACAAACCCTCCTTAGCTCACAATTATGGAGAAAATGCAAAACGCCTATGGATTATTTCTCTAGCATTTCTAACTTTTGCATTTATCATTCAAGATTTCCTATTTAAAAAAAAAAACTCGTTTTACGAAAGATCCTAATTATAACGCAAATCATTGAGAAATTTTCACAATGCTGCTGCTATTCCAAAAATACACATTACTAATCTACGTGCATAAGCTTTGTAAAATGAATGACTCGAGTAACTGGAAAATCAGTCAAGAAAAAAAGTTGATAATGGGGCGGTAAGCTGCGAATGTTTTTGTCAAAACCTACGATCACATGGCGTACGGTCCGTTATCTCCTGATGCGAATACGTACCATGGCGATTAATGGCGACGTTTATCGTTATTACATCGTAATTAAATCGCAATGAGTTAATACATTACCACTACGACAGCCGCGGACTTGATAGCATCCGTGTGTTACTCGGGCATAATAGATCCCGTACAAGATGTCTTCAGAAGATGAGAGTATGAAAACAAAGAAGAAGGTTATGGGTTTGTGGACAATCAATGGTTCTTTATATTTTTTCAACTCAAGATCACCCATTGAAAATGGTTTGATTTCAAAACGCAAAATTCCAACTTATGATATCAGGTCACCCGGGTGTGGTGTAAGGCTGATATGGATTTAACGTCATTATACTGAGAGGTATAATAAACAAGGCTATTGATGCAGAAACAGATTCAAAAGGCACAATCGTGGGGGATTGGAACCTCGATAAACCTTTTCCATAGCGTATTACGTGTGATAATGCACAAGGATAAAAAGCTCGCAAAGATATGATAAAAAAACTAATTTGTGAATAGCTTATGTCTTTGAATATGTCACAAACCTCATTTAGAATTATTCTTAGATTAATCATTAAGAAAAAGAAATCAGAACCGAACAGTGAACAAAATCTTGCTTCCAGTGAATTTCCTTTGACAAGAAAATCAAGTCATTTCCTTAACAAGTAAGTTTCGTCATTCGGGAATAATACTAAAGCTGACCTGGGTCCTTGCTGAATCTGATTCCCCACAAGACCATAACAATGCACTTAATCGCCTTCAAATACTACAATTCGCTTCAACTGCGCAACTTTAGGCCACGCCTACCTTCACCCACTTATTACTCTTTTACACATTCCCCTTTTCATTTGTATCCCAAAACAGTTCTTTATTAGAATATTATTTTTTTTTCTCTTTTCTTTCTGCCCCTATACACAAGTGGTCTCCTCTCCCCAAAAGGTAGACCTCACCTATCTATCATTATTCTCCTCTCTTCCCAGGTTCCTTTCTCTCAAAGTTTATTTTGCTCGATTTATATAGATTAATTACGCTTTCTTTTATTCTCATATTTTTCCTCTTTTCTCTTTTTCTCTCTCTTATCTTTCTATAGTCTCAACATTTTCCAACTGTGCTTATTATTATTATTATTATTATTATTATTATTATTATTATTATTATTATTATTATTATTATTATTCCAATTGGACACTAATAATAGAAAAATGCAAAAAGTAAACTTTATCATATTCCCCTTATCACATCCCGGTGTTCTAGCATCAAAAATAACTCTTCCTTTTCCCTTCCACTTTCGTCTTATTCCCGACTCTCTCCAACGTTTGAGGCATTTGCATGTAATTATGTGCAAGTGGCCCTGAAAGCAATGACGTCTCATATCAATCAATCTCCTGATCTTTTCAAAAGAAATTCCTTTCCTCAGTGGGCTATTTTTCCCTGTTGGAGCCTTTGGGCTTCATGCATTCAGCTTTTTCAATTAGGGTTGTAGCTCAGATATAATAATAATAATAATAATAATAATAATAATAATAATAATAATAATAATAATAATAATAATAATAATAATAAGGGTGAGTTTGTCCCATGTTTTTACCAGCTCTTTATACAATCTTCATGAAGTCAATAATCTTTGTAGTTATAACAAGAGAGAGAGAGAGAGAGAGAGAGAGAGAGAGAGAGAGAGAGAGAGAGAGAGAGAGAGAGAGAGAGAGAGAGTTTCCAAAGGTCGGGAATTTTAGGAAATAATAGTGAATTAGCAACCCCTAATAAATGACATTTTCTAGAACTGCACCTCTATGTATAAAGGAAACCAAAAACAGAACAAATAACGATGAAATCTCATTTTCGTTACCTTGAATTCTAACAGACAGCCTTCTCTCCCTCGCCTTAGAAATCGTTACCATCACATACCTGCAACGAAAATTTCCAGATTACCAAAATATAAAAGAGATGTAATAAATATTCTATTCTACTCACCCAATGACTCAATATCAACAATGCATTTAACTCCAGAATCAGGAAACTTCATGGAAATGAGTTTTTTGCAGTTCAGTGTCATTTGGGGAAAGTCGTTCTCTTCCAGAACTCCATAAAAAAAGGAATAGAGAAAATATGTCCGGTTTCTTCATTGAAAAGCTTCTTGATACATAGAAGGCATTAATAAAATACACTAATATACTTGTCAATACAGATTATAGCTAATGGGTTATGAGCTCCGGACACTAAACCAACTGTGATAATGAGTCCTCGCATGAAGCATGTTTTTTTACGTATTGTTTTCAAAAATGTCTGTACTTATGCTCATGCAACATGCTACAGAATTCATTATGCCTGTCATTTATAAGGTATGCCTTATAAAAAGCAATTAGCATTAATTACTTATTTCATAATTAATGCTAATTGCTTTTTTTCCAGGATATTTTTCAATTTCTATAGTATGCATTATAAACGATAGACAATCTATTAATGTACTCTATGTATAACAACAAAACAAGTGTAACACCCGGTTACTATAAATACCAACTGAAGTCTTAGACAACGTAAGAAAGTAACAAACCAAGACGAATTCTTCTTCTTATTCTTCTTCCTCGTAACGTTTCCCTGGATAGCCTTAATGGACCTCCAACTTGGGCCGTCATCCAGTTATCTCTCATTACTTCGCTCTCATCGTTAGATTCACAACCAACAACACACATTTCCTCCAAAGATTTTTCTTTGAATATCTCTTACCTATTTATTTATTCAAATTTCTCTTACTTATCCTTTCCTCAGATTTCTTACCCATACATTTGTTTAGGTTTCTTCTCCTAAAAAATCTATATCTTTTAATAAAAATTTTGGCTTTTTGCACTAACTGGAAACAATACCAACAAAAATGTTCCCTTGTTTTGTAGCCTTAGTTTATTTTTATAGAAGTATTTTCAAAATAAACTACAACATAAAACTTACTGACCCACAAATACCTAATCATGCATTTTAATGTTATCTTTGAATATAACTCCCATCTGTTTACATTTCCCTTCACGATCTACTTTACATTTGCGCGTTCGTTTTTGTGGCTGATTCTTAACGAAATCTTACAATAAAGTTGAATGTCACTCAGTTCTTGATATTACTATCAAATTAACACAAATATCTTTTCCGTATGGAACGCACAACATTTACTCTATCATACAAAATCCTACTGATCGAACATTTGAACCTTTGACCTGAGCCCGGCTTTGAGATCATTTACTAAATTACAACCAAGAAAAAATTTAAATAACTAAATGTCATGTAAACACCGACTTAACTCAACACATTGCTTTCTTTTATATAATGCTGCTACGGAATAAAAAATCTATTTCAAATACACACAGAACATGTTGAACGTTCATATTTTAAATCAATGGAGTGTTTACACATCTCTCTCTCTCTCTCTCTCTCTCTCTCTCTCTCTCTCTCTCTCTCTCTCTCTCTCTCTCTCTCTCTCTCTCGTATTTAAATTTTCGTTGCATATTTTTGAAAAAGTAGGTGAGGCTAGTATTGATTTTCCCTTCATCCTTCATTATGAATAAGTGAATATTCCACCGATTACATTCCAATTGTTCTTTAAGAAAGTGCACAGGCAAAGCTGACGAGGAGGACACCGTGACAATTCTTTCCTCTAACTTGTCTAAACTGTAGCCATTAGAAAAGAAACGTTGTCCTTCCGAGATTCCTAATTAAGGTTCTGTTGACAGAGACGAGAGATAAAACGAATGGAAGGATTAATCGCTCCCAGCAGCGCTCGGGAAATGGATCAGACGAAGCCTTGAAAGTTCGTGGGAGCACACACGGAGTCTAAGCGATCCTCCAGAAGACTCAATGATTTAAAGTATTTTGAAAAGAATAAATTGATTACACTATTGAATACCGTATTCAAAAGATCTTCCTTATCACATTAAAAGCATTTTTTATTTAGTCCCTATCAATAGAATAGGCCCTTTCTGAGTGGAGATACCTTAACGTGATGAAAGGCTTTGCGTATCGTTATGATCAGCAAAGCTGTACTGGTCATGGCCACTCAAACTAGGTTGGTTTGCTGTGAGCGATATGACTAAAATCTCCCATCATCATCAATCCGCAGTGGGCAGAGGGATGATGATAATGGTCAAACCTCAGACATGAATATGGACATGTCTCAGGAATTTGTCCTGTACTGGATTAGAAATGGCTGAATTGATGTTGTTGTAATAAAATGGGACATCTTCAATTACTATATAACAAACACTGCAAAAAACTACCGATCTTGAGCGTAACTCGAGCCTCAGTCAGGCAGATCAACCGACAGGGACGTTTCCAAATGGTCGTGAAATTGAAATGGATTTAACAGCGTCTTCGAAAACGTCAAGACGAACAATAAAACTTTAAAAAGTTTCAGGTGTCTGGCGTCAGTTCTAATTTCATCTGAAGAGAAGCTCATCGGGACGTCAGCCGAGTTAATCCAACCACATCAGTAACCTCCCCAGTAAACTCACATTCCGAAGCAGAACTCGACCTGCCGCTATGCCAATGCCATTCCTAAGTCGTACCACTCTACTGTCTAGAACTTTGCTCACAAAATTTCTGATACACATAATTGAGAGG
>NC_090727.1:98662507-98670007 GCF_036898095.1 Palaemon carinicauda | reverse complement strand
AATATATATTCTCGAGTTGGGATTTCAAAAACACAATTTAAAATATCGACATTTGTATCCATAAAATATGTATGATGGTCCAAAAAAAAAAAAAAAAAAGTGGGAAACACCCTAAACCTATAAAGTATTTTGGGAAAAAAGCGAACTTTCACTAAGTGTTTAATTAGACGAACAAAACTTTGCAGATGGAAAGGATAATTTTGAATGGAATTTAAGCTTATGATATCAGGACTTCACTAATGAAAAAAAACAAAAAAAAAAATAAAAAAAAAATTGGAATGGAACTTAAGCCATGCTAATCCCTTCTTCTCTCTTCATATACAAGAGGTCTTTTTATATGTGGACCTACATATTGTCGCCAACTGTAACAAACCCTCTACGAATCTTTTGACCGATAGACGAGTGCTAGCTATTATTCCCGCGAGGACTTTGGATAGAGACGATAAAAGTAAGGATAAAGGAAATGATGAAGATAATGAAAAGGGAAAGTCTGGACAACCTGTGAAACCCAGAAAGACAAATCCTCTCAAGCCTTTTATCCCACAGTGAAATATTTTGTTTGAGATATTATTTTTCTTTATTCTTTTTAGCTTTACACTTTCTCCACTCTGTCTTCCTTTCCTCAATTTTGTATTCATTTAAAGTTGTTGAATGGAAAATACCTACGATGTTTATAGCAGGAATATCATTATTAAGAAACTTCTCTTTAACAAAATAAAACATTTCGGGATATTCCCTACTTTTGGCAATGCTGATTGAAATATTGCGGCCACTAATAATGTAGGGTTTTATTTTTAACTGCACCGTAGTCATATTAAGCACTAGCTCTTTTTCAGAGCTAGTACTCTCAAAAATATTAAGTGGTCAAAGAGCACCCTAATGCTGACAGCAACCTAGTCAGTAAACATTGTGACTAATATCTTGATTATGGTTCTTGAAATAAGAATATTTTATGTAATATTTTCCACATATATCAAAAAAATCATAAGATTTTATAGATATCTTTGAATATTATTTATAAGGTTTTATTTTCAATATTTATTTTTTAAAGGAAATAATGAAAATAGATTTATTAGAGCAGTGTAAGTGTTCAAATTAATTTTCTTATTCCTGATCTAGATATCAATCTCCGGCACCGTCGTTCAGTTAGTTGTTATGAATGTTGCATAAGATTTCTCATAACTGGCCATCCTTTGCATTTGAATCTTCAAAGACAGAGAGAGAGAGAGAATCCAACAGATAAAGAAATACAGAGAGGAATTTAAAAACAATAACAAGAGGAAAGATTTATTCATAGTTTTCTTTCTGGCCGAATCATACCATTTATCAGCTAAGGCGTTTTGGAGGCAGATCTCACCCTCTGAAGACCGTTCCGGAAGTGTTCTTATTTCATCTTCGTTCATTCCCAGAATGTATAAATTTCCTTTTATTGTGTTAACAATTAAGGAAATAATCGGAAGAATAAGGAATCTCAAATCTCTCTCTCTCTCCTCCTCTCTCTCTCTCTCTCTCTCTCTCTTCTCTCTCTCTCTCTCTCTCTCTCGTAGGAATCTTCAAAGTGTCTCCGGAGGAAAACGGGAGAAATTTTACACAGAAGACGAAATTTTTTCTTCTTTTCCAAGGTTTTCATTTCCTTATTTTTCGTTCGTTTCACTTCAATTATGGAAAATTCTATCATATTCTAATGGCCGGTGTAATAGGGAGAGAGAGAGAGAGAGAGAGAGAGAGAGAGAGAGAGAGAGAGAGAGAGAGAGAGGAGAGAGAGAGAGAGAGAAGCCAGTAGAATTCAACAAATTCTTCTTTTGGCTTCAAGTGAAGTCTAAATGTCTTCAGGTATGTAGGAGAGAGAGAGAGAGAGAGAGAGAGGAGAGAGAGAGAGAGAGAGAGAGAGAGAGAGAGAGAGAGAGAGAGAGAGAATCCACAAGATAAAGATATACAGAAAGGAATTAAAAAGAAAACGCAACAAAAAGGAAAGATTTATTTATAGTTTTCTTTCTGTGCGAATCGTAACATATATCAGCTAAGACGCTTCTGAGGCAAATCTCACCCTCTGAAGACCGTTCTGGAAGCATTCTTATTTCATCTTCGTTCATTCCCAGAATGTAATGTTCGCCTTCCGTAAGAACTTCCTTCGTATTCGTGTTAACAATTATGGAAATATTCGAAAGAATAAGGAATCTCAAATCTCTCTCTCTCTCTCTCTCTCTCTCTCTCTCTCTCTCTCTCTCTCTCCCTCAACTCGGTTTTTTTTTCTTTAAATGCTGAATTCAGGAAAGGTTTCGGTAATCATATATATATATATATATATATATATATATATATATATATATATATATATATATATATATATATATATGTGTGTGTGTGTGTGTGTGTGTGTGTGTATATTATATATATATATATATATATATATATATATATATATATATATATATATATATATATATATATATATATATATATTATAAATAAATAAAATGTGTGCATATGGTATGTATATATGTGTGTGTATGGTATGTCAGTGTGCACACAAAACTTGTTACACTTTATCGTAGCCGTTATGAATCTGTTATGTAAATATTCCTTCTTTTTTGTTTACATAATTTTCAACGCCGTAATAAATCATATCCAAAGTAGTATAGCAGTATTTCATCAAGAGTCTGTCTGGCACATCGTCTGGAAAGGGCTGAGTAGATTAAGGAAGGATTAAGTTGAATAATCTTCTTATTAAAAACGAGGCCTGATTTGCATAAGATGTCCGAGTAACTAGGAAAAAAATAGTATCCGATATAGGCGGAAATGTTTTTACTATTTCTTACTATTTGATAGAAGACTACTTAGTTTTATTACCTCGTCCCCACCGGTTATGGGTTATTGTTTTTGGTAGAATTCTTTGTGTTTGTTTCTACTATGGAAAAACTACTTGTCCGATTTACTTGATTTTTTTTTTTTTGGGGGGGGGGCACTATGACACACCGTGGACCCGATTAATATTTGGTCCGCATAGAGTCAAGATCAAAGTCACGGTGACTCGAAGATCTTTGTAGACTTTTGACTGAAGCTCCGTTAAATATTACCCGATTATTTGAAACCTAGATCAAAATCTGAATTTTTCGGAGCTTTAAAATGACACCATGACCTTTGACCTTCTGTAACCTTGTAAGGTCAAATTCAACATCACCCGATTTCAGCAAGTTCAGACTCACATTCGTTTACTATCATTGAAGGATATTTCAACTCTTCAAAAACATTAGAGCAATTGTCGCGTTTTCGAGAAGGTTAAGTGCGAGGGACGGGATTTGCCGTGTCTTGTTGTCTTTGGCCTTGAGTAAAATGGTAAGCGGTACGATTATTCAAGCGTTTTTCTGTTCTCTATTTAGAATTCCTTAGTTGTATTTATTTAGGAATTCTTAGAAAATGTGAACTAATTATGAAGCAGGACACAAATCTGGATTTTAATTTATATTTCAGTTGTCAATTTATCCGTTTTATAGGTCTTTACAATTTTGGGTCGTTTCTCTCTATGTACATTTTCTACCATTTGAAATTTCTTTTCCACATACATAGGGAATCCCTGAAGTAATTCAAATGGGCTTCATGAAGTTGTTGATTTTTTTGAAGTGTCTTGCATTTCCGAGCAAATTTAATTTACCAGGAAAGACAACTGGGTAAAGTATACAAATCAATAATTAATTCCTTACCACTGAGAGATGCTTGAATTCTAGTTCCCTTTTATTTTTGTTGTAAGGTCTCAGGAGATAAGCTTGTTAAGGACTATCACAAAAATACTTTTACTTGTTAGAAACAAACACATTTTTGATTGGTCATTCATAGAGATTTTAGAACTCGCAATACAATCCTTACAATTTCCGTATTAAAGTAATAGCTATTCTCTCTCTCTCTCTCTCTCTCTCTCTCTCTCTCATCTCTCTCTCTCTCTCTCTCTCCTCTCTCTCTCTCTCTCTCTCTCTCTCTCTTAGATTTTAAAACTCCCAATGCAATCCTTTCCATTTTCCGTATTGAAGTAATGGTATTATTTCTCTCTCTCTCTCTCTCTCTCTCTCTCTCTCTCTCTCTCTCTCTCTCTCTCTCTCTCTCTCTCTCTCTCTCTTAGTTTTCAGAACTCCCAATACTATCCTTTACATTTTCCGTATTACAGTAATGGTATTATCTCTCTCTCTCTCTCTCTCTCTCTCTCTCTCCTCTCTCTCTCTCTCTCTCTCTCTCTCTCTCGCTCTGCTGGAAAGATTTCCCTGGAACCCCCACTCATCTCTCTTAACCATTTCCTATGATATTTTCTCCCCATAAAAAGGATAAGAAAGGCTGAGCGGTTATGATGACTTATCAGACGACCATTGGGTGCTATTGCAAGTTCATCTAGCCGCTAAGTAGGACATCTGCATCTGTATTCTTTAAAAACAGTTGAAGTGGTATTTATCATCAATCCCTGATTCACTGCGATTTTACGAAAGGTATATAGACATCCTTATCTATTTAGTTCATTTATTTGTTTGTGAGCAACTTTCACAAAAACTACAGTACCGATTTTGACCAAAATGGTATTCATATGGGTGTGACCCAAAATTGAATCTGTAACAGTTTGGATAAAGTGCATCAAAGTACAAGTGTCCATTGTACTTTAAAAGTAATCGCAATGTTAAGTAATTGGCAAATATTGTTATCGTTTATTTTTTGATTGTGTACAACAATTATGCAAAAAATACAAACTTGTGGGATATGAACCAAGGACAAATCCATTAGATTTTGAAAAAAATACATCGAAGTACAAGTACGCAATAGAGTTAAGAGCAAAAGAATACTGCTTTGCGTGACGAAGCGGAATGCTCTCTACTGAGTGGCCCTCTAGTTCTTGATAGGCACTCAGTAGAAAGCATGCCTTCGCCAAGTCGAGCAGTCTTTATTTGATCTTAATTCTTCTGCGTAGTTGTACTTCGATATATTTTCTTCAAAGCCTACAGGATTTGTCCTTGGGTCAGACTCCACATGTTATATTCATGGATGTAAATCGAATAATGATGTGAATACCCTAGCATATAAAAGGTTCGCTTTCTGTCTTATGAAAATTACATTCAACGGTTCATCACTTTAATCTTTCGTTCATTCATTTTTAGGAAACTTTCCTCCAAATCAGGAAAGTAATACAAATTTAAGGAGATTACCCTATAATCTAATAGAGAAAATTAAATATAATAAGACCAATAACACAGTAATCTCTTTTATACCAACTGACGTGACCCTTTCTCTCGACATTTTGTGAATGTGTGAGCTGGCCTTTCAAGTTAACAATGAACCATGAAAATCATTTTCCACCAACAACTTCCTTCCCAATTATCTCATATCTCAGAAAATGAAAGAAGCAGATAACAATGTAAGCTTCGCTTTCAAATAAATAATCTCGTTCTACATTTACGATAATTTGTAGTGTGAATCATATTAGAAATATCAATTCATGAAATTGCAAGTGTGTACTGAGATACAGAAAGCGGAGAAAAATTAGGAAGATTTGGTTGATTACTTTGCAATTAATTTGCAGTAAAAAATGACAAAAGCTATCCTAAATCAATCATTTATTCTAAAAGTAAACAAGATTGTGTAGAAATTTCAACTACAAAGCTAAGGTCCTTATATTTACATGCTAGAATATCAAAGGAATTGAAATTAGACGCTACCGAAGTTTCAAAAACTTTTTTAAAGAAAAAGGATAGAATAAGGTTTTGAAAGTTTGGATTATAGAGGAGAGAGAGAGAGAAGAGAAAGAGAGAGAGGAGAGAGAGAGAGAGAGAGAGAGAGAGAGAGAGAGAGAGAGAGAGAGAGAGAGAGACCAGGATAATAATGCAATGATTCTAAGTAGCTTTTCTTGAATTCCTAACATATACTTCTCTCTCTCAAAGCTGCGAAAACTTATCCATAACATACCTCTCACAGTTATTACCATTACAAAATATATATGAATAAATTCTTTTCTCTGCAATTGAGTTATAGTCACCTACCTGTTAACTATATCCTGAGACGATGAGACATGTTATAGACCTAAGATATTGTTTATACGAGAACATTTTACACCGCTATTTATGCTAATATGTTCACTGAACCATAATGTACCACAGCTTCTAAAAACATGCCACTCATTTTATTAATACAGCAATAAATAACAAGATTGATAAAACTCTTCATAAGGTAATGTAATCAACACATTAAAATGAGTGTGTAGAAAGAAAAAGTATTACACTCTCTTATGTCTATTCTTGTTAGCATAAAGCCTTATTTAACAAAAGAGAAAAGTGGTGTGACCCCAGCCTTTTTTCTTTAAACTAATCCTTTTCTAATTGGAATTCCATTAAAATAGTCACTACTTAAGGACAGAAACACAAAATATTCTGGTCAAAAACACAAAAGCCTTTACCTGACGATTTGCCAGACTGGGGTTTGAGTCTCGCTGAAGCTCGATAGTTTCTTGCAGAGTCTGCAACCTCACCCTCCTTGTGAGCTAAGGAGTTGGGGGTTTTGGGGGAGCCTATAGATATACTTTTTGTGTCATCACCAGCCAATGATTGGCCTCTCCCTGGTCCTAACTTGATGAAGAGGGGGGTGGGTGGTGATCATATGTATATATTGGTCAATATCTCGAGCAATGTCAGTCTCTTGCCTCCACCATTCATGAGCGACCTTTAAACAAAAAATTTACTTCGTTTCTTGTTCCTCCTCGTTACCCTTGTCTGTCTGGATGACCTTAATGGTTCCCCGACTGAGCCCGTTATCCTGCGTTCCTTCCCCATCCAATTATCCGTCATTATTTTCCTCTCACGAAGTTTTCCCAGAAAAGATGTCGTCAATTTTATCGAGATTTTCCCTGTGTTTTCTCTTACCCATCTCATTGGCATCTCTCTTCAACCAGTGCCCTGGGTGTAGCCATCTTTACAATTATATTTTCTCTTTTCATATAAAATTCCTTTCTGCGATAATCATAAAGATAACTGTTCATATATTACTACATAAGTATAGCAAACTGCAAATATATTATGCAATCTTAAGCCTCCCACCCATCCTATCTAAACAAAAAAGAAGGCCTATCTAGCCGGTAAATTCAAATTCCTCTCCAAAGTCAACATTATTTACACCTTTTTCGTAATTTATAGCTAAACTACCCCAAAGTGGATCAAAAAAAAAAAATTCTAAAAGGTGCTATAATTTTATTATAACTTCTTGGTCTTTTCGATTGAATATCAATTAGATTAAAAGAAAAATGGCCTAAAACCAGATAAACTTCATGCCACACTTTCCACGTTATTGGTGGGAAATTACGCAAATGAATTCAATAACGAAATAGACGGATATCTTTAAAACAACAGCATGAGCTTCAAATAAATGGCATAATCATTCCAGCCAAATACTTCATACATCTATACATTTTATTAGCATAAAACCCGTTGAAGGATCTTGTCTGCCGCTCCAATATCTCCTGTGTTTGATAATCACTCT
>NC_090727.1:98632817-98655317 GCF_036898095.1 Palaemon carinicauda | reverse complement strand
GGACATTACTCTACTGTAAAGAAAATCTGCATTTCGGGCATATAAGCTCACTAAATATGATAAAATGAAATGGTTTCTAAGCAACGTCGAGTGAAACTAAGCGAAAAGAAAGTATGGCAATGGAAAATTAGTGCTGGTCGGCTCTCTTTTTTTCTTTCACTCAACTCGTGGATATTGCAATATCATTTTTCATGCATGAATTGGAAACAATAACCAACAGTCTTTTGTTATCCTTTTGTATGTTATATATGAATGAAGACTAGTTATAGATATATTGACATTTTTTCTTCTATATCATGAAATGGCAATTGCATATGAAGATTACGTTTTCCCGTTTTTGTTTTATATATGACCGAGTAGGCGAGTACTCCTTTGCAAAGATAAAGAAATAGAAAGGAAAGTGATGTTAAAAATACCGTTTGTTTATATTTTAAATTGTTTCCCCTTGTGGCTCACATAATTAAGCTTGTTTCGTTTTTGTGATCGCTCACACTTTTGATGCTATTGACTACAATTCTTCTCACCAGAAACTCCAGACATCGTATTGCTTTTGACAAAATGTCTTCGAAAGTCCCATCAAATTAGATTGTCACTCCTCGTGATGGAATTTAGAACTTAGCAATTCCAAGTTCCTCCCTTTTGTAATTGAATTAGGCTACTCCCAGATACCGGAATTGTCGTCTTTGGGGGTAGGGGGGCCCAGGGTCATGAATTCCTCTATCATCTGATACATTTTCTGTCGCGATTAACGAACCACGATTTTGATGTTTCTTCTGAGTAGCTGGTCGCTTTTCAAAGAGAAACACCCCATAAAAGAAGCGAAATTGACTAGGTAGTAGTTGGCCAGGGCACCAGCCACCCGTTTAGATACTACCGCTAGAGAGTTACGGGGCCTATGGTTTGGCGAGATAATACTACATTGAATCCTTCTCTCTGGCTACGGTTCATTTTCCACTGGCCTACACACACACACACACACACACACACACACACACACTGAATAGTCTGGCCTATTCTTTACATATTCTCTTCTGTCCTCATACACCTGACAACGCAGATTACCAAACAATTCTTCTTCACTCAATGGGTTACTGCACCGTAATTGTTCAGTGGCCACTTTCATCTTGGTAAGGGTAGAAGAGACTCTTTAGCTATGGCAAGCACGTCTTTTAGGAGAAGGACGCTCCAAAATGAAACCTTTGTTGTCTAGTCTTGGGTTGTGCTTTAGCCTCTGTACCATGGTCTTCCACTTCCTTGCGTTAGAGTTCTTTTGCTTAAGGGTACAATCGAGCACAATATTCTATCTTATTTCCCTTCCTCTTGTTTTGTTAAAGTTTTTATATTCTATATAGAAGATATTTATTTCAATGTCACTTCCTAAAATTTTGTATTTTCCTTTCCTCACTGGGCTATTTTCCCTGTTAGAGCTTACAGCATCCTGCTTTTTCAACTATGGCTGTAGCTTAGCAAGTAATAATAATAATGATAATGCGTTGTATTGCGTTGCATTTACCAAACATTCATAAGTTTTACTTAATATTTACCAGTGGGGAAAGTTACAGGCGAAAGAGAAAACCATAGCGTTATTAGCGATTAGTCGAAATACTATTGCTATTAACCAATTGGACATGGTTTGTGCTTTTGTACATTAGTCTCTCTCTCTCTCTCTCTCTCTCTCTCTCTCTCTCTCTCTCTCTCTCAGTGCGTGTGTGTGTATGCGCTGTTCCTACAAACTTTATGTAAGGATTTTCCTCTCAATTATGTGTATCAGAAATTTTGTGAGCAAAGTTCTAGACAGTAGAGTGGTACGACTTAGGAATGGCATTGGCATAGCGGCAGGTCGAGTTCTGCCTCGGAATGTGAGTTTACTGGGGAGGTTACTGATGTGGTTGGATTAACTCGGCTGACGTCCCGATGAGCTTCTCTTCAGATGAAATTAGAACTGACGCCAGACACCTGAAACTTTTTAAAGTTTTATTGTTCGTCTTGACGTTTTCGAAGACGCTGTTAAATCCTTTTCAATTTCACGACCATTTGGAAACGTCCCTGTCGGTTGATCTTCCTGACTGAGGCTCGAGTTACGCTCAAGATCGATAGTTTCTTGCAGTGTTTGTAAACTCAACATCCATGTGAGCTAAGGATGGGTGGTTTGTTGGTCCATAGGTCTACCTGCTGAGTCATCAACAGCCATTGCCTGGCCCTTGCTGATCCCAGTATGGGCGCTGATTATATGTATTAATGGGGCACTCTCATGGAAGTTGTTCTGCTTGCTAGGGCATTGTCATTTTCCCTCTGCTCTGCTATTCATCTCTTAGTTTTCTTTACATCTTGGGTTCTTAAATACGTTGTTTTTTCTGGTTTCCAGTTTGGAGATATGAAAGGTCTACGTGAAATTTGAAAAGTGAGATAGTGTGAGGAACTGATCGAATTCTTCTTAAATTGTATCGAAGTTCGTGTAGCTCAGAAGGCTATGCAATGTTTTGTGTAATGAAATATTTCTCCATCACCTCTGTTATATAGTAATTAAAGATGTCCTATTTTATTACAACAACATCAATTCAGCCATTTCTAATCCAGTACAGGACAAAGTCCTGAGACATGTCCATATTCATGTCTGAGGTTTGACCAGTATCATCACCCCTCTGCCCACTGCGGATTGATGATGATGGGAGATTTTAGTCATATCGCTCACAGCAAACCAACCTAGTTTGAGTGGCCATGACCAGTACAGCTTTGCTGATCATAACGATAAGCAAAGCCTTTCATCACGTTAAGGTATCTCCACTCAGAAAGGGCCTATTCTATTGGTAGGGACTAAATAAAAAATGCTTTTAATGTGATAAGGAAGATCTTTTGAATACGGTATTCAATAGTGTAATCAATTTATTCTTTTCAAAATACTTTAAATCATTGAGTCTTCTGGAGGATCGCTTAGACTCCGTGTGTGCTCCCACGAACTTTCAAGGCTTCGTCTGATCCATTTCCCGAGCGCTGCTGGGAGCGATTTATCCTTCCATTCGTTTTATCTCTCGTCTCTGTCAACAGACCCTTAATTAGGAATCTCGGAAGGACAACATTTCTTTTCTAATGGCTACAGTTTAGACACGTTAGAGGAAAGATTTGTCACGGTGTCCTCCTCGTCAGCTTTGCCTGTGCACTTTCTTAAAGAACAATTGGAATGTAATCGGTGGAATATTCACTTATTCATAATGAAGGATGAAGGGAAAATCAATACTAGCCTCACCTACTTTTTCAAAAATATGCAACGAAAATTTAAATACGAGAGAGAGAGAGAGAGAGAGAGAGAGAGAGAGAGAGAGAGAGAGAGAGAGAGAGATGTGTAAACACTCCATTAATTTAAAATATGAACGTTCAACATGTTCTGTGTGTATTTGAAATAGATTTTTTATTCCGTAGCAGCATTCTATAAAAGAAAGCAACATTTTGAGTTAAGTCGGTGTTTACATGACATTTAGTTATTTAAATTTTTTCTTGGTTGTAATTTCGTAAATCATCTCAAAGCCGGGCTCAGGTCAAAGGTTCAAATGTCCGATCAGTAGGATTTTGTATGATAGAGTAAATGTTGTGCGTTCCATACGGAAAAGATATTTGTGTTAATTTGATAGTAATATCAAGAACTGAGTGACATTCATCTCTATTGTAAGATTTCGTTAAGAATCAGCCACAAAAACGAACGTGCAAATGTAAAGTAGATCGTGAAGGGAAATGTAAACAGATGGGAGTTATATTCAAAGATAACATTAAAATACATGATTAGGTATTTGTGGGTCAGTAAGTTTTATGTTGTAGTTTATTTTGAAAATACTTCTATAAAAATAAACTAAGGCTACAAAACAAGGGAACATTTTTGTTGGTATTGTTTCCAGTTAGTGCAAAAAGCCAAAATTTTTATTAAAAGATATAGATTATTTAGGAGAAGAAACCTAAACAAATGTATGGGTAAGAAATCTGAGGAAAGGATAAGTAAGAGAAATTTGGATAAATAAATACGTAAGAGATATTCAAAGAAAAATCTTTGGAGGAAATGTGTGTTGTTGGTTGTGAATCTAACGATGAGAGCGAAGTAATGAGAGATAACTGGATGACGGCCCAAGTTGGAGGTCCATTAAGGCTATCAAAAGGAAACGTTACGAGGAAGAAGAATAAGAAGAAGAATGCGTCTGATTTGTTACTTTCTTACGTTGTCTAAGACTTCAGTTGGTATTTATAGTAACCGGGTGTTACATTTGTTTTGTAGTGATACAGAGAGTGCATTAATAGATTGTCTATCGTTTATAATGTATACTATAGAAATTGAAAAATATCCTGGAAAAAAGCAATTAGCATTAATTATGAAAAAAGTAATTAATGCTAATTGCTTTTTATAAGGCATACCTTATAAATGACAGGCATAATGAATTCTGTAGCATGTTGCATGAACATAAGTACAGACATTTTTGAAACAATACGTAAAAAAACATGCTTCATGCGAGGACTCATTATCACAGTTGGTTTAGTGTCCGGAGCTCATAACCCATTAGCTATAATCTGTATTGACAAGTATATTAGTGTATTTTATTAATGCCTTCTATGTATCAAGAAGCTTTTCAATGAAGAAACCGGACATATTTTCTCTATTCCTTTTTTTATGGAGTTCTGGAAGAGAACGACTTTCCCCAAATGACACTGAACTGCAGAAAACTCATTTCCATGAAGTTTCCTGATTCTGGAGTTAAATGCATTGTTGATGTTGAGTCATTGGGTGAGTAGAATAGAATATTTATTACATCTCTTTTATATTTTGGTAATCTGGAAATTTTCGTTGCAGGTATGTGATGGTAACGACTTCTAAGTGGAGGGAGAGAAGGCTGTCTGTTAGAATTCAAGGTAACGAAAATGAGATTTCATCGTCATTTGTTCTGTTTTTGTTTCCTTTATACATAGAGGTGCAGTTCTAGAAAATGTCATTTATTAGGGGTTGCTAATTCACTATTATTTCCTAAAATTCCCGACCTTTGGAAACTCTCTCTCTCTCTCTCTCTCTCTCTCTCTCTCTCTCTCTCTCTCTCTCTCTCTCTCTCTCTCTCTCTCTCTCTGTTATAACTACAAAGATTATTGACTTCATGAAGATTGTATAAAGAGCTGGTAAAAACATGGGACAAAATCACCCTTATTATTATTATTATTATTATTATTATTATTATTATTATTATTATTATCATTATTATTATTATTATTATTATTATTATATCTGAGCTACAACCCTAATTGAAAAAGCTGAATGCATGAAGCCCAAAGGCTCCAACAGGGAAAAATAGCCCACTGAGGAAAGGAATTTCTTTTGAAAAGATCAGGAGATTGATTGATATGAGACGTCATTGCTTTCAGGGCCACTTGCACATAATTACATGCAAATGCCTCAAACGTTGGAGAGAGTCGGGAATAAGATGAAAGTGGAAGGGAAAAGGAAGAATTATTTTTGATGCTAGAACACCGGGATGTGATAAGGGGAATATGATAAAGTTTACTTTTTGCATTTTTCTATTATTAGTGTCCAATTGGAATAATAATAATAATAATAATAATAATAATAATAATAATAATAATAATAATAATAATAATAATAATAAGCACAGTTGGAAAATGTTGAGACTATAAAAAGATAAGAGAAAGAAAAAGAGAAAAGAGGAAAAATATGAGAATAAAGGAAAGCGTAATTAATCTATATAAATCGAGCAAAATAAACTTTGAGAGAAAGGAACCTGGGAAGAGAGGAGAATAATGATAGATAGGTGAGGTCTACCTTTTGGGGAGAGGAGACCACTTGTGTATAGTGGCAGAAAGAAAAGAGAACAAAAATTAATATTCTAATAAAGAACTGTATTGGGATACAAATGAAAAGGGGAATGTGTAAAAGAGTAATAAGTGGGTGAAGGTAGGCGTGGCCTAAAGTTGCGCAGTTGAAGCGAATTGTAGTATTTGAAGGCGATTAAGTGCATTGTTATGGTCTTGTAGGGAATCAGAATCAGCAAGGACCCAGGTCAGCTTTGATATTATTCCCGAATGACGAAACTTACTTGTTAAGGAAATGACTTGATTTTCTTGTCAAAGGAAATTCATTGGAAGCAAGATTTTGTTCACTGTTCGGTTCTGATTTCTTTTTCTTATTGATTAATCTGAGAATAATTTTAAATGAGGTTTGTGACATATTCAAAGACATAAGATATTCACTAATTAGTTTTTCAATCGTATTTTTGTGAGCTTTTTATCCGTGTGCATTATCACACGTAATACGCTATGGAAAAGGTTTATCGAGGTTCCAATCCCCCACCATTGTGCCTTTTGAATCTGTTTCTGCATCAATAGCCTTATTTATTATACCTTACAGTATAAGGACGTTAAATCCATATCAGCTTCACGCCACACCCGGGTGACCTGATATCATAAGTTGGAATTCTGCGTTTTGAAATCAAACCATTTTCAATGGGTGATCTTGAGTTGAAAAAATATAAAGAACCATTGATTGTCCACAAACCCATAATTTTCTTCTTTGTTTTCTTACTCTCATCTTCTGAAGACCTTTATAAATAACCTGAAGCGATGCCCTTGTACGGGATCTATTAAGCCCGAGTAACACACGGATGCTATTAAATCCGCGGCTGTCGTAGTGGTAATGTATTAACTCATTGCGATTTAATTACGATGTAATAACGATAAACGTCGCCATTATTCGCCATGGTACGTATTCGCATCAGGAGATAACGGACCGTACGCCATGTGATCGTAGGTTTTGACAAAAACATTCGAAGCTTACCGCCCCATTGTCAACTTTTTTTCTTGACTGATTTTCCAGTTACTCGAGTCATTAATTTTACAAAGCTTATGCTCGTAGTTTATTAATAGGTAGTTTTGGAATAGCAGCAGCATTATGAAAATTTCTCAATGATTTGCGTTATAGTTATGATCTTTCGTAAAACGAGTTTTTTTTTTTTTTTTTTCCAGAGGGAAATCTTGAAATATAAATGCAAAAGTTAGATATGCTAGAGAAATAACCCATAGGCGTTTTGCATTCTCTCCATCATTGTGAGCTAAGAAGGTTTTGTTTGGGGTAGCCTATAGCTCTATATGCTGAGTCATCGGCAGCCATTACTTGGCCCCTTCGGTTCTAGTTTGATGGAGGGGCCCTTGGGCGCGGATCATACATGCATAAGATCAGCGCCCAAACCCTCAACCCAAGGTAGGACCAGGGAAGGGTAGGCAATGGCTGCTGATGACTCATCAGGTAGACCTGTAAGTTCTCCCAAACCTCCATCCTTAAGGTTTTAGACACTACAAGTAACTATCGAGCTTGAGCATGTCTCGAACCCCAGTCCAGAATATGACCAGGCAGGGACGTTTCCAATTGCCCACCACAATCAGAATATGCTGGAAACTACCGAATCAACACGTTATAATATATCAAGTACAAGGGAGACTGTCTTACATCGTTTGAAGATTGGCCACTGAAGTTTGTCCAAGTATGTTAAATAGTTTGGTAGCCCAACCATTGTGCGGAGACTGTTATTGTCCTTTGGTGTTGGGGCATTTGTTGGTCGAGTGTCCCCGCCTTGGGGACTTGGGGAATAGTTTCCCCAGAGCCACCTAATGAAGAAGGCAATTAATTATCTGCTCCACAGGGTTATCGGAGATGTTGTTATACATGATAAAAGATGTGTTTGTAAGTTTGTAGAATATGTTGTTTCTGTTTAAAGAATGCAAGTATCATTTATAGTCACTTGTCTACCATTTGTTTTGGTCAACTATATTTATGGCCATGTACAGTAAATTTCAAATTTGAAGGTATTTCTAAAGCATAAATGGTTAGGCAAAGGTTTCTCGCAAGAATTTATAAGGAGATTTAATTATTTCTGATCTCCCTTATATAATAAATAGAAAGTCGTGCTATGACAATGAATCAATATCCAACAGATTTTGTAGTTTTGAGAACAAAGCGCTTAAAAGGATATGGGGAATTAAATGGCGCTCCCCAAGAGAGATTAGTTGACCAAACTTCTATCTGGGCTCCACAAGGCACTCGAATAGTTGGAAGATCCAGGGCTACATGGCTGAGGACTATGAAGCGTGAAGTACTGTAGGTGATGATGAATGGAGAAGTATTGTTTTAAAAGCTCTAGATAGAGACGACTGGCGAAATTTCACCGAGGCCCTTTGCAACAATAGGCGTAGATGATGGGAATGGGAGAAAGGGACTAGTCGTACCCTGGTGAGAGAGGGATGCGTGAGTGCTTATCTATGAAGATATTTAGTCGTCAATATCAACGGATCGCTTACACTTCTACAATATACATCTAATAGTTACTGAACCCTATTTGACTCTCGAACTCTATTTGGCTCATTTCCATATTCATTAAGAAGTTCAGCAGTATTCTGTCACTGCAGAGTAGAGTGAGGCGTCGGACTTATTTCTTGTAGAAACTCTATTGCAGAATGCTTTGAATGATGACAAAAGCAAAGGGGAGACATTTCACCTTTCATTTCAGTCTCTTTCGGAATAAGTCAGTTCGAAATACATTTTGATGCTGCCAAGATTTCCTTAAGGGTTCACTGGCAAGTCAATTTACCGTCTGACTGTCGTACATTTGTACTAATCCATTTCAACGGCACGGCAGATGATTTACTTTCGATCGTGTTTGTTGAGTAACCAGAAATAGTGTTTTTTTTCTATTTCATAACTAGTATACCTGACCCGTCAACAATGGTGGCTAAATATTTAAATATGTACACTCAGATTCAACACTTCCCACCCCTCCCCATTCCTCTCGGAGTACCGCCAGGGTATGACTACTCCCTTTCCTCTCCACCCGAGGAACGGGGAGAGGTTAAGTGATTATGCATCTTTGACTGCCGCTGAGCATGACCGGAATATATATATATATATATGTAAACAGACACGAATCGCGTCCGCTATTTCCATTATTGAACTAGCCAATTATAAAATTTGGGGTCGTTTAGTTGCCAAACTAGGTACTGGACGAATTCTTTAACAAGTGAAAATCTGGGTAAAGAATTATTGTTTTACACTTGATCTTGAAGACTGGAGCTGGGTGGTTCTCTTTTCGAGATCGCCATTAATAATTTAGAATAAGACTGCGCCCTCCAACTAAATAACTTGGAGTAAGTAACTGTATAAATTGATTCATTCCATTTGTAATTTACTAGTCAATTCAAATTTGTTATTTCTGTTTTGATTGGTTTTGTTGTAATATACTTATTGGTTTTTGTAAGTCGTAATACAAGTGTAATCTGATTTTAATTTGGGTCTGCTGACATTTTTTCTGTAAAAGTAGGATAAAAATGTTATTGTAATTATTTCATTTGCAGAATGAAATGTCTGTAACGACTTCAACGTCGTGACGTTACATGCCTCGTTCGTATGGTTGGTTGAGGTGTCAATGGTCTTATTCTGATTGGGCAGGTGCAAGCCCCTGCAGTTGCGCTACATTTCATTTCCAAGTGCTCTGCGGAATCGAGGAAACTTTAAAGTAAGTTCGCTCCAATTTGTGCCTTGTGGTATGTAAATTGTCCTCAAGGTCAACTCGTTCATAAATTACTTAATTGTCAACAACAGCAAACAAAAGTGTCAACGAGTTTAGTTCGCGAAAGCTGATTGTTTAGATGCCTAAGTAGTTGGTTCCGTCAATGACTCGCGTCTAGAAAAGTGGCTATTACCAGTTATCGACCCAAAGTTGGTGTTTTGAAGCAATACTACTTGTGTTCCAGTTCTCATAATTGGGTCGTTGAATTCATCGTTCGAGTGTTGTACTGCTGTTTACTGTTCAATCTCGTAAACATGCCTTCCAGGAAAGTGAAATCTTTGACTCAGAAGAAATTTGACATTGCCTTTGAAACCTGGACCATTGAAAGTTTGGACGCCGAGACCATCTTAGCAGATGCAGAGAACGCCACTGTTGATGATCTAAGGTTATCATTGAACTCTCTTCGTGAATCATATAGTGATTTGAAAAGTCTCTGCAGGCAATCTGACTTGTGACGAAACTTTGAAAACATTGCGTGATGCGAGTATTACCTTCCACAAGCTGAGGACGCAGATAAATGAACAAATGGAAAAGCTATCGGTAAAAGAGGACATTCCTAAACATGTTAATGAGGTCAGAAAATCTAATTCGTCATTCGTTCATTTGAAGAAACTTTCTTGTCCGACGTGGGATGGTGAAGTTCGATCGTATAAAAGATTCAAGAAAAATTTCGAGCTATTAGTTCAGAGCCAGATGTCTGGGGAAATGGCGCTTTTAAGACTGAGAGAAGCATTGCGAGAAAACTCGAGAGAAGGCCTCATTGTTCAGTCGAAATCGAGCTTGGATGAAGCATGGTCAGCATTAGATTATATTTACGGAAGGGGAAACACCATCCGTGACGCAGTCCTCAAGGACGTCCATGACATTAGGCCTGTCAGAAGCGAGTCTGATGCAGATGGTCTTCGTCGATTGGTAACGGAACTTACTGTCGCTAAAGAGGACCTGAGATCGGTAAACCGAACGTCTGCATTAGGTGAGTCGGCATTTTCTATCGTAATGGAAAAAATTCCAGTAGAACTGCGCAGGAGAATCGACAGAAAAATTCTGGCAGACGACCTTGATGCTGAAGCCTCCTTCGATCTACTCTTAGAAATGGCCGACACGGCAGCCTCAATCGAAGAAACAGCTAAATTGCGAGCAGAAGCTCATTCTAGTTACATTTTCAGAGAAGAGCCGACGATGGTCGTTAAGAATTATCAGGTTAGCAGTAAGGACAGAAACATTGATAACAGCGGTTCGAAAGGTGCCAAGCCTGGCAAGAATGGAATGCCCAAAAAGGGTAACGATTGGAAGGAATCGAAAACAGGGAAGCCAAAAAATTCCCCATCTTCCGTTCAATCATGTATTTTTCATTCTATGGCTGATCACCAAACGTCTGAATGCAGAGTGTTCCTAGGTCTTTCGTCCATAAAAAAGAAAGAAACCTTGAAGGAACATAACCGGTGTGAAAAGTGCTTTGGTTCTCACCTTTCAAATCAGTGCAGAAATAAGCAAGTTTGAGAGGAGGTTAATTGCAAGACGCCAGACAATCATCATACTCTATTGCATGCTGCTTGCCTAGCAGCGTCAAGCATGGTTTATGGTCCTGTTGGTTGTGAGAAACTCCGTCATCATCTAGGCCAGAACACAATGAGACCTAGTCATACAGCCTTCATGAAAAGGAAAGGCAATCTTTTTAGGGTTTCAGTTCTTTATGATTTGGGAGCTACTGTCTCACAGATTCTGAACTCGGTGGCAAGGGAAGCTTGTATCAAACCAGTATCCAGAATCAAGAACTTGATGATGAGGACTGCTGGGGAGAGCCAGCCACAAGATTGGGGACCGGCTGATCTGTACAGCATCCCACTCTACGATGCAGAAGGTAACTTCGTGACTGCAGTTGATTGCCTTGGTGTCGATTACATCGGTGAACTTGATGGAGGCAGTTATCATGCAGCTGCTGACATGTTCAAAGATGATGTCGATCCATCAGAACTTTTAGAGCCTGTTCACGGTGACATCGAGTTGCTCATCGGAGACAATTATGCCAGCATATTTCCGCGAACGGTGAAGACAAGAGAAAACCTTGTTTTAGCTGAGACTAACTTCGGGTTCATTCTACATGGTTCTCACGAGACATTTTTTGCCGCCATTTCTCATGAACCAAGTGTGATGCTGTCGGAGCTCCTCAACAGAAAGATTTCTGCTGTTCTTTTGCAGTCAACGTCGTCAGTTGCAGTAAGTCATGCTGAACGGCCGAAAGGGGAAGTTTCCACAGATAAAGCCCGGAGCAATGGCTCCGTGCAGCAGGTTGCAGAAAGTGGTGGACATTCGGTTCTTTCAATAAAGACCAGTGCTGAGACTGTGTTTGATCGTATGTGTGAAGTAGAGGATGGTCCGGTTTGTCATCGGTGTGATGCGGTTGGCATAAACTCAGACGAGGAGCGAAGAGTACAGACATACAAGAGTTGTCTCACCTACGACCCTGAACAGAAGATATTCGTTTGCAGGTTACCATGGAGGGAAAGCTTCCGTACCTTGTCAGACAGTCGACCTATTGCCCTCAAACGCCTAAATTCGTTAACACGTACCATGTCCAGAAACGAAGCTTTAAAGAACTGGTATGTAGACGAATTTGAAAAGTTGATCAACGACGGCTATATGACAGAGGTTACAGCTGAGGAGGATGCGCAGTGGAAATCTAATGGTGGCAAAGTCTACTACATTTGCCATTTCGCACACTTTAATGAGCATAGTTCCTCAACCCCACTCAGAATCATATTTGATGCAAGTGTTCCATTCAAAGGCAAGGCTATCAACTCCTTGTGGGAACCACCACCAAATTTGATTCCACCAATTCCAACCCTGCTGTTAAGGTTCCAGGAAAGAAAAATACCAGTTGCAATGGACATAAGTAAAGCATACTTCACTGTTCGCCTTGAGACAGAAGAATCTCATCTGCACCGCCTTTTGTGGAATCAACTGGACAAGGAAAAAGAAGTCAAGACACTGCGATTACTACGAAACTCCTGGGGAACTACTGCGGCAGGTGGTATATGCAGTGTAGCAATGCTCATCATAGCTGAGAAATTTAAGGACAAGTACCCACAGGTATACGAATTCGTAAAATCAAACTTGTATGTTGATGATGGTACTACCAGTGTTGATGATGTTTCCACGGCATTACAACTTGCTAAGGAACTCAACATTGTCCTCAGTGAGGCATCCTTCATCATAAAGCATTTCATGATCGGTGGAAGTGAAAGTGATATTGATGCCCACATAAAGAAGTGCCCGGATGTACCTGACAATGTGCAACGAACACCAGAGCAGGAAAGAATCCTGGGTATAATATATCATTCTGCCAACGATGAAATTTCCATTTCAGGTAGAATTAACTTCTCAAAGAAAAGGAGAGGCATTAGATCAGAGGAAGATATCAGTTTAGAAAACTTTGATGATGCCTTCCCTGACACTTTCAGTCGAAGAAATTATCTACAGATCATAGCAACCATCTATGATCCGACGGGACTTGCAACTCCGGTTACCATCTGCCTGAAGCATGAATTTGGTCAAATATTCCGCCTCAAACAGGAATGGGACGATCCGATCCTAGATGGTAATGATGACCTACCTACAACCCGCAGTCGGTGTAAAGAAGTGATTCGTTCGATCTTCGGTCTAAAAGAAGTCAGGTTTGTTCGCTGTCTTACACCGGAAACTGCAGTTGACAAACCCACTCTAGTAATTTTTTGTGATAGTTCTCAGACTGCCTATGGATGTGTCGCGTACTACAACTGGAAGTTGGAAAATGGCGAGCGAGCATCTGTTCTTGCCATGTCAAAGGCAAAACCTTGGCCACAAATTCCGACGTTAACTATCCCCCGTGGTGAGTTACTTGGATGTCTGCTGGGTGCCAGAATGCAACACACTATCGTCAAGAAATCAAGCTTCATTTTTGAAAGGGTAATGTTGCTAACTGACAGCACCATAGTTCTGGGACAACTGCGTCATGAGCCCTACAAGTACAATATGTGGACAGCCAGCCGTATCAGTGAAATACAAACTCTGACTGATATTCGCGATTGGTACCATGTGGACTCTGGAAACAACGTTGCCGATGATGCCTCACGCGGTCTTAACCCATCTGAAATGGGAAAGGATTCCAGATGGCAAAAAGGTCCAGACTTCATGAAGAAGGACATCAATGAATGGCCAATCAAACATGCAAATGAAGTTCATGCGAAGAGAGAAGATCTGGACATAAGAATAAAAGATCCACGGATGACCATTGGAAGATGCAAGTCACTATGTGTCCAGATTGATGGTGGAACAAATGAAGATTATTCAGTTATTCTTGATATCCTAAAAACATTTAACATAACGGTTGACAAAAATGACAGCCTGATGAAGATTAAACGTCGCATCTCTAGAATCATAAGATTTATGGAAAATGCTTCACAATTTTTCAGAGATCGACTGAAGAGAACAGCGGAGACTACTCCAGTTGCCATGAGTAGTATGACGAAAGCAGAACGTTCGAGATGGTTTGCTGAATATGATATATTTGTGCCTACCAAGCGTGAGTTAGTAATATCAAACTTGTTTCTTATTCAACAGGCTCAGCAGTCGCTACCATCAGATGTGGAACATAAGCTAAAGTCACTGAACCCGATACTGGACGCCGACGGTGTGTGGAGAGCACTAGGTCGTACTGGTGCTGTTATATCAAACCCGCCTGTGATTATACCATGCTCTGAACCCTTTGCAGAGATCTTGGTGCGTAAATGTCACCAACCGCAGCACTCTGGTGTGGATACTACTCTTGCCCTAGTACGTGAGCAGTTCTGGATCCTCAACGGTAAACGGTTCGTCAGCAGGGTTATGTCCCAGTGCCCATATTGTCGCTTTCTACGGAAGAAGATTGCCCAAGTAGAGATCGCTCCTCGTAAGGTGGAACAACTCGTGCGATCGCCAGTATTCGAACATGTGGTCATTGACATAGCTGGTCCGTTCAATACCATCGCAGATCGCCGCTAGACGAGAAATTACCGGGTAAATTCTGGTAAAGCCTGGATTCTGGTTATCGTGTGTCGTGCATCTGGTGCGGCCCACATAGAGGTCCTTGAAGGTTACGATACCAACTGCTTCCTTGCAGGTTTCGATGCTTTCACTAGAATCCGCGGAAAACCCACATCTGTGACTGCAGATCTTGGTTCGCAAATCCGTGGTGCTGCAAACGTCATGGAGAGCCTTTGGAACCATACCAAGATGGCAAAGATTCAGACAAATCCCGAAACAACAACTTGGCACTTCGTACCATCTGGAGCTCATTCGTCAGTCGGACAAGCTGAGAGGATGATCAGAACTGTGAAGAACACTTTAGAAGCTGTCACTGCTTCGAAAAAACCTGAGTTTACTAAGTTGCGTTTGCAGAGACTAATGTACAGTGTTGCTGATATGATAAATGATAGGCCTTTAGGTGTTCATCGAAATAATGTTGCCAAATTAGACGCTGTGAGATTACTACGTCCAAATGACCTTATTTTGGGTAGATCAAACGGTGATATCAGTGAACTTTTAGATTTTGAGTTGGCTAAAACACCTGAGCAAATAGAGTACACAAAAATACTCGCACTGAATGAACTCTTTTTACATCATTGGTGGAAAATGTGGTATGATTAAATTTTTCCAGCTCTTCTTCCCAGAGAAAAGTGGTCAGATTCCAACCGAGGAGTAGAGATAAATGATATCGTAATAATCAGAGATACTAATCCTGTGCGTAACCAGTGGCATTGGGGCGAAGTTGTTTCTGAAAATAAGTCGTTTGATAATATAACACGTTCAGTATCGGTGCGGTATAAGTCTGATGAAAAATCTAAGTTTGTCACTAAGTCGGTCAGAGATTTGGTTGTCATTCTGAGGAACAATGAACGTACTGATTTGTAAACATTTACAGTAACATACGTGTGATTTTCAGTTGCATATAACGTAAAATTTTGTCGAAAAAAGTGCTATTTCATCTAAATGAGTACTTCTATATATTTTGTCGTTTTGTTTCATGTTCTTATTATGTAAAAAAAAAAGTAAAAAAAAAAGTTAAAAAGGTAAAAAGAAAAAAAAATCAAGATCCTATTTCTTATTTATTTATCAAATGAGATCAAATTTTATCTATAATTCTAGTATGTAATATTTGTTACAAAAAGGTTCAAAAGTGAATTTTAAACATTCATGGAAAAACGTGTATAATTTATAACAAGGCCAAAAATTAACCCGAGATCAAGCTCCGGAGTATAAACAGACACGAATCGCGTCCGCTATTTCCATTATTGAACTAGCCAATTATAAAATTTGGGGTCGTTTAGTTGCCAAACTAGGTACTGGACGAATTCTTTAACAAGTGAAAATCTGGGTAAAGAATTATTGTTTTACACTTGATCTTGAAGACTGGAGCTGGGTGGTTCTCTTTTCGAGATCGCCATTAATAATTTAGAATAAGACTGCGCCCTCCAACTAAATAACTTGGAGTAAGTAACTGTATAAATTGATTCATTCCATTTGTAATTTACTAGTCAATTCAAATTTGTTATTTCTGTTTTGATTGGTTTTGTTGTAATATACTTATTGGTTTTTGTAAGTCGTAATACAAGTGTAATCTGATTTTAATTTGGGTCTGCTGACATTTTTTCTGTAAAAGTAGGATAAAAATGTTATTGTAATTATTTCATTTGCAGAATGAAATGTCTGTAACGACTTCAACGTCGTGACGTTACATGCCTCGTTCGTATGGTTGGTTGAGGTGTCAATGGTCTTATTCTGATTGGGCAGGTGCAAGCCCCTGCAGTTGCGCTACAATATATATATATATATATATATATATATATATATATATATATATATATATATATATATATATATATATATGTATCTCTCTCTCTCTCTCTCTCTCTCTCTCTCTCTCTCTCTCTCTCTCTCTATATATATATATATATATATATATATATATATATATATATATATATATATATATATATGTATATATATATATATATATATATATATATATATATATATATATATATATATAGAGAGAGAGAGAGAGAGAGAGAGAGAGAGAGAGAGAGAGAGAGAGACTTGCTCTTAATTATTGTCTCATATGCCTATTGACGCAAAGGGCCTCGGTTAGTTTTCGTAGGGAAGATTATCTTTTCAAAACTCTTTATTCAGAATTCGACTTGCTGTTGATCATCTTCCTCATTCCTGACATTTTATTCGAAAGAGAACAAGAAACCAATGAAGTTTCGGATTCAAATGTAATCCTAAATCGATTTAAAGAATTTTTTTTCCTTCAGATGATACATAAACAGTAGTCCGAACAAATACCTATTCATAGTTTTCCTGTAAAGTTATGCTTAACGAGCCAGAGTATCAAAGTATCAGAATGGAGCAAACTACAAGAAAAGTTTTCCGTTTCGCTGTGAACAAAAATAGTTGCGAATCTTCCAGCATTAAATCCAAATAAAAAGGTCCAAGTTTGTTTCCTAACAAAGCCTCTATTTTAAGTATCTGCAATTCTATCTGGTGCCAAAGTTACTAGCATCTTACCTTCAAAAACATTATTATTTTCTATTTGGTTTAGAAAAACCCAAAAACTTTATTTTATAGGAAATGTAAAACTCTAAAAATGATTGAATTAAGCAAATTAAGAGAATCAAACAAAACAGCTATATCAGTAACCATATTTAAAGGTTTAATGGTGACTCATGAATGGCAGAGGCAAGGGACGGTGACAACGCCCTAGCAGGAAAATGATCAAAAGACTGACCATATGCACAAATGATCAGCGCCCAAGCTTCGTCTCAATTAAGCTCAGACCAGGGAGGCCAGACAATGGCTGCTGATGACTCAGCAAGTAGACCTATAGGCTTCCCTAAACCACTATCCGTAGCTTACAAGGATGGTGAGGTTGCAGACACTTCAAGAAACTATCGAGATTGAACGTTTCTTGAACTCCCATCCAAGGCATCGCCAGGTAAGGACGTTTCCAAAAGTCCTATAATAACGAATAGCTGTAGAATCATTTACGTGTGATAATGACAGTTATCAGTACAAAAAGGAAAAGGAAGTCACCACATCCATCTGGGAAGAGGACGTACTCATTTATTACGTGTTTACTCATCACCCCCCCCCCCCCTCCTTGTGACCCATTACACTACTCTGGAGAATGCCATACCACTGATGTTAAAGCGTATCTCGGAAGAATGTGCAACGCTAAGTCGATAATCGATAATAATAAGTCTTTAATTGGAAGTATTTACAAAAGATTTTATCAGAACCATAATTTTCAGTTATACCTGTTAATAAAGTCCTACAATATTGTATCTGAAAAGTTATAATTAACTTTGTTAACTACCTTGTTGTTTACTAGTTGTATTTACCTTTTTTGTTTTCATAATGAACCTGTGAGTCAGGTTATTTTTTTTTTCATCTCGTTAATCTGATTAATCGATAAATACTTTTTAAAATAAGCTCTTGAGAATACTTTTTGAATATTGGGTTACAGTTTTAGGTTTAAGATGCCCTCCGAAAAGGGCTGAAACAAGATGAAAAGGTTATTTTTTATTAATTTTCCGCTCTAAGGAAAAAAACAGAAAGCTAAGCTATGTAGGATATGATGTATCGATCTCTTGAAGATGTTTACCTACCAACGTCTCCTCTCGTGATATATGAACCTTTTTTCCTTCTTGAGTCAAAGATGAAATGGAGAAAGTATTTTGCATTTTATGAAAATAAAAAAAATGAGGGAATTGAATTGCCAGCCAAGATCAGGCATCAAGATGGATTGCTGGAATATCGCTAATGGGAAGCGCAGAGAGTCGGGACATATAGAAGAATGTGCTGTATATGTAATGTAAAAGATAACACCAGAGGAGGAGTTAATATTTAGGTAGATTTGCTCAGACACAGATTCGACCCTTCCACGCCCCTCCCCCTTTTCTAACTACAACGAGGCTTGGTTTCTGGGTGTATCTCTAAAGGTACCTCACTCCCACTTAACCTAGGAACGGGGAGATACCGTGTAGATATACGTCTGGCAATGCCACTGGCCGTAACCGGAAAGATATATATATATATCTATGTATATATATATATATATATATATATATATATATAGAGAGAGAGAGAGAGAGAGAGAGAGAGAGAGATATATATATATATATATAGAGAGAGAGAGAGAGAGAGAGAGAGAGAGAGAGAGAGAGAGAGAGAGAGAGAGAGAGAGAGAGAGAGACATTCTATGAGATAAATAAGAAGGAATGAAGGAAGGAGGTAGAACCAATCAAAAGAGAAAAGAACGTGCCAGTGATGGGGAGAAGGAGTGTAGGACGTCAACTGATCCGAAGGAAGGATATGGGGAGGAGAGGTTTGCTTGGTGGGTTGGGCCAGCAGGAGGAAGATGCAACAAGTACAAATAGATGGAGAATGTTGAGTTGGGTGGCCGACCCTGCTGTACAGTGGCACTAACAAGTTCGAAAGATCAGGTGAACAAGTAATAGTATTAAGAAATAAATTGATCTTTCGGAGAACGTGAATTGGAATCATGAATTTCGAGCTATATGAAATATTGTTGTTTATTTTTCCAACGGAGAGGGAAATTCAATGTTTCTTTTCGAGCTCAGGACCAAAAGGATTATAGAAAAGGAAAAGGAAAGAAGTAGGATTGGTCTTAATGGCGAAAGATGCAATGGACGTGTTATATATATATATATATATATATATATATATATATATATATATATATATATATATATATATATATATATATATATATATATGTGTGTGTGTGTGTGTGTAGGTGGATATACAAATATACATACATACATACATATATATATATATATATATATATATATATATATATATATATATATATATACATAGGTGCTATTATAGTATGCTATCTACCGCCGATTTTGCTATCTACCACCCCTTTCTGAAATTTTGGAATTGGTTTATTATTTTGTTTATGAGACCCCAATTAACACTACCTTACAATTAACTGGGAAATCACCTAATACTGTCACTGCTTGGTTTAACGTGTCTGGAAGTGTGTAGTGTGGTGGTTTCAATTGGAAAGTTCTGAGAAAAGGCGACGATGTATTTCCTGCTTTCTTGAATGATGCAAGATATGTTTACAAGCGGTAGTAGAATAAATTTTTGATTGAATATTTTTCATAGATTATTTTCTTTCAGTTTTTAATATTTGATTTTTCATTTGATTAACTTGTAACATTGTTGTATGATGAGCTTTGAATAATTTGTAAAAAAAAAAAAAAAATCCCTACAAACTGCTTATAATTATGCACCCATGTTGTCCAGCCAATAAATATTATTAAACTATAATTAAAGGCCAATGAGGATAACATACTGGTGGTAAGTGATCTGTTTGATAATCCTCATCAAACAGGAGGATTAACATTGACGGTAGATAACATACTTTGTGGTAGATACCATACTATGGTAGAAATTCGACGGTAGATAGCATACTATAATAGCACCTATATATATATATATATATATATATATATATATATATATATATATATATATATTTATATATGTATATATATATATATATATATATATATATATATATATATACATATACACATACACACACAAATTGATATGTGTGATCACCTAGCCAGAGGCTATCCACCGTTTATTAGAATTTCTCTGGTATTGTTTATACATTTCAACGCAAACGCAGCCACCCATCCACACACACACTCACATATATATGTATATATACATATATATATATATGTATATACTGTATATATATTTATTCATTTATTTATAAGTTAGTTAATATATGTATTCATCACCATATACTGTTTTATGTAAGTCATCGGGTTTTGGACGTCTCTAATAAATTAGATTGTGTTTTCATATATATACGTTTACACACTCTCTCTCTCTCTCTCTCTCTCTCTCTCTCTCTCTCTCTCTCTCTCTGACTATATATATATATATATATATATATATATATATATATATATATATAAATAATTATATATAACATTTCAAAAAGGATGTTATTTAATCAGATGGCTCTATCAGTATAGACTCGTGCATCAGAAACTTGGAGCCTTACTAAAGCTTTAGAACTTGCATTAGTTACAACTCAAAGAGCTATGGAAAGAATAATGATGGGAATAGCAATAAGAAACAGAAAATGAGCCACATGGATATTATATATACCCCCTAGTAGCAATAATTCTTATATAATTATATATTCATTCATGCAATACAAATGGACAGTTTCTTCTTCCTTTTTGTGAATCGTAAACTTAACTGATTTCCAAAATTGACGAGAATTGATTAATTATCTCGTGTGTTATGACATTAGGCGAAGGGGGCCCTGGCTTTGATGATTTCGGATCTGTGTGATGACGTCAGAAGGGGGTTTCGATTAGAATTCGTGATAAAGCATAATTAGTTAATAATGTCGGCATTTTAAGGTCAGTGCACAACAACAGCCTAATGAGCTAATCCGATTTTTGTAGAAGAATTAGAAATGATAGACATGCATACTGTAACAGTTATCAAAATCCCAAAATTCATATAATAGGATGTGTTTATCATAAATACATAAAACTTGATTAGAAAGTTTTAGATTAATTGTTTATGGTTCTTCTTCTTCTACTCTACCTCCATCCCTACGCGGTTGCCCGATGCGTCCTCTCCAATGCTTTCTATCAAAGGCATCCTCTTCTTTCTTTATCATCCTTCACCTCATCTCGCCATCTAATCTTCTGCCTCCCTCTTGATCTCCCACCCTCCTGCTAATAGGTCCCTTTTATACTGTTCATAGTATCTCATTCATTTCCTGAATTGCTATATGGTATTGTGTAGATTTGCGTTTTTAATTAACAGTTCCGTTTAAAATTGGGTTAAAGTTTTTTTTAGATCTCTCTCTCTCTCTCTCTCTCTCTCTCTCTCTCTCTCTCTCTCTCTCTCGTTTTGGCAGCATGTTCCCTTTCTTAATTTGTAAAAACGGAACGTCTGTGAAATCACCTTCTTTGAGAAGGCTCAGAAGTGTCTTGGGATCTTCGTAGTCGTCCCGAATTCTATTTACATCTCTGCGTGTATTTTTATCCCTTGATGTCTCTGCAATATTGATATTTAAAGGTTGAAGGTGTCTGGTTTCAGTTCCAGTTTCACCAGAAAAGGTGATCACCAGAACGTCAGTCGGGCAATCCCAACCCCCCACTGTGGTGCCCAACCACGGCAGTGGCCTCCCCAGTAAACAGCTTTAACTCACGGTAACCGGCAGGGATCGATTTGGAGAATGAAGATTGCATAGGTTAAGACATGATAAGAGTAGAAATCGGTCAGGAAATTTTGATAAAGATTCTTTTATAAGTTATTAAGTGATTAACCATCTCCCCATTTCGCTATATTTTACGAAAATATCCTTTTCAAAGCTTAAAATGTACGCGACTACGAATTCGTCATCGTAGATTGCTCGTAGAAAGGTCTATGCTCGTAGTTACTCTGGAAGGGGCTCTCAGACTCGTAGTTCCGGCCCCCCCAAGGGAGTTTAAAGGTACTTAAGGGTACTCAATAAGAGTATGTTGTGGGTGGCAGTAATGCTAATTGATTGCGCTCTCAGTTCTCTTGAGAGAGAGAGAGAGAGAGAGAGAGAGAGAGAGAGAGAGAGAGAGAGAGAGAGTGAGAGAGATTGTATTAATATTTTAATGGCATCACCTCAGAATTAGTTATTGGGTTTTTGTTTTGGTAGTGACTTGTGATATTGTTCTTTGCAATTCCTGTAGTTTATGTGATCTCTAATTGAAGGAAGACTAGTTTAGATAGCTTTGAAATGTTGAGGTCGACTCAATTTCGGTTTGTATATAAG
>NC_090727.1:98617817-98627817 GCF_036898095.1 Palaemon carinicauda | reverse complement strand
GGACAATACTACCTCAGCAGCTTTGGGATATGGGATAAACTTTTCTGTTAAACAAAATATTGATTGGACTGATATCGGCAATGCATTTTGTAAATTGGAAAAATATGGTAACATTTCATTAGAGGAAATTAATATATGTAAGGGTATAGTATACGGTCTCTCAAGTAATAGTTTGCCCGCAAATGTTCCATTAAGATTTTTGAACGCCTATAAAAAGCTAAAGAAAGATGAAGATTTACACATTACGAGGGCAGATAAATCTAATACTTTAGTCATTATGAATCAGACAGACTATGATAGCAAAATGTTAGAACTACTTTCAGACAGAGAAACCTATGAAGAAACAAGAAATAACCCATTAGATAAAACCAACGCTTCATTCAACAGAAATATCAAAACTATTTTAAAAGATTATAAAGAACTCTTACCCAGGTTTACAACTACTTGTCCAACTCTACCATATCTGTATGGAGTTGTTAAAACACATAAGCAAAATAATCCCGTGAGACCTATTATAAGTTCTGTGGGCTCCTGTACATATAGATTATCAAAGTGGCTAGTTAAAGAGTTGTCTCCTATGCTCGGAAATATTTCAGGTGTGTCTGTTGAGAACAATATTGATTTTATTAGCAGGTTGAGAAGGTTCAATTTTAATTATGATTTTAAGATGATAAGTTTTGACGTTAACTCCCTATTCACGAAGGTGCCAGTAGATGAATTACTAGAATTTCTCGAGGAAGAAATTGAAAAATATACTTTCTCTGTTGATTCCAACACCATGATAAAATTAATAAAACTATGTATTAAGGGTTGCAAATTTGTCTTTGGAAAGAAATATTATGAACAAAAATTTGGCATGGCAATGGGAAACCCTCTGTCACCATTGTTGAGTAATGTATATATAGAATTTTTTGAAACCAGATACCTTCCAAGAATACTACCTACTGGCATCCTTTGGGTAAGGTATGTTGACGACATATTCTGTGCTTGGCCCATCAACAAAAATGAAAACATGTTTTTAACAGCAATAAATAATTTAGTACCGACTATAAAATTTAAAATTGAAATAGAAGTAGACAATAGGTTGGCATTTTTAGATGTGTTAATTTTAAGAAATGATAGAGGTTTTAGATTCTCAGTTTATAGAAAACCGACAAATGTGGATTCATACGTTCATTTTTACTCCAATCATCATCCTAGGACAAAAATGATGGTATTTTCATCTATGTTTTTAAGGGCACTGCGGGTCAGTTGCCCTCAATTCCTTGAAGCTGAGCTTGGGAAGATCCGGGAAATTGCAGGTAATTTACAATACCCGGAGAATTTTATCGACACAGCTTTCTATAAAGCAAAGAAAACTTTTTATGAAACTGACTCTAAAACTGATTTTAATATGCAAAACCTTCTCATCTTACCCTTCCACAATAATTTCTTGACAATTCCTAAATTAATGAAAGTTTTTAATGTTAATGTTATTTTTTAAAATGGTACTTAAAGGATATGTTAATTAGAAATTCACCTGTACAAAGCAATGGATGTGTTTATGAAATCCCATGTAATCAATGCAATAAAAGATATGTAGGACAAAGTGGTAAAGACCTTGAAACGAGACTAAAACAACACAGATATAATGTTCGAACAGGAAACCAAACAAGTAGTTTGTTTCAGCATATGAATAACCATAATCACACTATTAATTGGAAAGGGGCAAAAGAAATTTTATATTGTAAGGACATAACAAAACGAAATATCATTGAATCATGCATCATAAAGAAAAACCGTGTAAAATTGATCAACAATAGCCCAGGAATGTATAAACTTGATGAACTACTTATAAACAATGTATTTAAACAATTGTCATTTTTAAACTACCTGTAATTTTTAAACTCACTGATTTTTAAACTATCTATAATTTTAAACTAGTTGTGTGCTAATTTTTTATGTTATTGTATTATTTCTTGTTTACTGCTGTCGCAAAGGTGACTTTGATCCTGTACTTAACTTTGTATCAATTGGACCTGAAGAGGTATGACAATACGAAAGCGCTAGTCCAAGAATTTCGTTTTTCTGATCCTTCCTCTAGCATAGTGACAAATTTATACATCGCATGCCTCAGCGATAGATCGTCAATATATATATATATATATATATATATATATATATA
The DNA here is from genome assembly GCF_036898095.1 of Palaemon carinicauda. Classification (NCBI taxonomy): domain Eukaryota; kingdom Metazoa; phylum Arthropoda; class Malacostraca; order Decapoda; family Palaemonidae; genus Palaemon; species Palaemon carinicauda. Next base: position 98,625,653 of record NC_090727.1, on the reverse strand, counting down.
TATATATATATATATATATACATATTTATATATATATATATATATATATATATATATATATATACATACACATACATATAAATAATGTATATATATATATATATATATATATATATATATATATATATATATACTGTATATATAAATATATACACACATATATATATGTTTATATATATATATATATATATATATATATATATATATATATATATATATATTTATATATACATATATATATGTTTATATTTATATATATATATTCATATATATAGATATATATTTATATATAATTAATTCATATATATAATGAGAAATATATGTATATATACACACATTTGTGTTTTTAATAATATACTATACTTATATACGTGTGTATGTAATTCATATATATTTTTATATACCTCTTATCTCGTATGTATAAATTTATACGCCTACTGATGCAAAGGGCTCCAGTTAGAATTCGATCGTCCCTATCTTGAGCTTGAAAGTCAATCCTTCTCCATTCATCATCTCCTACTTTACTCTTTATAGTCATTAGCCATGTAGGCCTGGGGCTTTCAACTCTTTTAGTGCTTGCTGAAGCCCATTGTAAAGCTTGGTGAACTAATCTCTCTTGGGTTGTGCGAAGATCATGCCAAACCATCTCTTATCAACCCCTCCCTCACCATGATCTCATCCACATATGGCACTCGAGTAATCTCGTTTATAGTTTCATTTCTAATCTTGTCCTGCCATTTAGCTCCCAATATTCTTCTGAGGGATTTTTTTTTTCAAGTCTACAAACATGGCTTAATATTGTTTGTCATACCACGACTCTTATAAATACAGTAACACCGATCTCACTAAACTGATATATAGCTTTATTTTTATGTGTAATTTCAAGCGATTTTATTTCAATATTTTACTCAACCTAGCCATTGTCTGATTTAGTTTTTTCTATCTTTCATAAAACTTAAATTGTAAAGACCCTTGATTGGAAATCATAGTTAATCAATATTTAAATAATTCCACCGCACTTATCCGTTCTACTTCTAATATTTCATCTTCCATTGCATATTCCGCTATCATCATCTCTGTCTTTCTTTTTATTTTTAGCCCAACCGCATATGATATTTCATTCATTCTGGTAAGAAGCTTTGCTAGTCCCATGATGTTCTGCTAATTTGGTAGGTAGTAGGTTGGCCAGGGCACCAGCCGCCCGTTGAGATACTACCACTAGAGAGGTACTGGATCCTTTGACTAGCCAGACAGTAATGCATTGGATCCCTCTCTCTGGTCACGGCTTATTTTCTCTTTGCCTACACTTACACAGAATAGTTTGGCCTATTCTTTACATATTCTCGTCTTTCCTCATACATCTGACAACAATGAGATACTTAACACATCTTCACCCAAGGGGTTAATTACTGTACTGCAATTTGTTCAGTGTACTTTCCTCTTGGTAAGGGTAGAAGAGACTCTTTAGCTGTGGTAAGCAGCTCCTCTAGGAGAAGGACACTCCAAAATTAAACCACTGTTCTTTAGTCTTGGATAGTGCCATAGCCTCTGTACCATGGTCTTCCACTGTCTTGGGTTGGAGTTCTCTTGCTTGAGGGTACACTCAGGCACACTATTCTATCTTATTTTTTTTTTCTTCCTCTTGTTTTTTTGAAATGGTGTGTTGGGCAGGCTTAATAGAAGGGCCATGGATGCCTGGTGGTTTATCAAGAGGTTGTCTTTTCCTTTTTCTGATTATTTTTCTTCTCAAAACCATCCTTACTGTCCTCCCTTCAGTTGAAGTGGCTATCCTGGAGGGTATTTAGCCTTGCATGGTGTATCGGCTCCTCCATGTTGACCAATTTTTCCGACTTTTTACTATAGTCTATGGGTATCATCAATAACTTTGTTTATAATTCTGTACGTATTGTTTTTGTTATAATTCTTGTTAATCTAGTTTTTAAGTATGCTGTCTCTTTTTTATTTCTATTAATTCTTATGCTGTCTGGAGACATTGAGCGAAATCCGGGACCAGTACGTCCTAGATTTCGTCAATGTCGTCTTCTGTATTGCAATGTTCGTGGTCTTCATGCAAATATCGAAGACCTTACAGTTGCGTCCAGACAGTATGATATTCTTTTGTGCTCAGAAACTTTGGTTTCTAATATGAGGCACTCATCTGAGCTCCTTATAACTGGTTTTAAGAAGCCAATAATGTTGAAACGTGATGCCATCCCTGGGGCCAGGGGAATGGCGGTGTATATTAGGACCGAGTACCCTGCTTCTCATAAGTCCTGCTATCAATGTGGATGTCATGAGATTCAGGTAATAAAAGTTTGTGGCAGGCATAACAACTTTTATTTGTGTTCGATCTACCGGAATCCAGACATAGATGATTCTATCTTCGATTGTCTTCTTACCATTATGGCTAAGATACAAGAAGATGATAGAAAGGCTTCTTTTGTCTTTGTTGGTGATTTTAATGCTCACCATAGGGAGTGGTTAAGTTCTATCTCTCCTACCGATCGCCATGGCTTAAGAGCTTTAGACTTTGCCTCTGAATCAGGCTGTGAGCAAATCATAAATGAAGCTACTCACAGGTCTGGTAATTGCTTGGACCTCGTATACACTGACTCCCCTGGCGTTATAACTAGTAAGGTTGGTTCTCCAGTCGGGACATCTGATCATGCCTTGATTTCATTATTAGTGAAGACTGAGCAGCCTGTCCCTGATATATCATATTCTTGTAAAATTTATATGAAATCCCAAGCAGACTGGAATGGGATTTTACATGATCTTTTGTGCTTGAATTGGTCACAATTATATAATAGTGTAGATCCTGTTGTCCCTTTGAATGAGAATCTAGTCAACATAATTGATAGGCGTATCCCTTCTCGTGTGCTAAGGTATCGAGTGAAGGACAAACCGTGGTTCAATGATGATTGTAGACGTGCTTATTTGGAGAAACAGGAGGCCTATCATCTTTGGAAGGGGAACAGATCAGATTTGACCTGGAACAACTATACTCAGCTTCGAGCTTTTGCTCAGAGAGTTTATGCCTCAACTGAAAAGGAGTACAATTTAACCATAAAAGAAACACTTTCTGGTACAACTCAGGAACATAAATGGTGGTCTACCCTTAAATCTGCACTCTTTGGTGTAGATGCAACAGTTCCTCCTTTACTTAAACCAGATGGCTCAGTCACTCACTGTCCAAAGGAAAAGGCAACCCTTTTGGCTGATGTTTTTGACAGTAAACAGAGTAATGAAAAACTTGAACTTCCTCATTCCTGTTTTCCTGAGGCTAAACTAACTAGTTTAGCTTTTCGATCTCGTGAGATTAAAGCTCTGTTGATGGACCCTGATGCTTATGGAGGTGTAGACCCAAATGGTATTTTTCCTTTGTTTTTTATAAAGACAGCAGATTTCTTAGCTCCAAAGTTATCTGTTATTTTGCGCAAGTTAGCAAGAAGAGGAGCTTTTAGCACTAGTTGGAGAATTGGTAATGTTACTCCTCTATGTAAATGTGTTTGTGGTAGCTCAAGTCCCACTGATTACCGCCCAATTTCCATAACTCCCATATTATCTAAAGTTTTTGAACGTCTTCTGGCAAAACGTCTTAATAGGTTTGCTGAAGGTAATCATCTACTCCCTAGTTTGCAATTTGGTTTTCGTAAAGGCCTTGGAGCATGTGATGCCCTTCTTACAATCTCCAATGCTGTACAGAAATCCCTTGATTGTGGTCGGGAAGTTCGTATGATTGGCCTTGATTTTAGTGCTGCCTTTGACCGTGTTAATCATGAGGCCCTTGTTTTCAAACTGAAACAGTTGGGAGTGGGTGGGTTGTTTCTTAGCATTATTATTGATTTTTTAAGTAATAGATCTCAAAGAGTTGTTGTTGATGGGCACCATAGTGATTATAGGAATGTGATATCCGGTGTTCCACAGGGTAGTGTTCTTGGCCCATTACTTTTCATACTATATACACATGACATGTGGTTTGGCCTAGAAAAAAAGCTTGTTGCATATGCAGATGATGTTACTCTCTTTGCATCAATTCCATCCCCTGAATGTAGATCTAGGGTTGGTGAATCCCTTAATAGAGATTTAGCTAGAATTAGTGCATGGTGCAAATTATGGGGTATGAAGTTGAATCCTAACAAAACTCAAAGTATGATTGTAAGTAGGTCAAGGACGGTGGCTCTTCAACATCCGGATCTCAGTATTGATAATGTTTCTTTAAATATGTATGACTCTTTCAAAATTTTAGGTGTGATTCTCGACAGTAAATTTACTTTTGAGAAACATATAAGGTCTCTGTCTTCTTCAATTGCACAAAAAATAGGCTTATTGAGAAAGTCTTTCAAGATTTTCGGTGATCAATCTATTCTGAAGAAGTGTTTTAATTCTTTCATTCTACCTTGTTTTGAGTATTGTTCTCCTGTTTGGTCTTCAGCTGCTGATTCTCATCTTAATTTGTTGGACAGAAACTTACGGTCTATTAAATTTCTTATTCCTGATCTAGATATTAATCTCTGGCACCGTCGTTCAATTAGTTCATTATGCATGTTGCATAAGATTTTTCATAACTCTGACCATCCTTTACATTCAGATCTCCCTGGACAATTCTATCCTGTTCGTAATACTAGGCAGGCAGTTAATTCTAATAGCCAGGCCTTCTCCATCACGAGACTCAATACTACGCAGTACTCTAGAAGTTTTATTCCAGCTGTTACCAAGTTGTGGAATGATCTTCCTAATCGGGTGGTTGAATCAGTAGAACTTCAAAAGTTCAAAGTTGGAGCAAATGCTTTTTTGTTGACCAGGCGGACATGAGTCTTTTTATAGTTTATTTATGACATATTTGTTTTTGATGCTGTTAATAGTTTATATATGACATGTCTGTTTTGACGTTGTTACTGTTTTTAGAATGATTTATTGTTAATTTGTTCTCTTCATTTATTTATTTCCTTATTTCCTTTCCTCACTGGGCTATTTTTCCCTGTTGGAGCCCCTGGGCTTATAGCATCTTGCTTTTCCAACTAGGGTTGTAGCTTGGATAGTAATAATAATAATAATAATAATAATAATAAGGAAAACGTCATAATCATATTCTAGGTAAGCAAAATTCCGGTTTTCAATCCAGTCCAATTCTTCTCCACCATCAACAACCGTTCCATGCAATAAAAAATCCACGATTAGGATAAACGACATAAGTAACAACGCCTTCCCTTGGAGTACTCCACTGTTCGCTAAAATTCATTTGATAGGACTCCACTAACATTAACTTTGCACTTGCTACGCTCATTTACATATTTAAGAGGAACCCTTTCAAATGCTTTTTCTTAGGCAAACATCACACGAAGCGACGCGTCAGCGGCAAGGCAGAGACAATTGTTGCATACGTGACGCATTGTTGACGACAGCAATGCTTTTTAATAGAGCTGTACCCACGAAGCGTCTGCAGCGCGTCTGCGGCGCAGCATCGACTGCGCATGACGTTAGTCCTCAAATGCCATCAAAAATGGATTTCTATATTCTACATATTGCTGCACAAAATGTTTTAAAATAGAAATTGGTGATTTCAACTTCTACGTTTTCTAAATCCTGCTTATTCATCTCCCAGTTTTTCATTAACCTTTCTCTCTAGTCTCTTTAGATTGAGCATGCTAATTATATTTTCATGACAACTGAGGTAAGTGTGATTCCTCTGCAATTATTGCAATTAGTAAAATCTCGTTTTTATTTTATTTTTTGCTATTTTTACCATCACTCCTAGCTCACATTCATAAAGTTTTGCCTATTCACACCCCATTCCACAAAATAATCTTGTAACTATTCTGGGAGTCGCTTCATATTCGGCCAATATCATTTCAGTAGTTATTCCATCGTATCCAGAGATTCTCCATCTCTTGAGTTATTCAATGATAGATTTGACTTCAAACACACTGAATTATTCATGGGCACATCAAGGTCTTCCTCAGCTTCAGGTATATCAATCTGATTATCCCCTTCATATCTCCTATTAATAACCTCACTTCATCACTTCCACGAGAATTTTCAACAAATGATATATGTCTTTGCCTCCTTCCAATAATATCCCAAGTATCAAATGATATTCATGGTTTTTTCCATGTAACCTCATGTCCCAAAACTTCATTACTAACTGACTGTTATATGTTCTCAATATCGCACCATTCTTCATTATATATATATATATATATATATATATATATATATATATATATATATATATATGTATATATATATATATATATATATATATATATATATATATATATGTATATAAATACTGTATATATTTATATATATATATATATATATATATATTATTTATTTATATATATAAATATTATATATATATATATATATATGTATATATATTTATATAAATATATATGTATATATATATATATATATATAGATATATATAAAATCATATTTATCAATCACCTTTTCCATTAGATTTGGAGAGAGAGAGAGAGAGAGAGAGAGAGAGAGAGAGAGAGAGAGAGAGAGAGAGAGAGAGAGAGAGAGAGAGAGAGAGAGCCTATATCAGGGGCTTTTTTAATAGGATCATTTTTAAAGATTGATTAAGTTGCCTAGCGTCGCAACTATTAAGGTCATTGACACTAGGCGGCGTCATAACTGCCAGGGTCACTGACGCCTCAAGGTAGAATGAAACGCAGTAAAGAAAAGAGTATTTAATCATCATATCATATCCCTGAAGATGGAGAGGATTTTAGAACGTCTCCCTCAGAATATTTTTTTCATCTTAATTTTGAGGCCGTTATGTAAATTTATAAGAAAATAGACATCACTGAATTGCTTAACATTTGAGTTAGCTTACTTTTATTTCGAACTCCAAAGCGTATCTTGGCGAATATATATATATATTTTTTTCCTAGCACTTGAGGTTATTACATTACGTTTTGTTTTTTTTTATTGGAAATATATTAGGATATTTTACAGAAATGCCTTGGACGAACTACTTAAGAAGGAGATTGAGACGAAGCAGAAACTTATTGAAAATACAAGTACTAATATTTGTCGCCTTCGAGAACAACTTTTTCAGGATTTATCTTTTATTGACCGTTTTATTTATCAGAAACTTTTTAATGACTTTGTAAATGATTATGTCTCATCTGTACAACTACGACATCAAAAGAAACTGAAAGCACTAGGTGTTGTTACTCCTAATTTTAATAAGAGAAACTGTTGTATTTTTAATTTATCTAACTACGTTCTCTCCAAAAGAGAAGAGTTTTTGTTATCATTTGGGTTGGATTTCAATTTGCCCTCCTACAGACCTAAGTATGCAGACTTCTACTTTCCTTTCGAAATGCTTTTTCAACGACTCAAGGGTTTAAATTTGATTAATGACCTCAGTGGTTTGCAACATAAGTTGTCTTTCCTTTTACATAAAACTTACACTAAGTTGAGAGTGTCTTGGACACCGTTTTTCAGGAAGGAGGATTTGAGTATCCTACAAAAACTAGGCAAACGAGATAGTTTGGTTATTTTTAAACCAGATAAGGGTAAAGGTGTTGTACTGCTCAATAAATCAGACTATATTGATAAGGTTAATAACATTCTTGCAGACCAAACTAAATTTAAGTTACATGGTGAACCAAATTTTTTGGACATTTACAAAAAAAGAAGACAAAATTAACAGATTTTTGAGAAAACTTAAAAATTAAGGTATTTTAAATGAAACAACGTATCAGAAACTTTTTGTGACAGGTTCTTCTTTTAGCATTTTATATGGACTACCAAAAATACATAAGGAAGGAGTTCCAATCAGACCCATTATGGCAGCCTATAACAACCCGTCTT
>NC_090727.1:98602817-98612817 GCF_036898095.1 Palaemon carinicauda | reverse complement strand
GCAGACTAAGTGTCTAATTATGGCCATTGCGATCTCAATACGTCTGCTCTGCCGAATGGCCATTGTTGGTTTTGGCCCGTTACTGTATTGTTTTCAGCCTTCGTTATGTATTAGTTTTTTTTTTTTTTTCACTTGCTCTTTAAGAATGACATTGAAGAATTAATAAAGTGCATGATTTAGTGTTGGCTTATCCTTAATAAGAATATATATATTTTTTTTAAATTATTGTAGTAAAAATGTATGGTAGTTGTTAAATTTTAACATAATTGTAACAAAGTCTCTCCTATTAGAGTGTGATAACACAAAGTCATTTGGTTATTCCCTAAACTATACAAAAGAGAAAGTGAGAAGGATATTACGCATTTCAAGGTTTTTATCGTTTCATATGGGCCAGTAGTTTTTACATGATTATACGCATATGTACTAAGCTTGTGCTTAGGTGTTGTTTTATCTTTTCCTCTGGATTACTTCTAAATTTGATATTATTTGATAAAATAATTATTTCATTGTTTTAATTTTTCGAGGTAAATTGTATCAGGTTTTGCCTAATAACATTTTCTACCACTAATTCAACGCAGCATTTCTCCAAGTTTCTTTCAATAACAATACTTTATATTCTTTTAGTTCCGTCTTTCTATCTATGTTTTACACACATACACACACACACACACACACACATATATATATATATATATATATATACATATACAACAACAACAAATGGAACTGTTTCTAGTTCACTGCAGGACAATGGCCTCAGACATGTTAATTCATGTGTGGGGCTAGTTTCCATTACCACGCTGGCCGTTTCGTATTAAGGATGGTAGGGGATTTTAGTTTGATCGCTCACAGCAAATCAACCTAGTTTGAGTGTCTCCGACTAGTATAACTTTGCTGATCATGGCGATACACAAATCCTTTTACCACTTTAATGTATCCCCACTCATATTTATATAAAGGATTTCAAATTTAAGTTGGAATCATTGTATTAAAAGACATTATCAATTGATGTCCGGTTGATTATATTTCCTATTGCAGCCCTTCAAGATATGTTTTTCATATGTATTCAATTAAGCAATTGTTAAAGCAATTGGTCGCTCAAAATTGATTTATATTTTCTCTTATTCAATTACAATGATACACACTTTAAATCGTAATAGCAGAGATTGGACCTTTTAAGCTTTTATCCCAAGTCCTTTTTTTTCTTTTTCTTGGAGAAAAAAAATGTTAGAGAACCTTTATAAACCTTTCATGATTTTTGTTTTCGAAAGTGTTTATTATTTGCCTTCGTTTTGCAAGATATTATTGTAATACTCCTTTTCCGATTGGTTTACCGATAGTTTCCATTAGTGACCCACAACTTTATCTCGCCTTTTTTTTCCTTCCATTGTTTTCTAACGAAAAGAAGGCCATAATTATATATTTCCATTTTAAGGAAATGAGTTGAAACGGTGCCGGGAATGGGGGTGGGGGGGGGGGGTGGGGGGGGGTGCGGAGGCTTTTCAATTCTGTGATCACATCCGTCTTTGCATTATCTATTAGCTCCCAAAAAGTAGCTTCATGGAAACGCTCTTGAAGGATGGCGTCTTGTGTAGAGATGGAGGGGAACTACATCGAGTTTTTACTTGAACCCCCAGCCATTTTTCATCACCACGCTGGCCTCTGAAGATTGGCGATATTATGAGATTTTAGTCTGAGCGCTCATAGAAATTCAATCTAGTATGGGTGACTTTGACTGGGACAGCTTCGACGACCATATATATATATATATATATATACACACACAGCTTAAATATCCTAGTATATTTCTAATAAAGAAAATAGAACACAGCGTAAAGGAATAACCTCAACAATTTGTGAAGTAAAAGTTGATGATGATGGAGCAGCAAGAAACCGATGTAAAGACAGAGAGCGAAAATATTATCTAATCATTCTCTCATATCCCTGAAGAACGAGAACACTTTATTGATGTTATAAGAATAAAAACTTAGAGCAAATGATAAAGAGAATGTTATACAAAATTTTGAGTCTGTAGACATTATTATTTTATTCATTAATAGTTTTATTAACAAAACAAGTTTTACTTTTAGATAAACTAATATCGATTATATCTATCAATATTTACTTATATAAATCAAAATCTACTCTACGAAATTATACGTTGAAAGTAATGAAGGAAGCCTTGTATCAATCACTTCCGAGCGAATTTCTTCCGGAGTTCCAAAGGAAATCTTGAAGAACTCATCCAGAAACTCAAGGCGGAATGAAATGAGTGTTATGGAAAATAAGATTTTCAACTTGATACAATTAAATATTCATTAAAATTTCAATTGGGAATCATTTAGAAAAAAAAAATTTGTTTCTTTATTGCGAAAGTAATTCTAATTCCAAAAATAAGCGTATAAAAATTCAATGATGTCTAATTTCTTATAAATTTACATAATGACCTCAGATATTTTCAGTTGAAAAAATTATTCTGACTTGAACGTTCCAAATTCCCCTCCGTCTTCAGGGATATGATATGATGATTAAATACTCTTTTCTTTACTGCGTTTCATTCTACCTTGAGGCGTCAGTGACCCTGGCAGTTATGACGCCGCTTAGTGTCAATGACCGTAGTAGTTGCGACGCTAGGCAACCTAATCAAGCTTTGAATATGATCATATGATAAAACCCCTGATACACCATACAGGGTTTCTCTCTCTCTCTCTCTCTCTCTCTCTCTCTCTCTCTCACGGCAGATAAAAACATGATTTTTACTAAGTGTGGGTCTAAATTATTCAGTCAGGGCTTGCTGTTCCTAAATACAATTTTCTTCTTATCAACAATCATATAAGTGATGATAAAATATCTCTCTTTAGACAAGTTTCAGACAAGAATAATGACATCTGATACTTTTTTCCTGCAGTAAACTAGAAACGGCTATATGTGTTATATATGAATAAATGATTATATTCTAAATAGATATTTTTGCTATCTCATATTATTTATTAGCAAATAGACATCAAAAATAAATTTTAAACACGGGCAAACACACATACATATACCTATATATATATATATATATATATATATATATATATATATATATATCTATAAATTTATATATGTATATATATATAATATATATATATATATATATGTATATATATATATATATATTATATTATAAATTTATATATGCATATATATATATATATATATATATATAAATTTATATATGTATATGTATAAATTTATATATGTATATGTATAAATTTATATATGCATATATATATATATATATATACACACACATTTTCATTTATGATAATATCCACATGCTTATATGTGTATGTGTAATTGTTCAGTGGTCACTTTCCTCTTGGTAAGGGTAGAAGAGACTCTATCTATGGTAAGCAGCTGTTTTAGGAGAAGGACACTCCAAAATCAAACCTTTGTTCTCTAGTCTTGGGTAGTGCTGTAGCCTCTGTACCATGGTTTCCCACTGTCTTGGATAGAGTTCTCATGCTTGAGGGTACACTCGGGCACACTGTTCTATGTAGTTCATCTTCCTCTTGTTTTGTTGAAGTTTTTATTTTTTAAATAGGAAATGTTGTTACTATTCTTACAATATTTTATTTTTCCTTGTTTCCTTTCCTCACTGGGCTATTTTCCTTGTTGGGGCCCCTGGGCTTATAGCATCCTTCTTTTCCAACTAGTGTTCTAGCCTAGTATTTAATGATAATAATAATAATAATATCTTGGTATAAGCACTGCTTAATTGGACTTTATTTTGATATAAGTACTGCTTAACTGATGTTTATTTTGATATAAGTACTACTTAATGGGGCTTTATCTTGATATAAGTGCTGCTTAATGATGTTTTATCTTGATATAAGTACTGTTTAATTATTTATATTGATATAAGTACTGCTTAATGGGACTTTATCTGTAAGTACTGCTTTATGATGCTTTATTTTGATATAATTTTTGTTTAATTCCGCCTTATCTTGATTTAAGAACTGCTTATTGTTTTTTTTATCTTGAGATAAGTGCTTTTTTATAATGCTTTATCTTGATATAACTACTACTTGAATGGCCTTTATATTGATATAAGTACTGGTTAATGGGGCTTATCTTGATATACTGTAATTACTACTTAATGGGCTTTATCTTGATATAAGTACTGATTAATGATGCTTTATCTTAATGTAAATACTGTTTAATGATGCTTTTTCTATATAAGAAGTGTGTAATGAGTTATGATACGTAATTAGTTTAAACTACCTGGATACTTTTCCTGTGATGTTATCTACTTTATTACTATATTTTTAAGTACAACTTAAATTTCAAAGGTGAATAAGTTGTTTTCCTTTTTTAATTAATATTTTTTTAGGATATTGCAGTTATACTGCATTTTTGAGACAATAAACCACCATTTTTTCAAAAAATAAAAACTTTGTAAATATAAAAAATCGTTCACTTTGTATGCTCAGAGAACATCCATCTTCCATGCAATCTAAGTTAGTATGACATGAATTTAGTTTTTAACTGTTTCGTCAATAAGGTTTTCTCTAGGGCTCCATCTTTTGTTTTTCTCTATTTCTGCCAAGGATTGGGAAGCTGATTAAGAATTATGATTCTTTAAGGAATGTAACTTGAAATTTTTGGGCCTTCGATGTAAATGACCTCATGCGTTATTACATTGGCCTTGGAGTGTCCTATCTTTACCATTGTCTTTATTAATATGAAATGGAAATTTAATTATATCATCATTGATGCGCAAGCAGTACGCTAATTACCAAAAATGGTTATTCGAATAATAGTGGGCTAATTTCGTGAATTTTTTTTAATGTGTGGTAGAAAACTAATGTTTTCGTTCACTTTAGCGTAAAATAAAGTCTAAAGAATATTAAATAAAACATAAATTGCTCTGAAGGAAGACTTTCCTAGCGAATAAGTTTCTCTCTCTCTCTCTCTCTCTCTCTCTCTCTCTCTCTCTCTCTCTCTCTCTCTCTCTCTCTCTCTCTCTGCGCGCTATTCCATCAATCTGAGAGACCAGTGTTCGATTTTAGTACTAATCTATAAGGATCGAAAATACTCGTCCTTAAATCCAGTATGCTCATGCTAATCTCAGATGGAAATTAAGTACTTGGTTGTTTTTCAAAAGTTGAGAGGGTCAATTAGGGTGAAGAAATGACAAATAAGCTAAAACCCACAGCACTTTATTAAAAGATATAAAAAAAGAAGCGAAAAAGATGTGTTTATTGCCGTTCAAAATGGGAGGGCCAAGACACGGTAATTTGCACTCAACCGGTTTGTCGAATTATATGTTGCAAGAAAAAATCATATTCAAGTTCCCTAAGCTTTTTCTTTGCCATGAGTTTGAAATTACCAATGCTCTCTCTCTCTCTCTCTCTCTCTCTCTCTCTCTCTCTCTCTCTGCTAGGGGAGGAGTGCATATATATTATGTCTCTTGTTGTCGTTGCCCTTCAATTGAACTTTGAACAGCTTTACTTTTTGGAGATATCATTCTTCGTGTTTCAAAAGAAATCTAATTGTTTATCTCTTGAGACTTGTTAACCACGTTGAATTGTTATTTCTGATGAGTCGATGATTTTTTTTTTACAAGAATCCAACGCAGACAATATCATATATATATATATATATATATATATATATATATATATATATATATATATATATATATATATATATATATATATATATATATATATATCTCAAAGATGCAAATATTTAATGTACGATAGTACTTGGCACAGGTCATGTTATCTTTGTATTTCCGATTTTTTTTACACACTCATACATACATAAAAGACGCACTTGGTTTGTTCTGATATTAGTTTTTACTAAATAGAAGTGTTAGATGATTTTTTTCTCGGATTTTTGAGAGAACAGGATTAAAACAATACTGTAAATGTTTGTTCTATTGTTTGATATCTTTTAAATTTCGTTAATTATTGTCAAAGGTTTTACATATGTTATCGTTTTTTCTGACTCATTCCTTTTGATTTTTCTTCTTTATTATGGATTTCGTCATCTGTACTTTGTTGGTCTTTTTTGTCTCATTTGTATATTAATTTACATTTCCTTTGTGTTTGTGTTGAAATTTATGGTATTTTGTCCTGCTTGATAGCGCAATGTCACTAGTGGCCCGTTCTCTCTTCCATTCATGAGCGGCCTTTAAACCTCCAGATCGTGTCTTTGTTTTCTCACTTCGAACTTCAAGTCTTCAATAGAAACGATCCATCACATTTTCTTTCTCTTGGTCGAAGTTTAGGTCAAACTTATGTAAAGTTTCAAAGAAATTTGTTAACTGGAAAGGAGGAGAAAGTAAACGAGGTTCTCGAACTCTTGCTTTCAATTTATTGACTTTTATACAGTAATGAAATAATGAGTCTAATGCTTATAGATACATTGGTTATTTGGTAACCTTTTTAATTACGCAGATTCATCCACTTGAGAATATATTATGGAAACTTGTAAAGTGGAAATATTTGATATCTTACTGTTCAAGGCAGTTCGTAATTTTTACAAATAACCTATATTCATTTCAACATAATTTGGGTGTTATTTATTCAAGAAGTGATCATGATGAATCTTTTTAGCATATTGAGTGACTTTTTATATATGAAATTGATCCGGACAATTTGTTCTCTGGCGGTTTTGAAATTATTTTTGAAAAGTTTGGGGAACCTATCGGATGATGCAAGTCGAGTAGAATTGCCATGATATTGCATTAATGAAATGGCGTTAGATTACAAAGGCCAAATTTTCAGCATTCTATTCCTTATCAATGTGTGTGTACATATATATATATATATATATATATATGTATATATATAATATATATACAATATATATATATATATATATATATATTTGGTAACAACTATGTAAGTAATTGTTTATAAGGATGGGTAAAGAGAAGAATGGTAAACTAATGAGGTGATCGGTATAAACTTTAAATAGAAAAAGTTTTGGGACAATAATTAATAACAAGGATAGATCTTACAATATAACCAAATGGCCTAAATTCTTGTCTCAAGAGAATCGGTTCTTGAATCATTGGATTAATAATCGAAAAGTTTTTAGATTTTGGGGCCGTTGAAAATTTACGAATTCTGTCCATTTCGGTCACCTTTTTTTCCTGATGATTTTTCTTCTTTGTAGTATCCATATTTTCATCTCAAATATTGTTTTTAGGTGCAAACAATCTAAAAGATTTTTCCTTTCTATAACTACAGAGATTGCTATGTCACTATCTTCGCGAAGAAAGAGTTAAATTAGAAATTTATCGTTTTAATTGAGTTGAATTTTCTGGACTTTTTCTTATAACATCTTATAACAACAATAAGACTGAATAATGAAGTGAGTACAACTTTATAAAAATATTTCAAATATTACGAAATGCAACTTCAGAAACTCTTCGTATTGCATCATAATTTGAAGTTTGTAAATTCAGCGCTGGATTTTGAATATCTTTCCTATTCATGAATATGATTTAATATTTAGGTGTTCTCCTTTTCAATAAAAAATCAATCCTTTGACTCGCTAATAAATTCAGTTAGTGTTTGAGCCCCCCATTTTTCTATGTATGATATTGCTCATGTTAAGTAACAGCCATTTTTTATAATTACTCCATTTGGATAAAAAAAAAAAAAAAAAAAGCTAACGCCTTGATAAATTTTCTTGACAAAATTTTTTTTTTGGAAAAAAAGACTGCTTCTAAATAATGATAAAACTCACTATTTATTTTTTGAAAGCGGACGTATGACATGCTCAGTACTTTTTCTAACTTATTTTTATATAAAAAAGATATTATGGAGCTCGTTTATTTTCCAAAGCACCTGGACTGTCACATGGCTTAGGCCAGCGTTTTATCAACTTGAATTAGGCTGTCAACTGACCATGTAATTTGTTCATGATTTATATAAATATTAGGTCAAATCGATTATAAGGGCTAAAGAATTATGGCTTTGAGTAGACTTCGCTTCTGCATTTTGGTGGGGGAATGGGTATTGAAAAAAAAAAAAAAAATTATAGCAGAATTTACATGTTCACACTAAAAACGTACAGCAACTGCCCAGTTCCAGACCTCAGTCGCGTCACGCTTCCAGTAATAGGGAAAAGGGATGTCAGTCAATAAGCAATGGCGGGAATAGAATTGGGAGTGTCTGACCAAGGCTGGAATCTGTAATCGTGTCATTTTCTGAAGGCATTATTTTGTCCTTTAGTGGTCAATTGCAATATTATCTTGAGGAACAAATTGATCCTCTCGTTGCATATTGTGATAGGTTATAATACCTTGTATATCAATACGCACATGATCCTTTTTATCTAGAAATTCATTAATATTTGCTTTTGGAAATTAGCATTCTTAAATTGAAATTGGTTTCTGAATTTAAAAAGCAGTCAAAAGTTAATCATTATCTTACATATTCATACATGCGTTGTACATACGCCGACACAACTAAAGTGATTATAATGCATTGGAATTTTACCAAAATATGTGACCAAAACGAACATGAAATGAAGAAAAAAAATATAATTACCGCCTCTAAACTGTTCAGAGAAAATCCCTTGAGGTCTAAAGTTTGAAATTTGAGCGTCTTTCCACCCAGACACCTCACAGGAATGACAGATTCGAATCCAATATTATGCTTCTGGGAAGGAGACCTTATTTTGATTTTTCATGTGAAGTAATATCCTCAGCCTTGATTCGTTTTGTGAGATCTGTTAGACCTTTCCTTGTTCCTTATTACCTTTATTTCTGCATTTGTTGGTATTCATAATTCTCTATGTTTTTGATAAGTTATTGATTCTTTATTATGATTCCTTTTTATGATATTATGTTTTGTATGCAACCTCACCATTCTTATGAGCTAAGGAGGATGGGTCTAGGGGAGCCTTTAGGTCTGCCTGCTGAGTCATCAGTAGCCATTGGCTGGTGCTCCCTGGACCTTGCTTGGGTGGAGAGGAGGGCTTGGGTGCTGATCAAATCTTAGACTCTCTGGGGGTGTTGTCCTGCTCTGACATTGTCAGTGTCCCTTACCTCTGCCACTTGTGAGGCGTCCTTTATGCCTTTAAATGAGCGATGATATTCAAAAGTAATCAATATTGTGTTTTTACGTATTTTAGTTGCACGAAAATTCAATAAACTGTGTCTTGTGACTCGACAGCTCGTGCCTTGTTTTATCTACATAATATTTTTTGTACTTCTTTCGTTTAGAAAAATATAGGTATTCCATTTTTAGTATGATAATAGAAATAGGTGGGCTCATTACCTCTGTCAATACTGGTACAAATTGTATCGAAAAGATACTTGGCACTACAAAAGATTTTGTTCTTTTCCATCAGGTGAAGTTTTATGATGTTTTAAGACAGGAATAATGTTCTTTTATGGTTATCTTTTGTTGAATAATGAGCTGTCCCCTGCGCAATGGTACCCGATATTCTCTCTCTCTCTCTCTCTCTCTCTCTCTCTCTCTCTCTCTATATATATATATATATATATATATGTAAATAAATTACATGAACAAAAGTTGTATCCTATCTATTTCCTATTCTCAAGACTCCTTTGAATATTTTTCATCTCAGCCTTGAAGCTTAAACAACCTGTGAATTCCGATTTAAACAGTTGGTTATTTCCTTAGAGTGATTATCAAACACAGGAGATTATTGGAGCGGCAGACAAGATCCTTCAACGCGGTTTTATGCTAATAAAATTTATAGATATATGAAGTATTTTGCTGGAATGATTATGCCATTTATTTGAAGCTCATGATGTTGTTTTAAAGATATCCGTCTATTTCGTTTATTTGAATTCATTGCGTAATTTCCCACCAATAACGTGGAAATTGTGGCATGAAGTTTTTCTGGTTTTAGGCCAATTTTCTTTTAATCTAATTGATATTCAATCGAAAAGACCAAGAAGTTATAATAAAATTAATAGCACCTTTTAGAATTTTTTTTTTTTTATCCACTTTTGGGGTAG
>NC_090727.1:98584131-98602317 GCF_036898095.1 Palaemon carinicauda | reverse complement strand
AATAAAATACAAGAGAATTAATGAATAATTGAAATAAAATATTTCAAGAACAGTAACAACATTAAAATACTTTCATAGATAAACCATGAGAGACCATTGTGTCAGCCTGTTCAACATATAAACATTCGATGACATTCCCTGATTAAAGAGATCGTTCCATCATCTGCAATAGCTGGAATAAAACTTTTAGAATACTGTTTAGTATTAAGACTTTTGAAGGAAACTGTATGAATGTTACTAATAACTAGGATTACGAGCAGGATGGTACTGTCTTTGAAGATTTAAATGCAAAGGATGGCCAGTTATGAAAAATCTTATGCAACATTCATAACAACTAACTGAACGACGGTGCCGGAGATTGATATCTAGATCAGGAATAAGAAAATTAATTTGAACACTTGCATTGCTTTAATAAATCTATTTTCATTATTTCCTTTAAAAAATAAATATTGAAAATAATACCTTATAAATAATATTCAAGGATATCTATAAAATCTTAGGATTTTTTTGTTATATGTGGAAAATATTACATAAAATATTCTTATTTCAAGAACCATGATGAAAATATTGGTCACAATGTTTACTGACTAGGTTGCTGTCAGCATTAGGTGCTCTTTGACCACTTAATATTTTTGAGAGTACTAGCTCTGAAAAAGAGCTAGTGCTTAATATGACTACGGTGCAGTTAAAAATAAAACCCTACATTATTAGTGGCCGCAATATTTCAATCAGCATTGCCAAATGTAGGGAATATCCCGACTTGTTGTATTCTGTAAAAGAGAAGTTTCTTAATAATGATATTCCTGCTATAAACATCGTTGGTATTTTCCATGCAACAACTTTAACTGAATACAAAATTGAGGGAAGGAAGACAGAGTGGAGAAAGTGTAAGGCTGAAAAGAACAAAGAAAAATAATATCGCAAACAAAATATTTCACTGTGTGATAAAAGGCTTGAGAGGATTTGTCTCTCTGGGTTTCACAGGTTGTCAAGACTTTCCCTTTTCATTATCTTCATCATTTCCTTTTTCTTTACTTTTATCATCTCAATCTAAAGTCCTCGAAGGAATAATAGCTAGCACTCGTCTATCGGTCAAAAGATTCGTAGAGGGTTTGTTACAATTGGCGACAATGTGTAGGTCCACATATAAAAAGACCTCTTGTATATGAAGAGAGAAAAAGGGATTAGCATGGCTTAAGTTTTATTTCAATTCTGGTTTTTTTTTTTTTTTTTTTTTCATCAGTGAAGTCTTGATATCGTAAGCTTAAATTCCATTCAAAACTATCCTTTCCATCTGCAAAGTTTTGTTTGTCTAATTATACACTTAGTGAAAGTTCACTTTTTACCCAAAGGACTTTATAGGTTTAGGGTGTTTCCCTCTTTTTTTTTCTTTTTTTTTGACCATCATACATATTCTATGGATACAAATGTCGATATTTTGAATTGTGTTTTTGAAATCACAACTTGAGAATATATATTTTAATTGTGAAGGTTTTCAACCCATATAAATTCTTGCTGTAAACTACTGTGAGATTTGAAATTGGTTATTATTATTATTATTATTATTATTATTATTATTATTATTATTATTATTATTATTATTATTATTATTATTATCATTATTTTTATTATTATTATTATTATTATTATTATTATTATTATTATTATTACTTAGTTTTATTATTTATTTTTTATTATTTCTGTTTATATATTTTTGTTTTCATTTATTGTTATTTTCATTAGTTATTTATTATTGTTGTTATTTATTTATTATTGTTATTATTTATTTATCGTTATTTCATTATTTTATTATCATTGATATTTTATTATTTTATTATTATTATTTTATTATTTTATTATTATTGTTTTTTTTTATTAAATAATTATTGTTTATATTATCTCCTTATTATTATTTTTTATTATATTATTCTTTTATTTTATTATATTTATTTTTATTATTTTATTATCATTATCATAATTATCATTATTATTATCATATAATTATTATAATTATTATTAATATTATTATTATTATTATTATTATTATTATTATTATTATTATTATTAGCTGCGCCGCAAACCTAATTGGAGAGAGCAGGATACTTTAAGCCCAAAGGGTGCAGTAAGGAAAAATATCCCAGTGAGGATAGAAAATAATAAAATACAAGAGAATTAATGAATAATTGAAATAAAATATTTCAAGAACAGTAACAACATTAAAATACTTTCATAGATAAACCATGAGAGACCATTGTGTCAGCCTGTTCAACATATAAACATTCGATGACATTCCCTGATTAAAGAGATCATTCCATCATCTGCAATAGCTGGAATAAAACTTTTAGAATACTGTTTAGTATTAAGCCTTTTGAAGGAAACTGTATGAATGTTACTAATAACTAGGATTACGAGCAGGATGGAACTGTCTTTGAAGATTTAAATGCAAAGGATGGCCAGTTATGAAAAATCTTATGCAACATTCATAACAACTAACTGAACGACGGTGCCGGAGATTGATATCTAGATCAGGAATAAGAAAATTAATTTGAACACTTGCATTGCTTTATTAAATCTAATTTCATTATTTCCTTTAAAAAATAAATATTGAAAATAATACCTTATAAATAATATTCAAGGATATCTATAAAATCTTATGATTTTTTTGTTATATGTGGAAAATAT
This sequence comes from Palaemon carinicauda, assembly GCF_036898095.1. Lineage (NCBI taxonomy): Eukaryota > Metazoa > Arthropoda > Malacostraca > Decapoda > Palaemonidae > Palaemon > Palaemon carinicauda. The sequence goes on along the minus strand of NC_090727.1, from coordinate 98,599,635 downwards.
TACATAAAATATTCTTATTTCAAGAACCATGATGAAAATATTGGTCACAATGTTTACTGACTAGGTTGCTGTCAGCATTAGGTGCTCTTTGACCACTTAATATTTTTGAGAGTACTAGCTCTGAAAAAGAGCTAGTGCTTAATATGACTACGGTGCAGTTAAAAATAAAACCCTACATTATTAGTGGCCGCAATATTTCAATCAGCATTGCCAAATGTAGGGAATATCCCGACTTCTTGTATTCTGTAAAAGAGAAGTTTCTTAATAATGATATTCCTGCTATAAACATCGTTGGTATTTTTCATGCAACAACTTTAACTGAATACAAAATTGAGGAAAGGAAGACAGAGTGGAGAAAGTGTAAGGCTGAAAAGAATAAAGAAAAATAATATTGCAAACAAAAAATTTCACTGTGGGATAAAAGGCTTGAGAGGATTTGTCTTTCTGGGTTTCACAGGTTGTCCAGACTTTCCTTTTTCATTATCTTCATCATTTCCTTTATCCTTACTTTTATCATCTCTACCCAAAGTCCTCGAGGGAATAATAGCTAGCACTCGTCTATCGGTCAAAAGATTCGTAGAGGGTTTGTTACAGTTGGCGACAATATGTAGGTCCACATATAAAAAGACCTCTTGTATATGAAGAGAGAAGAAGGGATTAGCATGGCTTAAGTTCTATTTCAATTCTGGTTTTTTTTATTTTTAGTCATTAGTGAAGTCCTGGTATCGTGAGCTTAAATTCCATTCAAAATTATCCTTTCCGTCTGCAAAGTTTTGTTCGTCTAATTAAACAATTAGCAAAAGTTCACTTTTTACCCAAAGGACTTTATAGGTTTAGGGTGTTTCCCTCTTTTTTTTTCTTTTTTTTTTGACCATCATACATATTCTATGGATACAAATGTCGATATTTTGAATTGTGTTTTTGAAATCACAACTCGAGAATATATATTTTAATTGTGAAGGTTTTCAACCCATATAAATTCTTGCTGTATACTACTGTGAGATTTGAAATTGGTTATTATTATTATTATTATTATTATTACTATTATTATTATTATTATTATTATTATTGTTTTTATTATTAATTATTATATATTATTACTTAGTTTTATTATTTATTTTTTATTATTTTTATTTATAGAATTTTGTTTTTATTTATTGTTATTTTCATTTGTTATTTATTATTGTTGTTATTTATTTATTATTGTTATTATTTATTTATCGTTATTTCATTATTTTATCATCATTGATATTTTATTATTTTTTAATTATTATTTTATTATTTTATTATTATTGTTTTTTATTATATAATTATTGTTTTTATTATTTCTTTATTATTATTTTCTTATTTTATTATTATATTATTTCATTTTATTTATTTTTATTATTTCATTACTATTATCATAATGATCATTATTATTATTATTATTATTATTATTATTATTATTATTATTATTATTATTATTATTATTATTATTATTATTATTATTATTATTATTATTATCAGCTGCGCCGTAAACCTAACTGGAGAGAGCAGGATGCTTTAAGCCTAAAGGGTGCAGTAAGGAAAAATATCCCAGTGAGGATAGAAAATAATGAAATACAAGAGAAATAATGAATAATTGAAATAAGATATTTAAAGAACAGTAACAACATTAAAAACTTTCATAGAAAAACCATGAGAGACCATTGTGTCAGCCTGTTCAACGTATAAACATTCGATGACATTCCCTTATTAAAGAGATCGTTCCACCATCTGCAATCGCTGGAATAAAACTTTTAGAATACTGATTAGTATTTAGCCTTTTGAAGGAGACTGTATGAATATTACTAATAACTGCATACCTAGGATTACGAGCAGGATGGTACTGTCTTTGAAGATTTAAATGCAAAGGATGGTCAGTTATGAAAAATCTCATGCAACATTCATAACAACTAACTGAACGACGGTGCCGGAGATTGATATCTAGATCAGTAATAAGAAAATTAATTTGAACACTTGCATTGCTTTGATAAATCTATTTTCATTATTTCCTTTAAAAGATAAATATTGAAAATAATACCTTATAAATAATATTCAAAGATATTATAAAATCTTATGATTTTTTGTTATATGTGGAAAATATTAGATAAAATATTCTTATTTCAAGAACCATAATCAAGATATTGGTCACAATGTTTACTGACTAGGTTGCTGTCAGTTGCAAGCGGTTCAAAACAAAGCTCTGAGGCGAGCCTATAAGGAGGGGCCTCCTTATTTTAATAGTATACGTGATCCCCATCAATATTCCAAGCTGGAACCCCTCAATGTCAGGTTTCACAGGCTTAGCCAGAAAACCTGGGACAAATTAGTCATTGACGATGACGACCTTTGCACAATTACAAGGACTCTTTCCAACGGACATACTCGGGATCACAACTAGTGGAGGAGACTAGATCCCAAGATCAATTGTGAACCACCCCGGCCGAGATATATCTCTACCGACTAATTCTAAACCTTAATCACCATTAATTAATAATTCAAATTAAATTCCAACTCATAACTCATAAATAAATTGCCATCATATCATTTTTGCCTTCCAAGCGGGCCATCTAACATCTAACATTCTTATTGTAGCAGGGCTGGATGCGTGAACCATAAAACCTTTCCTTTCCTCTTCTATCCACTCTATCTTATTCTACCTAACATTGCAAGAGGGTCTGCCCCTCTCTTTTACTCTCCTCCCATACTTCTTTTTCCCCCTTTTTTCTTACTCTTTCCCATCCCGAGTACCTGTCTTCGGGCTATAAACTGGATTGTATCCAGGGGTACTCATCCTTATCCTTCTCCCCTATTCCCCACTTCCCTATCCCTACCTGACCTGACCTGACCTGCTGTCAGCATTAGGTGCTCTTTGACCACTTAATTTTTATGAAAGTACTAGCTCTGAAAAAGAGCTAGGGCTTAATATGACTACGGTTCAGTTAAAAATAAAACCCTACATTATTAGTGGCCGCAATATTTCAATCAGCATTGCCAAATGTAGGGAATATCCCGACTTGTTGTATTTTGTAAAAGAGAAGTTTCTTAATAATGATATTCCTGCTATAAACATCGTTGGTATTTTCCATGCAACAACTTTAACTGAGTACAAAATTAAGGAAAGGAAGACAGAGTGGAGAAAGTGTAAGGCTGAAAAGAATAAAGAAAAATAATATGGCAAACAACATATTTCACTGTGGGATAAAAGGATTGAGAGGATTTGTCTTTCTGGGTTTCACAGGTTGTCCAGACTTTCCTTTTTCATTATCTTCATCATTTCCTTTATCCTTACTTTTATCATCTCTATCCAAAGTCCTCGAGGGAATAATAGCTAGCACTCGTCTGTCGGTCAAAAGATTCGTAGTGGGTTTGTTATAGTTGGCGACAATACGTAAGTCCACATATAAAAAGACCTCTTGTATATGAAGAGAGAAAAAGGGATTAGCATGGCTTAAGTTATCTTTCAATTCGGTTTTTTTTTTTTTTTTTTTTTTTTTTTTTCATTAGTGAAGTCCTGATATCGTAAGCTTAAATTCCATTCCAAATTATCCTTTCCATCTGCAAAGTTTTGTTCGTCTAATTAAACACTTAGTGAAAGTTTACTTTTTACCCAAAGGACTTTATAGGTTTAGGGTGTTTCCCTGTTTTATTTATTTATTTATTTATCTTTTATCTTATTTTTTTTTTTTGACCCTCATACATATTTTATGGATACAAATGTCGATATTTTGAATTGTGTTTTTGAAATCACAACTCGAGAATGTATATTTTAATTGTGAAGGTTTTCAACCCATATGAATTTTTGCTGTAAACTACTGTGAGATTTGAAATTGCTTATTATTATTATTATTATTATTATTATTATTATTATTATTATTATTATTATTATTATTATTATTATTATTATTATTTTTATTATTATTATTACTTAGTTTTATTATTTATTCTTTATTATTTTTATTTATATAATTTTGTTTTTATTTATTGTTATTTTTATTTGTTATTTATTATTGTTGGTATTCATTTATTATTGTTATTATTTATTTATCCTTATTTCATTATTTTATTATCATTGATATTTTATTATTTTATTATTATTATTTTATTATTATTGTTTTTTCATTATATAATTATTGTTTTTATTATTTCTCTATTATTATTTTTTTATTTTATTATTCTATTATTTTATTATATTTATTTTTATTACTTTATTATTATTATCATAATTATCCATATTATTATACTATTATATTATTATTATTATTATTATTATTATTATTATTATTATTATTATTATTATTATTATCATTATTATTACCTGTGCCGCAAACCTAATTGGAGAGAGCAGGATGCCTTGAGCCCAAAGGCTGCAGTAAGGAAAAATATCCCAGTGAGGATAGAAAATGATAAAATACAAGAGAAATAATGAATAATTGAAATAAAATATTTTAAGAACAGTAACAACATTAAAATACTTTCATAGATAAAGCTAGAGAAACCATTGTGTCAGCCTGTTCAACATATAAACATTCGATGATATTCCCTGATTAAAGAGATCATTCCACAATCTGCCAGAGCTGGAATAAAACTTATAGAATACTGTTTAGTATTTAGCCTTTTGAAGGAGACTGTATGAATATTACTAATAACTGCATACCTAGGATTACGAGCAGGATGGTACTGTCTTTGAAGATTTAAATGCAAAGGATGGCCAGTTATGGAAAATCTCATGCAACATTCATAACAACTAACTGAACGACGGTGCCGGAGATTGAAATCTAGATCAGGAATAAGAAAATTAATTTGAACACTTGCATTGCTTCAATAAATCTATTTGCATTATTTCCTTTAAAAAATAAATATTGAAAATAATACCTTATAAATAATATTTAGAGATATCTATAAAATCTTATGATTTTTTTGTTGTATGTGGAAAATATTACATAAAATATTCTTATTTCAAGAACCATAATCAAGATATTGGTCACAATGTATACTGACTAGGTTGCTGTCAGCATTAGGTGCTCTTTGACCACTTAATATTTTTGAGAGTACTATTTCTGAAAAAGAGCTAGTGCTTAATATGACTACTGTGCAGTTAAAAATAAAAACATACATTATTAGTGGCCGCAATATTTCAATCAGCATTGCCAAATATAGGGAATATCCCGACTTGTTGTATTTTGTAAAAGAGAAGTTTCTTAATAATGATATTCCTGCTATAAACATCGTTGGTATTTTCCATGCAACAACTTTAACTGAATACAAAATTGAGGAAAGGAAGACAGAGTGGAGAAAGTGTAAGGCTGAAAAGAATAAAGAAAAATAATATCGCAAACAAAATATTTCACTGTGTGATAAAAGGCTCGAGAGGATTTGTCTTTCTGGGTTTCACAGGTTGTCCAGACTTTCCCTTTTCATTATCTTCATCATTTCCTTTATCCTTACTTTTATCATCTCTACCCAAAGTCCTCGAGGGAATAATAGCTAGCACTCGTCTATCGGTCAAAAGATTCGTAGAGGGTTTGTTACAGTTGGCGACAATATGTAGGTCCACATATAAAAAGACCTCTTGTATATGAAGAGAGAAGAAGGGATTAGCATGGCTTAAGTTCTATTTCAATTCTGTTTTTTTTTTTTTCCCATTAGTGAAGTCCTGATATCGTAAGCTTAAATTCCATTCAAAATTATCCTTTCCATCTGCAAAGTTTTTTTCGTCTGATTAAACACTTAGTGAAAGTTCACTTTTTATCCAAAGGACTTTATAGGTTTAGGGTGTTTTCTCTCCCTTTTTTTTTTCTTTTTTTTTGACCATCATACATATTTTATGGATACAAATGTCGATATTTTGAATTGTGTTTTTGAAATCACAACACGAGAATATATATTTCAATTGTGAAGGTTTACAACCCATATAAATTCTTGCTGTACACTACTGTGAAATTTGAAATTGGTTATTATTATTATTATTATTATTATTATTATTATTATTATTATTATTATTATTATTATTATTATTATTATTATTTTTATATATTATTATTCATTATTACATAGTTTTATTATTTATTTTCTATTATTTTTATTTATATAATTTTGTTGTTATTTATTGTTATTTTCATTTGTTATTATTTATTTATTATTGTTATTATTTTTTTATTGTTATTTCATTATTTTATTATCATTGATATTTTATTATTATTTTATTATTATTTTTTTTTATTTTATTATTATTGTTTTTTTAGTACATAATTATTGTTTTTATTATTTCTTTTTTATTATTTTTTTATTTATATAATCTATAATTTTATTGTATTTATTTTTATTATTTTATTATCATTATCATTATTATTATTATTATTATTATTATTATTATTATTATTATTATTATTATTATTATTAGCTGCGCCGCAAACCTAATTGGAGAGAGCAGGATGCTTTAAGCACAAAAGGGTGTAGTAAGGAAAAATATTCCAGTGAGGATAGAAAATGATAAAATACAAGAGAAATAATGAATAACTGAAATAAAATATTTTAAGAACAGTAACATTAAAATACTTTCATAGATAAACCATGAGAGACCATTTTGTCAGCCTGTTCAACATATAAACATTCGATGACATTCCCTTATTAAAGAGATCATTCCACAATCTGCCATAGCTGGAATAAAACTTTTAGAATATTGTTAAGTATTAAGCCTTTTGAAGGAGACTGTATGAATATTACTAATAACTGCATACCTAGGATTACGAGCAGGATGGTACTGTCTTTGAAGATTTAAATGCAAAGGATGGTCAGTTATGAAAAATCTTATGCAACATTCATAACAACCAAATGAACAACGGTGCCGGATATTGATATCTAGATCAGGAATAAGAAAATTAATTTGAACACTTGCATTGCTTTAATAAATCTATTTTCATTATTTCCTTTAAAAAATAAATATTGAAAATAATACCTTATAAATAATATTCAAAGATATCTATAAAATCTTATGATTTTTTTGTTGTATGTGGAAAATATTACATAAAATATTCTTATTTCAAGAACCATAATCAAGATATTGGTCACAATGTTTACTGACTAGGTTGCTGTCAGCATTAGGTGCTCTTTGACCTCTTAATATTTTTGAGAGTACTAGCTCTGAAAAAGAGCTAGTGCCTTATATGAATACGGTGCAGTTAAAAATAAAACCCTACATTATTAGTGGCCGCAATATTTCAATCAGCATTGCCAAATATAGGGAATATCCCGACTTGTTGTATTTTGTAAAAGAGAAGTTTCTTAATAATGATATTCCTGCTATAAACATCGTTGGTATTTTCCATGCAACAACTTTAACTGAATACAAAATTGAGGAAAGGAAGACAGAGTGGAGAAAGTGTAAGGCTGAAAAGAATAAAGAAAAATAATATTGCAAACAAAAAAATTCACTGTGGGATGAAAGGCTTGAGAGGATTTGTCTTTCTGGGTTTCACGGGTTGTCCAGACTTTCCCTTTTCATTATCTTCATCATTTCCTTTATCCTTACTTTTATCATCTCTATCCAAAGTCCTCGAGGGAATAATAGCTAGCACTCGTCTATCGGTCTAAAGATTCGTAGAGGGTTTGTTACAGTTGGCGACAATATGTAAGTCCACATATAAAAGACCTCTTGTGAATAAAGAGAGAAGAAGGGATTAGCATGGCTAAGTTCTATTTCAATTCTGTTTTTTTATTTTTTTTTCCCCATTAGTGAAGTCCTGATATCGTAAGTTTAAATTCCATCCAAAATTATCCTTTCCATATGCAAAGTTTTCTTGGTCTAATTAAACTCTTATTGAAAGTTCACTTTATACCCAATGGACTTTATAGGTTTAGGGTGTTTCCCTTTTTTTTTTTTTTTTTTTTTTTTTTGACCATCATACATATTTTATGGATACAAATGTCGATATTTTGAATTGTGTTTTTGAAATCACAACTCGAGAATATATATTTTAATTGTGAAGGTTTTCATCCCATATAAATTCTTGCTGTAAACTACTGTGATATTTGAAATTGGTTATTATTATTATTATTATTATTATTATTATTATTATTATTATTATTATTATTATTATTATCATTATTATTATTATTATTATTCTTTGAAGTGATGTTTTATCGTTAAAACTCCACCTTTCATAAAAGGTAAATGAAGAAATGTTTCAAACAAATGCATAAGATGCTCGCTGAAAAAGTGGCATTATACTGGGAAATTATTTCCTAGTTACCAAGTAGACGAGTAATGTGAATTTCTGGTAAATTTTTATCGACAATATGCTTGATAAGGAGGTTTCGTGTTGAAGCAGAGACAAAACTACATTTATTGCTGTCTATATCATTTAGGGATATGATTCCCAACGTGACATATGTTCTGTTTTGGAGACTAACTCATCAAAGGGATCTCAATCCGCGTCTAGCAGTCATCACTACGATTCTCTCTCTCTCTCTCTCTCTCTCTCTCTCTCTCTCTCTCTCTCTCTCTCTCTCTCTCTCTCTCTCTCTCTTCATATGGCTTTTTTAACTCCAAGCCCCTTCATCTAGACATGTAAAATTACCAGTGACGTAACATCTTTTTCAATAAGGAGAGTGAGTGTTGGGTGTTTGGAAACCTGATAATGGCTCATCGAGGATATTGACATTCCATTAAAGAGGTGCTTGTCTGTGGAAAAGATCGTAATAATTGGGTTGGACAGATTCTTAAACTTTCTTTTTTCGTTTATGAACACTTTCATAGTCGAAATGTAAATATTTGTTCATTAAAGTGTTACTGAAGAATCTGTATTCCGTTGACTGGCTTTCATCCTCACCGAGTCTTCAAACTAAATGAAATCTAGACTGCATTAATATACTGGATTAACTCCAAGGAAAATTTCATGGTTCAGTTACAAACTTTCTGGCAATCTAGATAACTGATCGAGTGGTACTCCAGTTAACAATGTAGTTTTTTTTTTTTTTTTTATTCCGTTTCATTGTTTTTATTTTTTTCATTAGAAACAAGGATTATTCAATCTTCTATGCATACATGAATTTACAGATTTTACTTAATTGATAACGTAAAAGTTTATAATGAATAGTTATCGTAATTTAGATCGAATGATGAATTATTATTATCATCCCACACTCCATTTAGTCTATATCAAAAGTATATTCATGTTACGGAAGATGGGAAGCTGTTGTCTATATAAAACATGAAGAGGCCAGGGGATTGACGTAACAATTCGGTGGATAAAAGTCAATACATATCAGGGAAAACCTTCAACAAAGAAACCAAAGAACAGGTAGTATAGAGACGGACAGAAAAAAAAATATGTAAGATTAGTTATGAATTGGGAGTATTGCTAAGGGTACAATTAAGGATTACAAACAGAAGACTGAGGAGTGACCTTTATCACAGGAGTGTGATAGGGAAAATCAAGGTCTATAGAATACTATAGACCTTGGGGAAAATGGTTAAGAATATTGGAAAATATTAGAGTTGATAACCATTTCATATATATCTATATATATATATATATATATATATATATATATATATATATATATATATATATATATATGTATGTATGTATGTATAGTTTATATATATATATATATATATATATATATATATATATATATATATATATATATATATATATATATATATACATATATATATACACGTTTATTCTTGCGTCATACATGTGTGTATACAATATATATACATACATATATATATATATATATATATATATATATATATGTGTGTGTGTGTATATATATATATATATATATATATATATATATATATATATATATATATATATATATATATATGTGTGTGTGTATATATATATATATATATATACACACACATATATATATATATATATATATATATATATATATATATATATACACACATACATATTCAAATAACCCATATATTTTAATACCTTAATGTCTGGATTCTCTCTTATACCTCGGGATCAGTGTCCCAAGGGGGAACCAACTCAAAGACAATAGCTTCTGGCCGGTCGGGGAATCCAGACATTAAGGTATAAAAATAGCTTATTTGAATACGAAAAGCACGCCTAAATGTGCAAAATTTGTTATATATGTATATATATATACACACATATATATATATATATATATATATATATATATATATATATATATATATATATATATATATATATATGTATGTATATATATTTATATTCTTTTGCCCGTGAAGCCAAATTGGTAGTGACGTCTCATTTAGTAAAAACAACAAAATAATCTTGACAAGCTCCTAACTATAGCAGTATTTATGGACGTGAGGGCATGTGTGGACAACCAAAGGTAATTTCTGCGTAATTTTGTTGGAAATTCGTTTTTGTCAAGTGAGCAAGTCTGGTGAGGTCTATGATTCTCAAGTTCTTGAAATAACCATTCAGAGACCAAGTCTTTGGAAGTCGTATCTGATCTGTAGCGCCCATCCTAATGACAGCATTTGTTTCAGCAATAAGAAATGAGGAGTTTTTAAGGTACAGTGGGCCTCTCTCAGAGGAAGTGTACCCTATCACACCCTTACTTTCGGCGAGTTCTTGTGTGTAGTCCCTCCCACCACCTCTGCCATCTCTCCCTATACTACATGTTTGGTAAATTGTAACACTTCCTCAAAGCGAGGTGTTCCAGGAAGTCCTGTGTCCAACTGTATGTTACTATCATTAGTCTGGTAGAATTGAAAAAAAAAATAAATGGTTGATCTATTAGATGAAAATTGTCCTGAACATACAGCACAAAATCACTTTAAACTACTATCAATGCCATGTCAGCAAATATGTGTGCTGTAAGTTATCAAGATTTTCACATCCAAATGAAGTGAAACTATCTCGGGTTAGAGATTATATCCATGCCGAGACCACTCGGTAGTGAATAAATGAGTTAGTGTTCCAATAACGCACAATTACTATCAGTTGAATTTGGCAGAGCTACCGGAATTTATATATAGAAATTATTAAAATAATAAAGTATCTCTATCTCTCTCTTTTTCTTTTATATATATATATATATATATATATATATATATATATATATATATATATATATATATATATATATATATATATATATATATATATATATATATATAACATTTCAAAAAGGATGTTATTTAATCAGATGACCCTATCAGTATCAACTCATGCATCAGAAACTTGGAGCTTTACTAAACCTTTATAACTAGCATTAGATACAACTCGAAGAGCTATGGAAAGAATAATGATGGGAATAGTAAAAAGAAACAGAAAATGGGCAACATGGATATTATATATACCTCTTAAAGAGCAATAATTCTTATATAATTATATATTCATTCATGCAATACAAATGGACAATTTCTTCTTCCTTTTTGTGAATTTCCAAAATTGACGAGAATTGATTAATTATCTTGTGTGTTATGACATTACGCGAAGGTGAGCAGGCTTTGATGATTTTGGATCTGTATGATGACGTCAGAAGGGTGTTTTAATTAGAATTCTGGATAAAGCCTAATTAGTTAATAATGTTGGCATATTAATGTCAGAGGACAACAACAGCCTAATGAGCTATTCCGATGTTTGACGAAGAATTAGAAATGATAGACATGCATACTGTAACAGTTATCAAAATCCCCAAATCTTAAAATTCATATAATAGGATATGTTTATCATAAATACATAAAACTTTATTCGAAAAGATTATATGTTCAGAAAGTTTTAGATGAATGGTTTATGGTTCTTCTTCTTCTCCTCCTCCTCCATCCCTATACGGTTGCCTGATGCGTCCTCTCCAATGCTTTCCATCGAAGGCATCTCCTTCCAGCAAACCTCTTCCCTCCTTATCATCCTTCACCTTAACTCGCCATCTAATTCTCTGCCTCCCTCTCGATTTCCCTCCCTCCTGCTAATAGGTCCCTTCTATACTGTTCACAGTATCTCATTCATTTCCTGAATTGCTATATGGTATTGTGTAAATTTGCGTTTTTAATTAACAGTTCCGTTTAAAATTGGGTTAAAGTTTTTTTTAGATCTCTCTCTCTCTCTCTCTCTCTCTCTCTCTCTCTCTCTCTCTCTCTCTCTCTCTCTCTCTCTCTTTCTCTCTCTCGTTTTGGCAGCATATTCCCTTTCTTAATTTGTAAAAACGGAAGGTCTGTGAAATCACCTTCTTTGAGAAGGCTCAGAAGTGTCTTGGGATCTTCGTAGTCGTCCCGAATTCTATTTACATCTCTGCGTTCATTTTTATCCTTTGATGTCTCTGCAATATTGATATTTAAAGGTTGAAGGTGTCTGGTTTCAGTTCCAGTTTCATCAGAAAAGGTGATCACCAGAACGTCAGTCGGGCAATCCCAACCCCCCACTGTAGTGCCCAACCACGGCAGTGGCCTCCCCAGTAAACAGCTTTAACTCACGGTAACCGGCAGGGATCGATTTGGAGAATGAATATTGCATAGGATAAGGCATGATAAGAGTAGAAATCGGTCAAGAAATTTTGGGGAAGATTCTTTCATCAGTTATTAAGTGATTAACCATCTTCACATTTCGCTATATTTTACGATATTATTCTTTTCAAAGCTTAAAATGTACACGACTACGAATTCGTCATCGTAGATTGCTCGTAGTTACTCTGGAAGGGGCTCTTAGACTCGTAGTTCTGTCCCCCCAAGGGAGTTTAAAGGTACTTAAGGGTACTCAATAAGAGTATGATGTGGGTGGCAGTAATGCTAATTGATTGTGCTCCCAGTTCCCTTGAGAGAGAGAGAGAGAGAGAGAGAGAGAGAGAGAGAGAGAGAGAGAGAGAGAGAGATTGTATTAATATTTTAATGGCATCACCTCAGATATAGTTATGGGGTTTTTGTTTTGGTAGTGACTGATTTTTCTTTGCAATTCCTGTAATTTGTGTGATCGCTAATAGAAGGAAGACTAGTTTAGATAGCTTTGAAATTTTGAGGTCGACTCAATTTCGGTTTGTATACAAGGTGTAGATTCTCTCTCTCTCTCTCTCTCTCTCTCTCTCTCTCTCTCTCTCTCTCTCTCTCTCTCTCTCTCTCTCTCTTAATAAAAACGGAACGTGATGGAATTCATCTTCTTTGAGGAATTTTCGTAGTCTTTCAAAATGTTATTAACATGTCTTAGTTCCAACTACGTGTATTTTCTTTTGGTTTTTCCTTCTCCTTGATGTCTCTACAATTTTTATATTCGCTGGAGATACTGGAACGTAGGATTTTTATGTCCTACAAAGCTTGCGAAAGACATCTTGTCTGTTAGCAATTGGTTGTCAAGCAAAGCTCCTATTACTTCTAAGTGACTGACTAGTTGTTCAAGAATTACTTATTCAAGCACATTCGAATCAAAGGATATATTCGAAATAGGTCTATATGAGCTTAATTCCTGGTAGTCCAGAGCATTTTTCAGAGCTGGTGTGACTATAGCCATTTCCTCAGATTAGGGAAACTTGCATTCATTAATGCTTGCATTTTCTATTCTCATTATTATTTCTGCTAGACTATAAAATTTTCTCTCTCTAATTACTTCAGATATTGGCATAGGATCGATCGCGCAGTTTATTTTCTTTGCTCTCTTGATAATCCTGGTGATGTCATCTTGTGTTACGTTGTTAAATCTTATTCATTTTGTCTGTGTCAGGTGTATCATTAATCTGATGTTGAGAGTATTTACAAATGATCTGGTTATGTTTTCAATTTTGTTTTTAAAGAATACTAGAAAATTATTTTCTAGTCCCTGGTCACTGTATCCATCAGGTAGCTTCTTTTCTTTTACATTTCCCATTATACCATTCAGGAGAGGATATAACTTATTTATGTCTGTTGCTGCTTCGAGGATGTTTCTTTAATAGTATTCACTTATTTTCCTTCTTAGTAGGTAGTTATATAGACACGTGGCAGTTTTTGTATTCTACCCATGTACTTTCAGCTTTTAACCGATTGCACTTTCTTTCTTTACGTCCTTTTTTCCGTTTTTTTTTCTCTAAATTCTCTCCATGAAACCAAGGAGATTGGCCTTTTACAGTTATAGTCTTTTCCATCAGTGGGCACATGGTATCATATTCACTTTTACTCACTTTATTATAAGTAGTCGTAAGACAGTTAACACACTTAGCGCCCAACAAACGCTGGCCATCATGATCACAGGGAATATTGATAGAAAAATTTGATTTATGTCCTAAGTTTATTTTCTTTACTATTGCATGTTTCTGTAGAGGTACACTGAACGTAAGAAGTTTGTACATTTCTCTTCAACATTTATATCACATCCAATATTATTCATGTCATCATTCAAAACTAGGTCCAACGTATTCCCAGCCGATATTATTCACTAGTCGATATGATTCTAGTAACTCACTAAATGCCAAAGCGTCAGGATTTGATGCGTCATCCTTCCAAAAATTGAAGTCTCCACAGATAACTAATTCGTTTTATCTATGATAATCATATCAATGAAAGCACCAAATTCTTCAAAAAAGATACTAGTGTTTGTTCTCGGAGGTTTGTAGACTGTTACAAAGGATTATTATTATTTTTTTTTTTTGTGAAGTTTGTTTCTATATATTCAAACCTTGTTACACTAGTTCTTTCAAAAATTTTGAGATTTGAGTAACTTTCATGAATAATGAGTCCGACACCCCCACCAGACCTACTTTCTCTCGGTATGTGAAAGAAGGCGTGTGTAGGGGGGGGGGGGTTGTTTGCCATTTCAGTGATCTTTGCCTTGTCCAAGTTATTTAACCATGTTTCAGATAATGCTAGTACTCTATGTTCAAATATTTCCCGTTTATTACCTACAGATTGTATATATATATATATATATATATATATATATATATATATATATATATATATTATATATATATATATATATATATATATAGACAGCATAAATATATTAGTATATATCTAATAAAAAAATAGAACAGGACGTAAAGGAATCACCTCAACCTTTTGTGAAGTAAAAGTTGATGATGATGATGATGGAGCAGTAAGAAAACGATGTACAGACAGAGAATGAAAATATCATTTAACCATTCTCTCATATCCCTGGAGAGTTCAAACTATTATCCAAGTCTGTAATAATAATAATAATAATAATAATAATAATAACAAGTGAGCAAGTCCTGAACGCGGACATGGTCCTCGTAGAGGACATACCTCCGCCAAGGTGACCTAGAGCGCCATATGTCCTAGAATCATGAATTGATGTGACTTCGACCTTCACATGACCTTGACCTTCACGTGACCTTCAAGTGACCTTGACCTTCACGTGACCTTGACCTTCACATGACCTTGGCTTCAAGTGACCTTGATCTTCAAATGTACTTGACCTTCACGTGACCTTGACCTTCAGGTGACCTTGACCTTCACGTGACCTTGACCTTCACGTGACCTTGACCTTCAAGTGACCTGCTTGACTTTTGACCTTCAAGTGATCTTTGTTCATT
>NC_090727.1:98544131-98569131 GCF_036898095.1 Palaemon carinicauda | reverse complement strand
TAATAATAATAATAATAATAATAATAATAATATCTTGATATAAGCACTGCTTAATTGGAATTTATTTTGATATAAGTACAGCTTAAGTGATGTTTATTTTGATATAAGTACTACTTAATGGGGCTTTATCTTGATATAAGTGCTGCTTAATGATGTTTTATCTTGATATAAGTACTGTTCAATTATTTATGTTGATATAAGTACTGCTTAATGGGACTTTATCTGTAAGTACTGCTTTATGATGCTTTATGTTGATATAATTTTTGTTTAATTCCGCCTTATTTTGATTTAAGAACTGCTTATTGTTTTTTTATCTTGAGATAAGTGCTGTTTTATAATGCTTTATCTTGATATAACTACTGCTTAAATGGCCTTTATATTGATATAAGTACTGGTTAATGGGGCTTATCTTGATATACTGTAATTACCACTTAATGGGCTTTATCTTGATATTAGTACTGATTAATGATGCTTTATCTTGATGTAAATACATCTTAATGATGCTTTTTCTATATAAGAAGTGTGTAAATTAGTTTAAACTACCTGGATACTTTTCCAGTGATGTAAATCTACTGTATTATTATATTTGTAAGTACAACTTAAATTTCAAAGGTGAATAAGTTGTTTTCCCTTTTTAATTAATCTTGTTTTAGGATATTGCAGTTATAGTGCATTTTTGAGACAATAAACCACCATTTTTTTTTCCAAAAATAAAAACTTTGAAAATACAAAAACTAGTTAACTTTGTATGGTCAGGGAACATCCATCTTCCATGCAATCTAAGTTAGTATGACATGAATTAGTTTTTGACTGTTTCGTCAATAAGGTTTTCTCTAAGGCTCCATCTTTTGTTTTTCTCGATTTCTGCCAAGGATTGAGAAGCTGATTAAAAATTATGATTCTTTAAGGAATGTAACTTGAAATTTTTGGGCCTTCGATTTAAATGACCTCATGCCTTATTACATTGGCCTTGGAGTGTCCTATCTTTACCATTGTCTTTATTAATAAGAAATGGAAATTTATTTATATCGTCATTGAAGCGCCGTCGGTACGCCAATTACCAAAAATGGTCATTAGATTAATAGTGGGCTAATTTCGTGATTTTTTTTTTAATGTGTGGTAGAAAACTAATGTTTTCGTTCACTTTAGCGTAAAATAAAGTCTAAAGTATATTAAATAAATCATGACTTGCTCTGAAGGAAGACTTTCCTAGCAAATAAGTTACTTTCTCTAGTCTAGCCACCTCCAGACGGTGATAAATGCGCTATGCCATCAATCTGAGAGACCAGTGTTCGATTGTAGTACTGATCTATAAGGATCGAAAATACTTGTCCTTAAATCCAGTATGCTCGTGTTAACCTCAGATAGAAATTTGGTACTTGGTTGTTTTTCAAAAGTTGAGAGGGTCAATTAGGGTGAAGATAAGACAAATAAGGTAAAACCCACAGCACTTTATTAAAAGATGTAAAAAAAGAAGCGAAAAAGATGTGTTTATTGCCCGTTCAAAATGGGAGGGCCAAGACACGGTAATTTGCACTCAACCGGTTTGTCGAATTATATGTTGCAAGAAAAAAAGCATATTCAAGTTTCCTAAGCTTTTTCTTTGCCATGAGTTTGAAATTACCAATGCTCTCTCTCTCTCTCTCTCTCTCTCTCTCTCTCTCTCTCTCTCTCTCTCTCTCTCTCTCTCTCTCTCTCTCTTGCTAGGGGAGGAGTGCATATATATTATGTCTCTTGTTGTCGTTGCCCTTCAATTGAACTTTGAATAGCTTTACTTTTTGGAGATATCATTCTTCGTGTTTCAAAAGAAATCTAATTGTTTATCTCTTGAGACTGTTGGTATTCATTGAGTGTGCTTTAGTTAGTAGTGTTTTCTTTGCTGAATTTATTTAAAAAATATTTATTCTTTAGAATATTGAAGAATTAAAATACACGTTTACAAATTATCTCAGTTAACGTTGTCTTCTGCCGTTATTCAGTAGTTAGTAAACCACATGTATGCAGACACTTCAGTGATAGAAATTAGTAAATTCCATTATATTCTTGTTAACCACGTTGAATTGTTATTATTGATGAGTCCATGAATTTTTTTACCAGAATCCAACGCAGATATATATATATATATATATATATATATATATATATATATATATATATATATATATATATATATATATATATACATATATATATATATATATATATATATATATATATATATATATATATATATATATATATATATATATATATATATATATATATATATATATATATATATATATATATATATTCCAAAGATACAAATATTTAATGTATGACAGTACTTGGCACAGGTCATGTTATCTTTGTATTTCCGATTTTTTTTACACTCATACATACACATTAGACGCACGTGGTTCGTTCTAATATTAATTTTTACTTAATAGAAGTGTTAGATGATTTTTTTCTCGGATTTTTGAGAGAACAGGGTTAAAACAATACTGTAAATGTTTGTTCTATTTTTTTATGTATTTTAGATTTCATTAATTATTGTCAAATGTTTTACATTTGTTATGGTTTTTCTGACTCATTCCTTTTGATTTTTCTTCTTTATTATGGATTTCATCATCTGTACTTTGTTGGTCTTTTTTGTCTCATTTTTATATTAATTTACATTTCCTTTGTGTTGGTGTTGAAATTTATGGTATTTTGTCCTGCTTGATAGCGCAATGTCACTAGTGGCCCGTTCTCTCTTCCATTCATGAGCGGCCTTTAAACCTCCAGATGGGGCCTTTGTTTTTCACTTCGAACTTCAAGTCTTCAATAAAAACGATCCATCACATTTTCTTTCTCTTGGTCGAAGTTTAGGTCAAACTTATGTAAAGTTTCAAAGAAATTTGTTAACTGGAAAGAAGGAGAAAGTAAACGAGGTTCTCGAACTCTTGCTTTCAACATATTGACTTTTATACAGTAATGAAATAATGAGTGTAATGCTTATAGATTCATTGGTTATTTGGTAACCTTTATAATTACGCAGATTCATCCACTTGAGAATATATTATGGAAACTTGTAAAGTAGAAATATTTGATATCTTACTGTTCATGGCAGTTCGTAATTTTTACAAATAACCCATATTCATTTCAACATACTTTGGGTGTTATTTATTCAAGAAGTGATCATGATGAATCTTTTTTAGCATATTGAGTGACTTTTTATATTTGAAATTGATCCCCACAATTAGTTCTATGGCGGTTTTGAAATTATTTTTGAAAAGTTTGAGGAACCTATCGGATGATGGAAGTCGAGTAGAATTGCTTTGATATTGCATTAATAAAAGGGCGTTAGATTACAAAGGCCAAATTTTCAGCATTCTATTCCTTATCAATGTGTGTGTACATATATATATATATATATATATATATATATATATATATATATATATATATATATATATATATATATATATATATATATATATATATATATATATATATATATATATATATATATATATATATATATATCTCTCTCTCTCTCTCTCTCTCTCTCTCTCTCTCTCTCTCTCTCTCTCTCTCTCTCTCTCTCTCTATATATATATATATATATATATATATATATATATATATATATATATATATATGGTAACAACTCTGTAAGTAATTGTTTATAAGGATGGGTAAAGAGAAAAATGGTAAACTAATGATCGGTATAAACTTTAAATAGAAAAAGCTTTGGGACAATAATTAATAACAAGGATAAATCTTACAATATAACCAAATGCCAAAATTCTTGTCTCAAGAGAATAGGTTCTTGAATCATTGGATTAATAATTGAAAAGTTTTTAGATTTTGGGGCCGTTGAAATTTACGAATTCTTCCATTTCGTTCACCTTTTTTCATGATGATTATTCTTCTTTGTAGTATCCATATTTTCATCTCGAATATTGTTTTTAGATGCAAACAATCTAAAAGATTTTTCCTTTTTATAACTACAGAGATTGCTATGTCACTATCTTCGCGAAGAAAGAGTTAAATTAGAAATTTATCGTTTTAATTGAGTTGAATTTCTGGACTTTTTCTTAAAACATCTTATAACAACAATAAGACTGAATAATGAAGTGAGTACAACTTTATTATAATATTTCAATATATTACGAAATGCAACTTCAGAAACTCTTCGTATTGCATCATAATTTGAAGTTTGTAGATTCAGCGCCTGATTTTGGATATCTTTCCTATTCATGAATATGATTTAATATTTAGGTGTTCTCCTTTTCAATAAAAAATCAATCCTTTGACTCGCTAATAAATTCAGTTAGTGTTTGAGCCCCTCATTTTTCTATGTATGACATTGCTCATGTTAAGTAACGGCCATTTATTTTTAGAATTACTCCATTTGATAAAACAAAATAAAACTAACGCCTTGATAAATTTTCTAGACAAAATTTTTGTTGAAAAAAAAAAGACTGCTTATAAATAATGATAAAACTCACTATTTATTTTTGAAAGCGGACGTATGACATGCTCAGTACTTTTTCTAACTTATTTTTATATAAAATAGATATTATGGAGCTCGTTTATTTTCCAAAGCACCTGGACTGTCACATGGCTTAGGCCAGCGTTTTATCAACTTGAATTAGGCTGTCAACTGACCATGTAATTTGTTCATGATTTATATAAATATTAGGTCAAATCGATTATAAGGGCTAAAGAATTATGACTTTGAGTAGACTTCGCTTCAGCATTTTGGTGGGGGAATGGGTATTGAAAAAAAAAAAAAAATTTATAGCAGAATTTACATTTCACACTAAAAACGTACAGCAACTGCCCAGTTCCAGACCTCAGTCGCGTCACGCTTCCAGTAATAGGGAAAAGGGATGTCAGTCAATAAGCAATGGCGGGAATAAAATTGGGAGTTCTGACCAAGGCTGGAATCTGTAATCGTGTCATTTTCTGAAGGCATTATTTTTGTCCTTTAGTGGTTAATTGCAATATTATCTTGAGGAACAAATTGATCTCTCGTTGCATATTGTGATAAGTTATAATACCTTGTATATCCATACGCACATGATTCTTTTTATCTAGAATTTCATTAATATTTGCTTTGGAAATTGGCATTCTTAAATTGAAATTGGTTTCTGAAATTTAAAAAGCTGTCAAAAGTTAATCATTATCTTACATATTCATACATGCGTTGTACATAGCCAGACACAACTAAAGTGATTATAATGCATTGGAATTTTACCAAAATATGTGACCAAAACGAACATGAAATGAAGAAAATAAATATAATTACCGCCTCTAAACTGTTCAGAGAAAATCCCTTGAGGTCTAAAGTTTGAAATTTGAGCGTCTTTCCACCCAGACACCTCACATGAATGACAGATTCGAATCCAATATTATGCTTCTGGGAAGGAGACCTTATTTTGATCTTTCATGTGAAGTAATATGCTCAGCCTTGATTCGTTTTGTGAGATCTGTTAGACCTTTCCTTGTTCCTTATTACCTTTATTTCTGCATTTGTTGGTATTCATAATTCTCTTATGTTTTTGATAAGTTATTGATTCTTTATTATGATTCCTTTTTATGATATTATGTTTTGTATGCAACCTCACCATTCTTATGAGCTAAGGAGGATGGGTTTAGGGGAGCCTGTAGGTCTGCCTGCTGAGTCATCTGTAGCCATTGGCTGGTGCTCCCTGGACCTTGCTTGGGTGGAGAGGTGGCTTGGGTGCTGATCAAATCTTAGACTCTCTGGGGGTGTTGTCCTGCTATGACATTGTCAGTGTCCGTTACCTCTGCCACTCGTGAGGCGTCTTTAAGCCTTTAAATGAGCGATGGTATTCAAAAGTAATCAATATTGTGTTTTTACGTATTTTAGTTGCACGAAAATTCAATGAACTGTGTCTTGTGACTCGACAGCTTGTGCCTTGTTAGATCTACATAATATTTTTTGTACTTCTTTCGTTTAGAAAAATATAGGTATTCCATTTTTAGTATGATAATAGAAATAGGTGGGCTCATTACCTCTGTCAATACTGGTACAAATTGGATGATCGAAAAGATATTTGTAACTACAAAAGATTTTGTTCTTTTCCATCAGGTGAATAATGTTCTTTTATGGTTATCTTTTGTTGAATAATGAGCTGTCCCCTGCGCAATGGTACCCGATATCTCTCTCTCTCTCTCTCTCTCTCTCTCTCTCTCTCTCTCTCTCTCTCTCTCTCTCTCTCTCTCTGTATATATATATATATATATATATATATATATACATATATATATATATATATATATATATATATATATATATATATATATATATATATATATATATATATATATATATATATATATATATATTTATATAAATTGCATGAACAAAAGTTGTATCCTATCTATTTCCTATTCTCAAGACTCCTTTGAATATTTTTCATCTCAGCCTTGAAGCTTAAACAACCTGTGAGTTCTGATTTAAACAGTTGGTTATTTCCTTAGAGTGATTATCAAACACAGGAGATATTGGAGCGGCAGACAAGATCCTTCAACGGGTTTTATGCTAATAAAATTTATAGATATATGAAGTATTTTGCTGGAATGATTATGCCATTTATTTGAAGCTCATGCTGTTGTTTTAAAGATATCCGTCTATTTCGTTTATTGAATTCATTTGCGTAATTTCCCACCAATAACGTGGAAAGTGTGGCATGAAGTTTTTCTGGTTTTAGGTCATTTTTCTTTTAATCTAATTGATATTCAATCGAAAAGACCAAGAAGTTATAATAAAATTATAGCACCTTTTAGAATTTTTTTTTTATCCACTTTGGGGTAGTTTAGCTATAAATTTACGAAAAAGGTGTAAATAATGTTGACTTTGGAGAGGAATTTGAATTTACCGGCTAGATAGGCCTTCTTTTTTGTTTAGATAGGATGGGTGGGAGGCTTAAGATTGCATAATATATTTGCAGTTTGCTATACTTATGTAGTAATATATGAACAGTTATCTTTATGATTATCGCAGAAAGGAATTTTATATCAAAAGAGAAAATATATTGTAAAGATGGCTACACCAGGGCACTGGTTGAAGAGAGATGCCAATGAGATGGGTAAGAGAAAACACAGGGGAAATCTCGATAAAATTGACGACATCTTTTCTGGGAAAACTTCGTGAGGGGAAACTAATGACGGATAATTGGATGGGGAAGGAACGCAGGATAACGGGCTCAGTCGGGGAACCATTAAGGTCATCCAGACAGACAAGGGTAACGAGGAGGAACAAGAAACGAAGTAAATTTTTTGTTTAAAGGTCGCTCATGAATGGTGGAGGCAAGAGACTGACATTGCTCGAGATATTGACCAATATATACATATGATCACCACCGAAACCCTCTCTTCATCAAGTTAGGACCAGGGAGAGGCCAATCATTGGCTGGTGATGACACAAAAAGTATATCTATAGGCTCCCCCAAAACCCCCAACTCCTTAGCTCACAAGGATGGTGAGGTTACAGACTCTGCAAGAAACTATCGAGCTTCAACGAGACTCGAACCCCAGTCTGGCAAATCGTCAGGTAAAGGCTTTTGTGTTTTTGACCAGAATATTTTGTGTCTGTCCTTAAGTAGAGACTATTTCAATGGAATTCCAATTAGAAAAGGATTAGTTTAAAGAAAAAAAGGCTGGGGTCACACCACTTTTCTCTTTTGTTAAATAAGGCTTTATGCTAACAAGAATAGGCATAAGAGAATGTAATACTTTTGTTTTCTACACACTCATCTTAATGTGTTGATTACATTACCTTATGAAGAGTTTTATCAATCTTGTTATTTATTGCTGTATTAATAAAATGAATGGCATGTTCTTAGAAGCTGTGGTACATTATGGTTCAGTGAACATATTAGCATAAATAGCGGTGTAAAATGTTCTCGTATAAACAATATCTTAGGTCTATAACATGTCTCATCGTCTCAGGATATAGTTAACAGGTAGGTGACTATAACTCAATTGCAAAGAAAAGAATTTATTCATATATATTTTGTAATGGTAAATACCTGTGAGAGGTATGTTATGGATAAGTTTTCGCAGCTTTGAGAGAGAGAAGTATATGTTAGGAATTCAAGAAAAGCTACTTAGAATCATTGCATTATTATCCTGGTCTCTCTCTCTCTCTCTCTCTCTCTCTCTCTCTCTCTCTCTCTCTCTCTCTCTCTCTCTCTCTCTCTATAATCCAAACTTTCAAAACCTTATTCTTACCCTTTTTCTTTAAAAAAGTTTTTGAAACTTCGGTAGCGTCTAATTGCAATTCCTTTGATATTCTAGCATGTAAATATAAGGACCTTAGCTTTGTAGTTGAAATTTTTACACAATCTTGTTCACTTTTAGAATAAATAATTGATTTAGGATAGCTTTTGTCATTTTTTACTGCAAATTAATTGTAAAGTAATCAACCAAATCTTCCTAATTTTTCTCCGCTTCCTGTATCTCAGTACACACTTGCAATTTCATGAATTGATATTTCTAATATGATTCATACTACAAATTATCGTAAATGTAGAACGAGATAGTTTATTTGAAAGCGAAGCTTACACGTTATCTGCTTCTTTCATTTTCTGAGATAAGAGATCATTGGGAAGGAAGTTGTTGGTGAAAATGATTTTCATGGTTCATTGTTAACTTGAAAGGCAGCTCACGCATTCACAAAATGTCGAGAGAAAGGGTCACGTCAGTTGGTATAAAGAGATTATTGTGTGATTGGTCTTAACATGTTTAATTTTCTTTATTAAATTATAGGGTAATCTCCTTAAATTTGTATTACTTTCCTGATTTGGAGGAAAGTTTCCTAAAAAGGAATGAGTATACAAATGTTGAACGAAAGATTAAAGTGATGAACCGATGAATGTAATGTTCATAAGACAGAAAGCGAACCTTTTTATATGCTAGGGTATTCACATCATTATTCGATTTACATCCATGAATCTAACATGTGGAGTCTGACCCAAGGACAAATCCTGTAGGTTTTGAAGAAAATATATCGAAGTACAACTACGCAGAAGAATTAAGATCAAATAAAGACTGCTCGACTTGGCGAAGGCATGCTTTCTACTGAGTGCCTATCAAGAACTAGAGGGCCACTCAGTAGAGAGCATTCCTTCGTCACGCAAAGCAGTATTCTTTTGCTCTTAACTCTATTGCGTACTTGTACTTCGATGTATTTTTTTCAAAATCTAATGGATTTGTCCTTGGGTCATATCCCACAAGTCTGTATTTTTTGTGTAATGTTGTTCAAAATCAAAAAATAAATGATAACAATATTTGCCAATTACTTAACATTGCGATTACTTTTAAAGTACCAATGGACACTTGTACTTTGATGCACTTTATCCAAAGTGTTACAGATTCATTTTGGGTCACACCCAATATGAATACCAATTTTGGTCAAAATCGGTACTGTAGTTTTTGTGAAAGTTGCTCACAAACAAATAAATGAACTAAATAGATAAGGATGTCTATATACCTTTCGTAAAATCGCAGTGAATCAGGGATTGATGATAAATACCACTTCAACTGTTTTTAAAGAATACAGATGCAGATGTCCTACTTAAGCAGCTAGATGAACTTGCAATAGCACCCAATGGTCGTCTGATAAGTCCTCATAACCGCCCCAGGCTTTCTTATCCTTTTTATGGGGAGAAAATATCATAGGAAATGGTTAAGAGAGATGAGTGGGGTTCCAGGGAAATCTTTCCAGCAGAGAGAGAGAGAGAGAGAGAGAGAGAGAGAGAGAGAGAGAGAGAGAGAGAGAGAGAGAGAGAGAGAGAGAGAGAGAGAGATAATACCATTACTGTAATACGGAAAATGTAAAGGATAGTAATTGGGAGTTCTAAAATCTAAGAGAGAAGAGAGAGAGAGAGAGAGAGAGAGAGAGAGAGAGAGAGAGAGAGAGAGAGAGAGAGAGAGAGAGAGAGAGAGAGAGAGAGAAATAATACCATTACTTCAATACGGAAAATGTAAAGGATTGCATTGGGAGTTTTAAAATCTAGAGAGAGAGAGAGAGAGAGAGAGAGAGAGAGAGAGAGAGAGAGAGAGAGAGAGAGAGAGAGAGAGAGAGAGAGAGAGAGAGAGAGAGAGAGAGAATAGCTATTACTTTAATACGGAAATTGTAAGGATTGTCTTGCGAGTTCTAAAATCTCTATGAATGACCAATCAAAAACGTGTTTGTTTCTAACAAGTAAATGTATTTTTGTGATAGTCCTTAGCAATCTTATCTCCTGAGACCTTACAACAAAAATAAAAGGGAACTAGAATTCAAGCATCTCTCAGTGGTAAGGAATCAATTATTGATTTGTTTACTTACCCAGTTGTCTTTCATGGTAAATTAAACTTGGTCAAAAATGCAAGACACTTCATAAAAAATCAACAACTTCATGAAGCCCATTTGAATTACTTCAGGGATTCCCTATGTATGTGGAAAAGAAATTTCAAATGATAAAAAATGTACATAGAGAGAAACGACCCAAAACTGTAAAGACCTATAAAACAGACAAATTGACAACTGAAATATAAATTAAAATCCAGATTTGTATCCTGCTTCATAATTAGTTCACATTTTCTAAGAATTCCTAAATAAATACAACTAAGGAATTCTAAATAGGAGAACAGAAAAACGCTTGAATAATCGTACCGCTTACCATTTTACTCAAGGCCAAAGACAACAAGACACGGCAAATCCCGTCCCTCACACTTAATCCTTCTCGAAAACACAACAATTGCTCTAAAAGTTTTTGAAGAGTTGAAATATCCTTCAATGATAGTAAACGAATGTGAGTCTGAACTTGCTGAAATCGGGTGATGTTGAATTTGACCTTACAAGATTACAGAAGGTCAAAGGTTATGGTGTTATTTTAAAGCTCAAAGGTGGTTTTCTGTCTGTCATATTAATCAATTGCATATTTAATCGTTCAAGACTTTTGGTCCTCTAAATTCGGTGACATTGAAAATTTGAAACCCTTGAACTTTGACCTTACCAATCTTCAAAGGTATGCTTTTTCACTATTTTCATATAAAGCATTATATTTTCGGCGCCGAAAAATTAAGATTTTGATCTAGGTTTCAAATGATCGGGTAATATTTAACGGAGCTTCAGTCAAAAGTCTACAAAGATCTTTCGAGTCACCGTGACTTTGATCTTGACTCTATGCGGACCAAATATTAATCGGGTCCACGGTGTGTCATAGTGCACACCCTCCCCCCCAAAAAAAATCAAGTAAATCGGACAAGTAGTTTTTCCATAGTTAGAAACAAACACAAAGAATTCTACCAAAAACAATAACACATAACCGGTGGGGACGAGGTAATAAAACTAAGTAATCTTCTATCAAATAGTAAGAAATAGTAAAAACATTTCCGCCTATATCGGATACTATTTTTTTCCTAGTTACTCCGACATCTTATGCAAATCAGTCCTCGTTTTTAATAAGAAGATTATTCAACTTAATCCTTCCTTAATCTACTTCAGTCCTTTCCCAGACGATGTGCCAGACAGACTCTTAATGAAATACTGCTATAATACTTTGGATATGATTTATTACGGCGTTGAAAATTATGTAAACAAAAAAGAAGGAATATTTACATAACAGATTCATAACGGCTACGATGAAGGGTAACAAGTTTTGTGTGCACACTGACATACCAATATACACACATATATACATACCATATGCACACATTTTTATATATATATATATATATATATATATATATATATATATATATATATATATATATATATATATATATAATATATATATATATATATATATATATATATATATATATATATATATATATATATATATATATATATATATATATATATATATATAATACACACACACACACACACACATATATATATATATATATATATATATATATATATATATATATATATATATATATATATATATATATATATATATATGATTACCGAAACCTTTCCTGAATTCAGCATTTAAAGAAAAAAAAGCGAGTTGAGAGAGAGAGAGAGAGAGAGAGAGAGAGAGAGAGAGAGAGAGAGAGAGAGAGAGAGAGAGAGAGAGAGAGAGAGAGAGAGCATTCTTTTCATATTTCATTTCCGTTTATTCACAGAAGAGTTGGATGAACGTTACTGTCTGTGAATAAACGGAAATGTAATATGAAAAGAATGCTCTCTCTCTCTCTCTCTCTCTCTCTCTCCTCTCTCTCTCTCTCTCTCTCTCTCTCTCTCTCTATTACACCGTCCATTAAAATATGATAGAGTTTTCCATAATTGGAGTGAAAACATCGAAGAATTAAAGTATGAAATCATCGGAAAAGAAGAAAATCGTCTTCAGCGTAAAATTTCTCCTATTTTCCTCCGGTAACACTTTGAAGATTCCTACGAGAGAGAGAGAGAGAGAGAGGAGAGAGAGAGAGAGAGAGAGAGAGAGAGAGAGAGATTTGAGTTTCCTTATTCTTCCGAATATATCCATAATTGTTAACACGAATACAAAGGAAATTCTTACGGAAGGCGAACATTACATTCTGAGAATGAACGAAGATGAAATAAGAATGCTCCCAGAATGGTCTTAAGAGGGTGAGATTTGCCTAAGAACCGTCTTAGCTGATATATGTTACGATTCACACAGAAAGAAAACTATGAATAAATCTTTCCTTTTGTTGCGTTTTTTTTTTAATTCCTTTCTATATATCTTTATCTTGTGGATTCTCTCTCTCTCTCTCTCTCTCTCTCTCCTCTCTCTCTCCTCTCTCTCTCTCTCTCTCTCTCTCCTTCATACCTGAAGAAATTTAGACTTCACTTGAAGCCAAAAGAAGAATTTGTTGAATTCTACTGGCTTCACTCTCTCTCTCTCTCTCTCTCCTCTCTCTCTCTCTCTCTCTCTCTCTCTCTCTCTATTACACTGGCCTTTAGAATATGATACAATTTTCCATAATTGGAGTGAAAACGAACGAAAAATAATGAAATGAAAACCTTGGAAAAGAAGAGAAAATTCGTCTTTTGTGTAAAATTTCTCCCGTTTTCCTCCGGAGACACTTTGAAGATTCCTCCGAGAGAGAGAGAGAGAGAGAGAGAGAGAGAGAGAGAGAGAGAGAGAGAGAGAGAGAGAGAGAGAGAGAGAGAGAGAGAGAAAGATTTGAGATTCCTTATTCTTCCGATTATTTTCTTAATTGTTAACACAATAAAAAGGAAATTTATACATTTTGGGAATGAACGAAGATGAAATAAGAACACTTCCGGAACGGTCTTCAGAGGGGTGAGATATGCCTCCGAAACGTCTTAGCTGATAAATGGTATGACTCTCCCAGAAAGAAAACTATGAATAAATCTTTCCTTTTGTTATTGTTTTTCAATTCCTCTCTGTATTTCTTTATCTTGTGGATTCTCTCTCTCTCTCTCTCTCTGTCTTTGAAGATTCAAATGCAAAGGATGGCCAGTTATGAAAAATCTCATGCAACATTCATAACAACTAACTGAACGACGGTGCCGGAGATTGATATCTAGATCAGGAATAAGAAAATTAATTTGAACACTTGCATTGCTTTAATAAATCTATTTTCATTATATCCTTTAAAAAATAAATATTGAAAATAATACCTTATAAATAATATTCAAAGATATCTATAAAATGTTATGATTTTTTTGTTATATGTGGAAAATATTACATAAAATATTCTTATTTTAAGAACAATAATCAAGATATGGGTCACAATATTTACTGACTAGGTTGCTGTCAGCATTAGGTGCTCTTTGACCACTTAATATTTTTGAGAGTACTAGCTCTGAAAAAGAGCTAGTGCTTAATATGACTACGGTGCAGTTAAAAATAAAACCCTACATTATTAGTGGCCGCAATATTTCAATCAACATTGCCAAATGTAGGGAATATCCCGACTTGTTGTATTTTGTAAAAGAGAAGTTTCTTAATAATGATATTCCTGCTATAAACATCGTTGGTATTTTCCATGCAACAACTTTAACTGAATACAAAATTGAGCAAAGGAAGACAGAGTGGAGAAAGTGTAAGGCTGAAAAGAATAAAGAAAAATAATATCGCAAACAAAATATTTCACTGTGGGATAAAAGGCTTGAGAGGATTTGTCTTTCTGGGTTTCACAGGTTGTCCAGACTTTCCCTTTTCATTGTCTTCATCATTTCCTTTTTCCTTACTTTTATCATCTCAATCCAAAGTCCTCGAGGGAATAATAGCTAGCACTCGTCTATCGGTCAAAAGATTCGTAGAGGGTTTGTTACGGTTGGCGACAATATGTAGGTCCACATATAAAAAGACCTCTTGTATATAAAGAGAGAAGAAGGGATTAGCATGGCTTAAGTTCTATTTTAATTCTGTTTATTTATTTATTTTTTTTCCATTAGTGAAGTCCTGATATCGTAAGCTTAAATTCCATTCAAAATTATCCTTTCCATCTGCAAAGTTTTGTTCGTCTAATTAAACACTTAGTGAAAGTTCACTTTTTACCCAAAGGACTTTATATGTTTAGGGTGTTTCCCTCTCTCTTTTTTTTTTTTTTTTTTTTTTTTTTTTTTGACCATCATACATATTTTCTGGATACAAATGTCAATATTTTGAATTGTGTTTTTGAAATCACAACTCAAGAATATATATATATATTAGTTTTGAAAGTTTTCAACCTTTATAAATTCTTGCTGTAAACTACTGAGATTTGAAATTGGTTATTATTATTATTATTATTATTATTATTATTATTATTATTATTATTATTATTATTATTATTATTATTATTATTATTATTATTTATTTTTCATTATTTTTATTTATATAATTTTGTTTTTATTTATTGTTATTTTCATTTGTTATTTATTATTGTTGTTATTTATTTATTATTGTTATTATTTATTTATCTATATATCATTATTTTATTATCATTGATATTTTATTATTATATTATTATCATTTTATTATTTTATTATTATTGTTTTTTATTATATAATTATTGTTTTTATTATTTCTTTATTATTATTTTTTATTTTATTATTTCTTTATTATTATTTTTTATTTTATTATTCTACTATTTTATTATATTTACTTTTATCATTTTATTATCATTATCATAATTATTATTATTATTATTATTATTATTATTATTATTATTATTATTATTATTATTATTATTATTAGCTGCGACACAAACCTAATTGGAGAGAGCAGATGCTTTAAGCCCAAAGGCTGCAGTAAGGAAAAATATCCCAGTGAGGATAGAAAATAATAAGATATAAGAAAAATAATAAATAATTGAGATAAAATATTTTAAGAACAGTAACATTAAAATACTTTCATAGATAAACCATGAGAGACCATTGTGTCAGCCTGTTCAACATATAAACATTCGATGACATTCTCTGATTAAAAAGATCATTCCAAAATCTGCCATAGCCGGAATAAAACATTTAGAATACTGTTTAGTATTTAGCCTTTTGAAGGAGACTGTATGAATATTACTAAAAACTGCACACTTAGGATTACGAGCAGGATGGTACTGTCTTTGAAGATTTAAATGCAAAGGATGGCCAGTTATGAAAAATCTTATGCAACATTCATAACAACTAACTGAACGACGGTGCCGGAGATTGATATCTAGATCAGGAATAAGAAAATTAATTTGAACACTTGCAGTACTTTAATAAATCTATTTTTATTATTTCCTTTTCAAAAAATAAATATTGAAAATAATACCTTATAAATAATATTCAAAGATATCTATAAAATCTTATGATTTTTATGTTATATATGGAAAATATTACATAAAATATTCTTATTTCAAGAACCATAATCAAGATATTGGTCACAATGTTTACTGACTAGGTTGCTGTCAGCATTAGGTGCTCTTTGACCACTTAATATTTTTGAGAGTACTAGCTCTGAAAAAGAGCTAGTGCTTAATATGACTACGGTGCAGTTAAAAATAAAACCCTACATTATTAGTGGCCGCAATATTTCAATCAGCATTGCCAAATGTAGGGAATATCCCGACTTCTTGTATTTTGTAAAAGAGAAGTTTCTTTATAATGATATTCCTGCTATAAACATCGTTGGTATTTTCCATGCAACAACTTTAACTGAATACAAAATTGAGGAAAGGAAGACAGGGTGGAGAATGTGTAAGGCTGAAAAGAATAAAGAAAAATAATATCGCAAACAAAATATTTCACTGTGGGATAAAAGGCTGAAGAGGATTTGTCTTTCTGGGTTTTCACATGTTGTGCAGACTTTCCCTTTTCATTATCTTCATCATTTCCTTTTTCCTTACTTTTATCATCTCTATCCAAAGTCCTCGAGGGAATAATAGCTAGCACTCGTCTATCGGTTAAAAGATTCATAGAGGGTTTGTTACAGTTATTGACAATAAGTAGGTCCACATATAAAAAGACCTCTTGTATATGAAGAGAGAAGAAGGGATTAGCAAGGCTTAAGTTCTACTTCGATTATGGTGTTTTTTTTTTATTTATTTATTTATTTATTTATTTATTTATTTATTTTTTTTTTTTTTTTTTTTTTTTTTTTTTTTTTTTTTTTTTTTTTTTTAGTGAAGTCCTGATATCGTAAGCTTAAATTTCATTCAAAATTATCTTTTCCATCTGCAAAGTTTTGTTCGTCTAATTAAACATTAAGTGAAAGTCCACTTTTTACCCAAAGGACTTTATAGGTTTAGCGTGATTCCCTCCCTTTTTTTTTTTTTTTTTTTTTTTTTTTTTTTTGGACCATCATACATATTTTATGGATACAAATGTCGATATTTTGAATTGTGTTTTTGAAATCACAACTCGAGAATATATATTTTAATTGTGAAGGTTTTCAACCCATATAAGTTCCTGCTGTAAACTACCCCGAGATTTGATATTGGTTATTATTATTATTATTATTATTATTATTATTATTATTATTGTTATTATTATTATTATTATTAATTATTATTATATTTTATTATTATTTATTATTACTTAGTTTTATTATTTATTTTTGTCATTTTTATTTTTATCTTTATAATTTTGTATTTATTAATTGTTATTTTCATTTGTTATTTATTATTGTTGTTATTTATGTATTATTGTTATTATTTATTATCGTTATTTTGTTATTTTATTATCATTGATATATTATTTTATTGTTATTGTTATTTTATAATTTATTATTACTATTATTTTTTTATATAATTATTGTTTTTATTATTTCTTTATTTTTTTTATTTTATTCTATTATATTATTATATTCATTTTTTATCATTTTATTATTTTATTACCATAATTATCATTATTATTATTATTATTATTATTATTATTATTATTATTATTATTATTATTATTATTATTATTATTATTATTAGCTGCGCCGCAAACCTAATTGAAGAGAGCAGGATGCTTTAAGCCAAAAGGGTGCAGTAAGGAAAACTATCCCAGTGAGGATAGAAAATAATAAAATACAAGAGAAATAATGAATAATTGAAATAAGATATTTTAAAAACAGTAACATTAAAATACTTTCATAGATAAACCATGAGAGACCATTGTGTCAGCCTGTTCAACGTATAAACATTTGATGACATTCCCTGATTAAAGAGATCATTCCACAATCTGCCATAGCTGGAATAAAACTTTTAGAATACTGTTTAATCTTTAGCCTTTTGAAGGAGACTGTATGAATATTACTAATAACTGCATACCTAGGATTACGAGCAGGATGGTACTGTCTTTGAAGATTTAAATGCAAAGGATGGCCAGTTATGAAAAATCTTATGCAACATTCATAACAACTAACTGAACGACGGTGCCGGAGATTGATATCTAGATCAGTAATAAGAAAATTAATTTGAACATTTGTATTGCTTTATTAAATCTATTTTCATTATTTCCTTTTTAAAAAATAAATATTGAAAATAATACCTTATAAATAATATTCAAAGATATCTATAAAATCTTATGATTTTCATGTTATATGTGGAAAATATTACATAAAATATTCTTATTTCAAGAACCATAATCAAGATATTGGTCACAATATTTACTGACTAGGTTGCTGTCAGCATTAGGTGCTCTTTGACCACTTAATATTTTTGAGAGTACTAGCTCTGAAAAAGAGCTAGTGCTTAATATGACTACGGTGCAGTTAAAAATAAAATCCTACATTATTAGTGGCCGCAATAATTCAATCAGCATTGCCAAATGTAGGGAATATCCCGACTTGTTGTATTTTGTAAAAGAGAAGTTTCTTAATAATGATATTCCTGCTATAAACATCGTTGGTATTTTCCATGCAACAACTTTAACTGAATACAAAATTGAGCAAAGGAAGACAGAGTGGAGAAAGTGTAAGGCTGAAAAGAATCAAGAAAAATAATATCGCAAACAAAATATTTCACTGTGGGATAAAAGGCTTGAGAGGATTTGTCTTTCTGGGTTTCACGGGTTGTCCAGACTTTCCCTTTTCATTATCTTCATCATTTCCTTTTTCCTTACTTTTATCATCTCTATCCAAAGACCTCGAGGGAATAATAGCTAGCACTTGCCTATCGGTCAAAAGATTCGTAGAGAGTTTGTTATAGTTTGCGACAATATGTAGGTCCACATATAAAAAGACCTCTTTTATATGAAGAGAGAAAAATGGATTATCAGGGCTTAAGATCTATCTCAATTCTTCTTTTTTTTTTTTTTTTTTTTTTTTTTTTTTTTTTTTTTTACTGAAGTCCTGATAACTTAAGCTTAAATTACATTCGAAATTACCCTTTCCCTCTGCAAAGTTTTGTTCATCTAATTAAACATTAAGTGAAAGTTCACTTTTTACCCAAAGGACTTTAAAGGTTTAGGGCGTTTCCCTTTTTTTTTTTTTTTTTTTTTTTTTTTTTTTGACCATCATACATATTTTATGGATACAAATGACGATATTTTGAATTGTGTTTTTGAAATCACATCTCGAGAATATATATTTTAATTGTGAAGGTTTTCAACCCATATAAATTCTTGCTGTAAACTACTGTGAGATTTGAAATTGGTTATTATTATTATTATTATTATTATTATTATTATTATTATTATTATTATTATTATTATTATTATTATTAATATTATTATTACTTAATTTTAATATTTTTTTTTTATTATTTTTATTGATATAATTTTGTTTTTATTTATTGTTATTTTCATTTGTTATTTATTATTGTTTTTATTTATTTATTATTGTTATTATTTACTTATCGTTATTTCATTATTTTATTATCATTGATATTTTATTATTTTATTATTATTATTTTATCATTTTATTATTGTTTTTTTATTATATAATTATTGTTTTTATTATTTCTTTATTATTATTTCTTTTACTTTATTATTCTATTATTTTATTATATTTCTTTTTATTATTTTATTTTTTAATATCATTATCATAATTATTATTATTATTATTATTATTATTATTATTATTATTATTATTATTATTATTATTATTATTATTATTATTATTATTAGCTGCACTGCAAACCTAATTGGAGAGAGCAGGATGCTTTAAGCCCAAAGGCTGCAGTAAGGAAAAATATCCCAGTGAGGATAGAAAATAATAAAATACTAGAGAAATAATGAATAATTGAAATAAAATATTTTAAGAACAGTAACATTAAAATACTTTCATGGATAAACCATGAGAGACCATTGTGTCAGCCTGTTCAACATATAAACATTCGATGACATTCCCTGATTAATGAGATCATTCCACCATCTGCAATAGCTGGAATAAAACTTTTAAAATACTGTTTAGTGTTAAGCCTTTTGAAGGAGACTGTATGAATATTACTAATAACTGCATACCTAGGATTACGAGCAGGATGGTACTGTCTTTGAAGATTTAAATGCAAAGGATGGCCAGTTATGAAAAATCTCATGCAACATTCATAACAACTAACTGGACGACGGTGCCGGAGATTGATATCTAGATCAGGAATAAGAAAATTAATTTGAGCATTTGTATTGCTTTAATTAATCTATTTTCATTATTTCCTTTAAAAAAATAAATATTGAAAATAATACCTTATAAATAATATTCAAAGATATCTATAAAATCTTATGATTTTTTTGTTATATGTTGAAATTATTACATAAAATATTCTTATTTCAAGAACCATAATCAAGATATTGGTCATAGTGTTTACTGACTGGGTTGCTGTCAGCATTAGGTGCTCTTTGACCACTTAATATTTTTGAGAGTACTAGCTCTGAAAAAGAGCTAGTGCTTAATATGACTACGGTGCAGTTAAAAATAAAACCCTACATTATTAGTGGCCGCAATATTTCAATCAGCATTGCCAAATGTAGGGAATATCCCGACTTGTTGTATTTTGTAAAAGAGAAGTTTCTTAATAATGATATTCCTGCTATAAACATCGTTGGTATTTTCCATGCAACAACTTTAACTGAATACAAAATTGAGGAAAGGAAGACAGAGTGGAGAAAGTATAAGGCTGAAAAGAATAAAGAAAAATAATATCAGAAACAAAATATTTCACTGTGGGATAAAAGGCTTGAGAGGATTTGTCTTTGTGGGTTTCACAGGTTGTCCAGACTTTCCCTTTTTATTATCTTCATCATTTCTCTTTTCCTTACTATTGTTGTTATTGTTATAATTACTTGTTAAGCTACAACCGTATTTGGAAAAGCATGATGCTATAAGCCCAAGGGCTCCAATAAGGAAAATACAGTGAGGAAAGGAAATAAGGAAAAACTACAAGGGAATTTAAGAATAATAATAATAATATTCAAATAAATCTTTCATAATATACATGTTTATTGCTGAGCTTTCGGAAAATCTGTTTCCCCACATCAGAGCCTAAAATAGAATACATTGTATAAGTTAAAAAATAGTATGATAAATATTTAAAACAGAAAATTTAAAATTAACACACTAAAACTTTATGAAATAAAATAAAAATAACAAAACTATGAAATTAATCTAAATACATAATGAAAGATTAAATCGCCTGCGCTATAAACTTACAAATTAAAATTAAACATGTTAGTTCATACGTTGCCGGCCCAGGTTTGGTTTCAGTTTGTGTTGGAATATTGCCTCCATTATCACTAGGTCGATGTTACTGTGCGAAGTGGCTAAGATGCAAAATTCTCTTCAGACATTGGGTGGTCCTCACTTAGGGAATGGTTTCTGATAGCTTAATTGGGTGGTTTTGTCATATAACTACCCGTTCTAGATGAACAACCGAAGTGCTCAGACAATCCTGCACGGTAATGTCTTTCACTTTTTCCAATATATGATGCATTACAGCGATCACACTTATATTTGTATATGACACCCGAACAAAGATCATCTGAGACCCGGTCTTTAAATATGAAAAATTTGCTCATAGCATTTGAGGGGGAAAACACGATCTTCAATGGTACCTGAGGATAAAATTCACGCATAATTTTAATGCAATGATTTCTTATTTTAAAACTGTGTGACTCCAGGTATGGAATAGAAAAGAAGAATAGACAATTAACATGCTTAATTTATTTGTTTCTTATGAACGATTATTCCTAAGTGCCTCTTTACAAATAACTGCTTTGGGAATCTATTGTTTAAATTAGTGGTGCCTATATTTGTCTTTTTTTTTTTTTTTCTTTTTTTTTTGCGGGCTCTATAATTTTTTTTAATAGGATTAAGCCTCTTCTTTTCTCTTAAGACATTGGTAGCATTTAGACGCTAGTAATATATATTATCCGTAAACCAGTCAAAAAATGCGATTGTACTTTCAGTATTATCATATTTTTTCTATGATTACCAAAATGATCGATGCAAGTTTAACACTTGATAAGTATATAATTCTCTCTCTCTCTCTCTCTCTCTCTCTCTCTCTCTCTCTCTCTCTCTCTCTCTCTCTCTCTCTCTCTCTCTCTCTGCAGACAATAAACCTGACATCATAGTTCGATGTCTATCAAAGTGGTATCAAGCAGGTCTTATCAAAAGCACGTTGTTCATTAACCTGCCACAGAGGTTCAATTAGGAGATACGCCCCTTTTACCATCCATTAAAGCTTCGTATGACACTGGAGGAAAATTTGCTTGTGAACTCGTCTGTGAAATTACGATTCTCGCTTGGAGATCATTGCAGGAATGAGGTGGAAGCAGGCTTTGCTAAATTTACGTCACATTTTGTAGTTTGGTTCTACTTCTCAGCGTTGGAAAAAAGAATTTCTGTAAGAATAACGTATTAATACAGTTGGACTCTCCGGTGTCAATTTCATGAAGATAGGAGATAACATTTATTTAAATTTCTTTGATTCTTGTGTTACAAACATGGGTCAAATTTTACTTTTAACACAGTAGAAGATAAATGTATTAAAGTATACTTCAGGTGGGGTGGTGGGTTCAACGTGCATAAAACACTAATATTAATTAAGGTACTTGTAAGAAAAAATAAATAAAATAAAAAGTACGAACTTGAGGTAAATTCCAGTATATTCATCCCATTCTATACGTATTGTGTTTCCTCTCTTGGTGTCGTCTCTTAATCCGTGATTCTTCATTTACTCTTATCGAGAGGTTTCTTGAGATATAAGACTTCCTTCATCGCCTTCAGGGTAAGGAACTCCCTTCTTCGACAGGTTAGGCTGAAAGAGTATTAAGAGAAGAGGACCTTGGAGAATGCATTGTTTGTTAAATGGAGGTCTTCTTTCAAGTTTATTAATTTCCATAACTTTTTCTAATGTTGTATTTTTTTTTCTATTTGAGATAGTCTGACTTATTTTTCTCTTTAGTTTTCAGTTCATTAGGTCTAACCCTAGAAGATTTGATATTTTTAGTTGCTATTTTTACTTGTTAGACGGAGAGTGACGGAAGCTTTGGACTAACCCAGTCTCCGATTGGTTATCTTGAGGGGTTTTTGAAAAGGTCTAGAGAGAGAGAGAGAGAGAGAGAGAGAGAGAGAGAGAGAGAGAGAGAGAGAGAGAGAGAGAGAGAGAGAGAGAGAGAGTACTCTTACTTTCCATGGTTAAAGCAGAACAGTTCTTAGTGGACATAATGTTCTGAAAACGAAATACCAGAATAGGGAGTGAAATGGGGAGAGGCCTTTTGTACTATTGTCTGCCGTAACATACTATTTAGAAGGTAATTGATAAATGAAGCAATTGGGTTAACTTCAATTCATGCTCACATTTTCTTTAGACTGGAGTCCCACACTGCATGGCAAGGCAAGATTATCATAGATGTGGTTAGAATAAATACTGACAGGCAGGAGTTGAGACATACTTTTAAGTGCCTTTCATTTTGGTTTTGGGTATACATTTCATCTAATATGGCAGAGCTAAAGTACTGAACTGATATTGAATTAGAAACGCATAGTATTATTATTATTATTATTATTATTATTATTATTATTATTATTATTATTATTATTATTATTATTATTATTACTAGCCAAGCTACAACCCTAGTTGGAAAGGCAGGATGCTATAAGCCCAGGGCCAGGGGCCAGGGGCTCCAACAGGGAAAATAGCCCAGTGAGGAAATGAAATGAGGAAAAATAAAATTTTCAGAACAGTAACAACATTAAAATAAATATTTCCTAAATATACTTTAAAAACTTACACAAAACAAGAGGAAGAGAAATAAGATAGAATAGTGCCCAAGTGTACCCTTAAGCAAGATATGACATGCGTCATTGTTTTAGGTATCAATTTTAGGTAATATTTTGTCTCGTAAAATTTCATCGACTACCACGTACAATTTTTGTCTATTCTATTTTCTTCATCCGCCTTTTCATAACGGTCAGCATTTTTATTGTGCTTCTTACTGTCTTTTTCTTTTCTCATCCTTTTCGCTTTTACATTGCATTCCTTTTGTATCCCAACTACCTTCACAATACAGTTCATTTCATATTGCAGAAAATATCCATTGTAAATTTGTTCAAGGTCCAAGGCTGGATAATCCTGCGTAAGGAAGTTTAAGTTTGATTAACGGTGTTGGGAAGCAATGGTGTTTAATGTGGAAAATGGATATTAGTATTGAAGAGGATGTGGAAAATTTAATAAAAGGTATCTAGCTTTGATGATATTCCTCTGATTTAGGCAGATCTATCTTATTGGTGCTATCCGAGAAGAATCTGGTTTTTATCTCTCTGAATTACCTACTGGATTTTTGACATTATGGTAAACGTAATATATTTTCCAAATTCCTAAATGAGGTCGGCGAAGCTCTTGATGTTTTCTAGGTAGAAAAAAACTTTCTATTATTGGCTCTGAGGGAAGGAAGCTTTATCTTTGTTCCTCCATAATGTTAATTGAGAAGGAACATGATTTATGCACCCGGTAAGGGTGTAGCTTTTATTGATGAACTATTATTATTATTATTATTATTATTATTATTATTATTATTTGCTAAGCTACAACCCTAGCTGGAAAAGAAGGATGCTATAAGCCCAAGGGCTCCGACAGGGAAAATAGCCCAGTGAGGAAAGGAAATAAGAAAACTACAAGAGAAGTAAATAACAATTAAAATAAGATATTTCAATAACAGTAACAACATCAAAATAAATCTTTCAAATATAAACTATATTTACTTAAAAAAAAAAAAAAAAAAAAAAAGTGGCAGAGAAATAAGATAGAATAGGGTGCCCGAGTGTACCCTCAAGCAAGAGAACTCTAACCCAAGACAGTGAAAGACCATGGCACAGAGGCTATGGCACTACCCAAAACTAGAGAACAATCGTTTGATTTTGGAGTGTCCTTCTCCTAGAAGAGCTGCTTACCATAGCTAAAGTCTCTCTTCCACCCTTACTAAGAGGAAAGTAGCCACTGATCAACTACATTACAGTAGTTAACACCTTGAGCGAGGAAGAATTGTTTATAATTTCATTGTTGTCAGGTGTATGAGGACAGAGGAGAATATGTATTGAATAGGCCAGACTATTCGGTTTATGTATCATAAGGGAAAGTGAAGTGGTTTTTGTAAGAAATGTTTTGTTCTTTCATTGCA